>NC_062215.1:133556139-134163639 GCF_902686445.1 Sciurus carolinensis
CATAAAAAGATGGTGAAACAGAAAGCTACAAGACCAAAGTCAGTAAGGTACTTTCAGTGCCTCCAAATGTTTAACTTAGATGGCTGCTCCAGTATTCAACCAAATAAGGTAGTAGTCATACATCACTTTGCATCATGATGACAGAAAATCCAAAGAAGAAAAAAGAGATGTCTGGACCTGAGCCATGATCTTGACATCTTGGATATATAGACGGAAGAGCTTAAAAAAAGTGTTTTATTGATACATGCTGACTTTACAAAAATTTCAAGAAACCTACCTTTTAAAACTTGGCCCAGTCTTTGTGCTTAAATCATATTAATTTGTGGTTAGGACATTTCCACTATTCTTACTTTAGATGGGAGATGTCTTGCATTGCTTCATTTATAGTAGGGTCAGTTTATAAAGAGTACAAACAGGTGAAAAGAGAAGATTTGACTGCCCCTTAAAACCTGTCATCTATTTATTTATTCACATGCACCTAGCTGACATTTGAACTTATTTGTACTTCAGGGTAGACTAGGTTGGATTTGAAAAAATAGCCACCAATGTCAATAAAATGATCTAATTTAAACTTCATTGAATTTTTAAACATGTGAAAAGTTTTAATCAAAATTATTATAATATTTGGATAACATTTTAATACTATCAATTTCTTTTGAGTTCTCAACTAACAACTATTTTTCTTTGTGCAACAGTGTTTTCTTTGTATGTATTAAAGGATTTATCAATTTTATAAAGAATATTAGTGTTAAGTTATATTTGTTTTCAAATTGAATGAATCATAACAATGCAGAATTTTCATGTTTACAAGTAATTTAAAGTGTTGTTCAGGTATGGTTACAAGTTTTGGTTCAATTGCTTGAGTTTCAAATTTGATTAAATTCCCATCAGATAATTTTATTTGCTTGTGACAATTGAGAGTTCTCACTATAACCAGCAATGTAAGAACAAAGTGCTTATCATTCAACTAGAAATGTATATTGAATATTAGGTCTATCGATTAACTGTTTTTTTAATAATCTAGTTATTATTTTATAAGAATGGTTTAAGTGTTTTTCCTATGAAAACTTTTCTAAAAACTTGATATTTTACTGTAGTTTTTAAGTTTTTTATAATCGTTGTGTAATGTTATAACTTTAACAAATAATGAATTTATAAATAACCAAAAATATCTTACAAAGAATATAGTATATAAAACTCATTTTTGATATGTATTCGAACTAACTTTCTCATTTCTCTTAGATTATTACTTAATGATATTTATTTTACATAATTAGTAATATTGTGGTAACATTGCCTTATCTCTTAGTTGGACATTAATTTTTAATTCACAATTACTCATACTTGCTATTTTGAGGACATGTGGATTAAAATTTGTGTCAGGGAATTTTTCTGTACTATTTTTGTACATTTTAGAAGTGTCATTTCAAAGGATTTATGCAGCTATATCTCAGTATTATTGCCTCAGAATATGCAGGGGATTTTTTGTTTTGTTTTTTGTTTTTCTTTTTCTTTTTGTTTTGGTACTGGAGATTTAACCCATGGGCATTTAGCCCCTGAGCCACATCATTATATTTTATTCTGCTGAGGCTGGCTTTATCTCTAGACTCTCCTGTCTCAGCCTCCCGAGCTACTGAGATTACAGGCCTGTGCCACCAAGGATTCAGCTTTTTGATAATCACTTCCATACCCATAATTAAGCAATAGCATAAAATTGGGTAACCTAAATCATTCTTCCTTATGCTGTAATACTTTTCACAAAAATTCCTCATTTACTGAGCATTAATTGTTTGACATCTGAGGACTGGAGGTTTGCTGATTTCTCATGCTGCCTTCTGAGTTAGTTCAATTGTGAGGGGAAACAGTTACAACTCACACAAGTGCACAACCTGAAAATCGTTCATGGAAATAAAACACATACAGGTACAGTTAAAATAAGTCATATCTGGGCTGGGGATATAGCTCAGTTTGTAGAAGGCTTGCCTTGCATGCTCAAAGTCCTGGGTTCAATCCCCAGCACCACCAAAAAGAAAGAAGTCGTATCTGTTCTATTAGTAAATATCTAAGAAGTAGATTAGTAGCAAGTTTAATATATATTCGTCCTTACCTATTTCTTGTTTTTGTTTCTAGACACAGAGGTTCCCCCACTTCCCCTGCTGTGACCAAAGCAATCCACATTGAGTAAACGAAATTGTCATTTAGTCTTCGTCTTTAACTTAAAAGGTTTTCAGCAATAGTTACAATTTTTGAAAACTATAGTAAAAGAAATCATATCTAACAGGTCAGGAATGTTCTATTTAGAGTCTTCTTAATTTAATGGATTTTCTGTAAACATTAACCACAGATCACTAAACTTTAAAAAACTGGATTATAATACATTAAAGAAACATTTCACAATATTAATTTTATTACCAAATATTTTACACTGTTTCAACATTATTACTATGAATCCAGAGTCAAATATGAACTTAGAGCACATAAGTCTGTATAGCAAGGAGACTCTCATCTCCTGCAGCCTCAGAGCAGAAAACTGGGTCAAAATATGATTGTGAGAATATTAAGAAGATAAAAAACTGCATTTGAAGATTCAACATATGTTCTCCATAAAAGTAATGGCACTGAAAGTAAAGGAGATGTACCTGGAATAGGAAGGCTTCTGTGGCTGCAGTGGAGAATCTTGAACATCAGACCCCTTAGAGGTGACTGTCTTGGTTACTCTGCAAGGCAAGAAACAAGGGTGGCAACTGATGTTAAGTCCAGGAATGTCTGGAGTTGGTGGCCGAAGAGGGAGATGGTAAATATCATTTGCATTCTCAGAACCAAAAGCAGAATTTTCTGTAGCTTGTTCTATGAAATTTCTTAATATATTTTTTCGAGAATGTCACCAGAAGTCACCTTGAAAAATCAGTAAGATAGAATGAACTTAATGTAGGCTATGAATATTATTGGATAGTTCAAGGATTCTATCAGTGTTACATTTATTTGCTCTTGATATGTCATTTGTATTTATATCAACCCAATCTCTAATTGCCAGCAACTGCATCTTTGTGTCTTTTCCAGAGATAACATCAGTCAGGGTGCAACCAAGAAATATGTATATATGCGTGCATGTACATGTACACATACATATTGCTATGCATGTATACGTATACGGAATTGGCATTGGCATGGCTTACACAATTGCAGGATTTGGCTAGGCAACTCTGAAATCCATAGAGCAGGCAGATGTAGAAAGAGAACATGGCAGGTTGGAACACATGAGAGCTCAAAAGCTCTTGTTCACAGGCAGAATTTTTTCACTGTCAGGGAAGCCTCAGGCCCATGTGCAAAGCCTTCCAACAGATTGAGTCAGGATTAGTCAGATAATCCAGGATAATCGTTCCTTAAGGTCAACTAAGAGTTGTACAAATTTCATCTGCAAAATGCCTTAATATCAGTACCTACATGCATGTTAGACTGAATAACTGGGAACTGAAGTCTAATCATGATGAGACATTGAAAAGAGTCATCACACAGGGATTCTCTGGGGGAAATAGGATATGCTGCCTGTATGTGGGTCAAACTGTGAGAGCTAGGGGGATAACTGTCCCCTCCCAAATAGCCCTCAACCAAGAATGAGTGGGTGTTGAGAAATAGGTGTAAAGAAAAAAGCCCTTACAGGCCAAGCAGGATATTTCTACTGAAAATTTCACATTTACACATTTACATTATCAATTCAATTCAATTGATTAAATTCTGTCACATTTATTTACATATTTTTCTATCTGTAAAATCAATTAGGGAGGAGAGTAAAATGAGGAGTGCAAAGCAAGAAGTAATTTGATTGACTACTTTATAGAAATTGGTTTGGTTTTGTGCTAATAAGTAAGAAATTTCTCTAAGAAACTTGCAAACAACTTCTTGTTTTTTGCTCTTTTAATGTATCGTAATCTATAAAGTGGATTTAATGTCAAAAGCTTAAGTGTACTTTTTCTAAAATATCTTAAAATTGCTGAAGACATTCTTTGCATTATAAAGACATTTTTGTTTCTTTAAATCTAGTCTATGTTTTCTGAAAATTGCTCTCACTCTCAATCTACTGCTTTGTAAAATGGAATTTATTGCTATGTATAAATTGAAGATTATAGAAAAATTCAAGACATTTTCTTAATTATACTCTCATTATTGTGTCTGCCAAGGTAACACTAAGCCAGTATGACTACAGGTTAGGATATTAAAATGCTGCATGTTCAAGATTATTAAAGTATTTGCAGTAAAATGTAGCAATTTCCATGCATTTACCTCAGTAAATTATGGGTTGTTTAATGGATTGTTTCAGAGTAAGAAATGAAACTATTTCTTGGAGCAATTTAATTTGTTCAATAGATTAGTATTCTTCATGATATTATGTTTAGAAAAAAAGCATGTAACAAAGTTAGAGAAAAGATAACACAAGCCACTGTCATAGATTGTTAGACTTTTTCCAAGCAACTTTATAGCCTTTGCAATCCAATGCAACTGTTCATATATCTACATATTTTTATTAGGACAACATCTGCTTTGAGAAAATAATAATCTACATTTGAAAATAATTCAATAGAACACTGTGTCTGAGAGTCTTAAGGACAAGTGTGAAATTGTTTTATCTTCATTTCAAAGCGCTCTGGACAACTGATAGAGACAGGACAGAGAGCATCTGCTGTAGGGGTAACTCACGGGATAGATGTCAAATTGATTGTGCTCAGAAATCACTGAGGCACAAAAAGACAGAGAGCTTGTAATCACATTGCATTCAGAATGTTGTTTAAGCCTAGAAACTATGTAATTTAGAACTCAATAACTTTGTTGGATGTTTTAGAATTTTTAATTAACAGATTATTCTATTAAATCATATATTTCTCTCCAGCTGACTAAAATGGATTTCCACCTGGGCTCCATTTCCATATGTTAAGCAATTCCTAACTAAATAAGCAACACACTGATGTATTAATTCTGATATTATAAGCAGACTGCCATACCAAGGACAGGAAAATAAAAGTCCTCTCAGTATATTACATTCTCCTTTTAAAAGTTAACAAGTATCCCCAGTCCCCATATTATTAAACTATTTTCAGTGACTAAAAATCAGGGATACCTTATTTGCTGATTGATGTTTTCAGTGTATGGTGCAAATGATTAAAGCACTCTAAAATTACTGATAAATGCAAGCATATTCAAGCATACACTTCAAGTATCTGTATATTTTTTAAACCATACCATTGTTATTATTGTTATTATTATTTTCTATTAATTAGAATTATTTTTTCACATAAATGTTTGAACATAAAGGCCCATAAACTAGTAGTAGAAATCTAGACTACTAGATTTAAAAGATTTTTTTTTAATTATTAGTTTTGTTGTTGACTAAATGTCTGGAAAGCAAAAGAGGTAAATGTAAAAAAATTGTAACAAATTTAAAAGATAAATAACAGGTATGATTAGCAATCCCTACAGGAGAAGTATGATCAGGACTTCTTTCTCTCCATTTTTACTTTACCTAGTGCAAGTTGGTCCTTCACTGACATGAAGATACAGTGATGAAAGGAGCCAACATATGATACAATGGCATAAAAAATATTGTAATCTAAAGACATTTCAGAATCAACAGAGTCAAAAAGACATTGTCTGTGTCCCCTCTTGACCTACCCTAAAATCTGCCTGCCCTACCCTAAAATCTGCCTAACAGAAGAGACTTTGGGGAAAGAAAGTCAATTGCCATAACTTCACTTTCTAGGGAGGCTCAGTCACTGGTGCACCAGGAATGAAAAGTAGAATAAATACAGATGGTCACACAACTATCTTACATCCTGTCTTACATCCTAAAGACTTATTTTTCTGTCCTGAAATCATGTGTTGTTCAAGATTCTTTTCCCTTTCCTCTTCCCCTGTGAAGAAGTTGTATAAATTCTAAGTTCTAGCCATTTCTTTGGGCCACTTTCTTTGTGAACTCCCACAAACATGTGAATAGACTGTGTTCTTTGTTCTGCTATCCTGCCTTTTGCCAATTCAGTTCACAAGATTCCATCACATAGCCTAAATGGGCAAAGAGATCATTTTTAACCCACTTGGGTTAGAGGAATAATTTTTTTTGTTTCCTATGTGACAATAACAATGAAATAATTAGAACTCTAGTTTCTGTATAAAACTCAGGCTTCCATTTATTCACCTTTCATTCTCTTTTATGCTCCTTCGACTTTCCTAATTTAAAAGGTTTAAAAACCAAGGTGGTTGATTTGTCTCTTTTGTTTTATCTGGTTTACACTTTGCTGCTTCCTCTTTATTCTACAATCTGTCATGGCAATGTATAAAATATTATGAATTGGAAATTTTTGCACTTTTGTAAATCTGATATAAATTTGCTTTTTATTTATATCACCTGCAGTGAAATACACTTCTTTGTAGGAGTGTGTTCCACAGATTGCTGAGGCAGCCACCTCCACTGGTGATGAGATGGTGACGGCCTGACGGTGATGAGAACAAAGGACCAAGTCAATGAAATTCACATGTACACTCCTTTAGGACACATTCTCATCTTGCTGCAGATGTGAAAGACTGGAAAATATGTTATGGACACTCGAATTTACATTCATAGTTTGTATATACACACCCAGGGTGACATATTCTATATTAGGATCAGAGCTGTAGCAAATGGTTTCTCAAACACTATTGAATATTCCCCAATAGACTCAATATATAAAATAGTATCCTATCCTATGCTTCATGGTTTCTTCAATGAGCCTATGCTTTCTTAAGTATTCTTAAGCATTAACACAAGTACTGTGAGAAATATACCTTCATATTTACATTACAAATATTTCATATTCATTTTAAAAATAATATTTTCACTTTTGGCTAATTAATCTATACTTGCAATGTACCTGCAAGAATCATTTCCAGGTATTGATGCTACAATTCAGAAGAGGATAACATAAAATTAGTTCAAATTTCCCTTGCAAATGAATGCCCCATTTATTCTGATTAAATAAAAATATGACTTGTTGCTTATTGCTGAAAGATACTCTCTATGGTTTTTGCAACTTTCTTTGTGGCCAGGTGTAAAAGTAATTAGTCAGTCTATTTTGAGGGAAAACCCCCTTTTTAAAATTGACAAAACATATATGAAGGTCATGGCAAATGTCTGACTTATTCCAATTACAACATGTGTCATTTTTTTAGACAAATCTGTTCAAGTTCAAATTAAATTTTTCTTAGAGTTTTCAGAAATTACCTAAATGACAATAAATTGTTATTTTTAACTTTCCATGAATCTATAAAAGTAAATGGTTATATTACTACCTAATATATTAAATGCTTAAAAGTCCATTGACATATTAAGTAGTATTAAGAAAAACTCTATCATTTGAAAATAAACAATGAAACAAAGTTCAAATTTTGATGCAAACATCCTTAACTGTCTAGTAAATATAAATATGGAAAAATATTACTTGGGTGAAAAATGAGTCAGTTAACAGATTTGAATAGCCTTTCTATGTTGTAGATTGGTATATCAAAGTCACTTGGAAGATCTCCTTTAAAATGTTGTCATATCCAGGGTTGGAGAATGGCACAGGGGAATGGTTCCCAGGTTTACATGGGCACAAGACACATACATGAGGTGGTTAAAACATAGATCCATTAGCAGAAATTGTGATGCAAGTCCCCTCCAGAGGCCCACAAATTGGCATTTCTAACCAGTTCCCAAGGGATGCTGAGGTCACTGGTCTGGAGTCAACAATTAGAGAATTCCTGGTGTTGTAAAAATAAAACGTTCACAGATGTTTCTCATTTAATTTACACTCCAACAGATGATGTTAATTTACATTTATAGAAAACAATGAAGAATGAGACAGTTATATCTATCTGTCTATCTATCTATCTATCTATCTATCTATTTTGTTTTATGTTCAGTTTGAAGTAATACAACCCAGAAACCTTTGACCATTCTTATGTACTGAAGTATTTGAAGAGGTATGAGTACAGTTAGCTTATAATATAATTTCTCTTGCATATGCTTGGACTTCACACTCGTTATAAAAATATTACTAAATGACTTCATAATGGTCAAGTTGATTTTGAAATGTGAAATGTCATATTTCATTTACATGTTTTCTATTTGCAATAGAAAGGTGACAATATCCACCTGATAATGACTCTGCCATAGCAATGATCATATTGACAGGTTTTCAGCAAAGACAATGAGCTGATTATATTAAAGAAATTATTGTATAAGAAAAAACACATTTGCATGTTTAATTGATCTTGACTATATGAAACTCAAAGAAAACTAGTTTATTATAGTTAAAATTTTATAAATATTTAAATCATAAAAAACACTGAATTCTAACCTTTCTTAGTAATCAGATAGCTATAATCACTGTGCTTTCCCTTAAGTGAATTTTTATGAACAAACTTAAGAACCAACTAAAAACTTTTGATGTTATAAACATATAACAAGATTACAAGCTGCTTTTTATCTTTTCTTGTTATTATTCTGGAATCATTAAATGGGACTTCTGACTAGTCACCGTATAAGGTTTAAAATAGGTTGTCAACATGCTGATAGATATATTTTTCCCCTATAGCAACAGAATTTTCTATTTATTAATAATAGAAAATAGTAATTAAATGCAGAGTTTTGTGCGTTGGACAAGTGTTCATGAATCTCTAGATTAAGCAGGAAAATAATATGCTTCAGCAAAAAATAAATTTTTAAAAGTCATCAAAATGATAAAATTTTTAATGCCAAAATATCTCTGATTTAAAATATGTGGTCCTTTTTTAAAAGTCATTTTTTAAATTTCACTTTATTTATTTTGTGTTTGTATTTATTAATTGTAGATGTTGATGTTCCATATTTAAAGACTTGCCCTTGCTCTTGCCATCTGACACTTTATGCAATGTTAATAATTGTATCCATATTTAGAATATATTTTAGCAACCAAGTCATCCTCCAAATCATGTATTTATTTTTCCCAAACTAGAAGGTATCAATCTCTTCAGAATCTGGGGATACAAACAAGTTGAAATAGCTTCAGCCATTGAAAAGGCTTAAAACCTGTTTCAAAAATGTTACTCTTGGTGTGATATAAACTGCCAAAATGTAAATTCATTTTGTTTAATATGTTATCCACTTAACAGATGGCATTCATGTGAGGCATCCAAGAGAACATGTATGAGCATTAAGTGTGTATATCTGGATGAAACTTCAGGCCAAGAATTCTGAGGTTTTCTTTTTGAATATCCTTACCTCATTGTCAGTGAATTTTTCAAATCAGGAGTGATAACAAAATGAACAACATTCTTCAAAATAAGCAACATAGTATGGAAACTTTGTAATTGATTTCATATTTTTATGAACCTACATTTTATTTAAAAAGACATTTTAACACCTTAATAAAAAATTTTAATAATGAATTTTTTCATAAAAAATCCAAATGATTATATTAAGATAGAAATTGAATAAAAGCTCATATGTGTCATATTGGAGATATAGGACAAATTTAAAAAAATATAATAATGCTGGATTTTTGTTGCCTATACATGATGTTTAAAAATGATGAATTTTTTTCATGAAGATAACAGCGAACATACATTATGTAGATTTCTTAATGGAAATACATATGACCTTGTTGAACCTTTTCAAACTAGCTTGAAAGTGGAACTTCTCAACTATTCTGTTTAATAAATGAGAGAATCTGAGACATAATTACTAAGAAAATTTCTCAAAATCTTTTCCAAATTAGTGTAATCCAAATGCTAACACCTGAAAAGGACTTCTAAAATAATAGATATTCCACTGTTGTTTGAATTAAACAACTTGAACTCATATTAAAAGCTACAAGACATGCTTTAGTAAAAATATATTTTATAGATTAACTTAATTAATGTAATTGCAATTAAAATGAATTAAAATGTACTTGGTGGACCTATACTTTCGAGGTTTCTGAAAACAGACAGCACAAAAGTGATTCATTTTCAAATGAAGAAAGTAAATGCAAAGTACAAGTTAGGAGACACAGGTTCTCAATGGATTAAGAGTGAAGGTCATAGATCTAGAATGCCTTGGATCATATTCAACTTCTGTCATATGGTAACTCCATAATTTTGGCAAATTGTTTATATACCCTTTCATTTCCTTATCTATTCAACTTTTGATGCAGTTGCTTCATAAAGTTATCAAAGCATTAGATGAATGTATGCATTAAGAGCATATATAGCAGTGCTTGAAATGAATGAATATTCAATACATACTGTATATTATCACTCATCATTGGGTAAATTAAAAACCCTTATTCTTATTCCATAGATTTGAGGTTAAATTTACTCACAGACAAACAAGTAATAATTGTCAGAGCAATTATTTGAACTATGAAATTTATGAGAAAGTCATACTATACTACCTGCAATGTCAGTTACAAATTGTACTTCCTCCAGGCCCCCTTAGATTGTTTGCAACACATGAAGTACTAATTAACAAGTCATTCTTAGTGTTTACCTAGCTCATTCCAGATTGTGATGGATGCATGGAATAAAGTTCAGAAGCTACACAAAAATACTTGTGAAATCATACTGCTTTTTTTTCCTGTTGTAAAATTCATTTAGTTGTCTACTTAATGCTCTGATTAACATAAAGTTGATAATCTAACATGCAAGTATATAGCTGCAGAAAACTATTCAAAAAGACTGTGAGAATTAATAACCCTCTATGCTTTCACAACCACAAATTTAGAACGATTAGGGCTGTTAAAGATTTGTATTCCTTACTATATAGAATGTTGTAGAAATGTATTAAGTTACAAAAATTTCTAGTTAAATAAGTATATGACTCAATTTATATAAAGCATACTCCTGAACTCATATTAAAAGCTACAAGACATGCTTTAGTAAAAATATATTTTAGAGATTAACTTAATTAATGTAATTGCAAAATCTAGAAAAACTTAAGTGCAATTTTATCCTTAGTGGCAAAATTTTGGTGCCACTTTCCTATCAAGAACTGAATGGACAAAGAAATTCATTATAACTATCTGCAGTAATGAAAATAAATGCACTAAAACAAAATGTATCACTATGAATGTTTTACAAAGAGAATATTGAATAAAGAAACTAATTTTATTACTGCTCAAAGTTTTAAAATACCAAATGTACTACATATTTTATGGATACATAAAGGTAAAAGTTACAAATACAATGATATATTTACAAATAATACATAACAAACTTCAAAATACTGGTTTTTGGGGGTTTGTTTTGATTTTTGTTTTGCAGTACTGGGGATTGAACCTGAGAATGATATACCACTGAGTTACATCCCTATCCCTTTTTATTTTTTTAATTTTCAATTTTTTCAATTTATTTATTATTTTTAATTTTTTATTTAGTTTTTTACTTTTTTGAGGCAGCGTATTACTAAATTGGCCAGGGTGGATTTGAACTTGAGATCCTTCTGCCTGAGGCTCATGATTGGCTGGAATTACAGGTGTGTACCACCACACCTAGCTTAAAACTGGTAAATTTTGAGAAAGGTAAATGAAATAGGATATAGGATGAATAACTTGGAAAATGAATTGTTAGTAAGGTTATATTCTTTAATGCAAACTTATATGAATCTAACATGACAAAATGTAAATATGGATCACATCTAAATGTTCCACAAAGGTATATAGCATTGCCTTGTTTCCAATACTTCAGCATTTTTATTACTGCAAATACAATGCAAAAAAAATATTATTTGCAATCTAGGTAACGCTCATCTCACTAAAATATGTCAATGAATATAGTGGATGCTATTTTGTGTTAGCAATTTTTTTTAAAACTTGCCTATAAAGTTTCCTCCTAAACTTTCCCTGATTTTTCTCTGAAAAATGTAAGAAGAATTTTGTATGAATCCTCTGAAGAACTGTATTTTCTTAGGTAGCCAGAATTCCTTTTAGTTTGAATTCCCCAGATAATTTCCCCTGAATATGATTTTGTGTTTCCTGTGTACCAGTCATTTTTATAGCACCAGTATTCATTATGTTGATCCCTGACCATGTTAAAGCAGTTTTTTTTTATTATTAAAAAGCAGTTTGTATTGGTATGCAGGCAAACAACAGAAAAAAAAAAAAAATCCCTTGAGCACTTCTCTGTATTCCCTTACAGCACAAGAAAATAAAAATTTTGACTTTTTAATAAATGCTTTTATTAGAATCATGCGGAAGAAGGATTAGATTGTTTTCTTAACTCTAAAGGACAGAATTAGGGTCAATGGCTTTAACTTCCAGCAAAACATATTTTTGTTCATTATAAGCAAAACTTTTTGCAATTTTATAACTAAAGATTATAATTGCATTCAAAGTTTCTTTTATTTAGAAAGAGATGGAATGATAGCACCCTCCTCCCTCACTCTACCTCCCACCCCAAACACACACATACACTCAAAGACACATTCCTGGGATGCCCTAGAAGTAACATATATTATGGTGGGAACGTGGAACAACAGTGTATAAAATACCTCTAAATATACTATCTATTCTGTGGATGCAAATATTATATTAGATACCAGTGCAATAGTTAATTTGAGAAAATGGAAGGGGAAATCTACTAATAAATAAGGACTTTGCCACATGCTTTCATGAATTAATTTTAAAATATCATTTCTGCATATGATATTTTTCAATTATGTGGTTTCTACCTTATATATCATTACTATCTCTGGTTGTGAAAAAATTACCAATGTTATCTTTTATAGTAATTGGTAGTCTACTACTTAAATTGATTAATATCCTGAATATTAATCTCCATTAACCAATATTATTTTATAGTTTATTATTTTATGTTTTATTTGTCATTTATATATATAACAGTAGAGTGTATTTTAACATATTATGTATACATGGAGCATAACTTCCATTCTACTGGTTGTATATGATGTAGAGTTTCACTGTCATGTATACATACATGAACATTTTAAAGTTATGTTCAATGCATTCTAAAGTCTTTCCTTTTCCCATCCGTCCTTCCTTTCCTTCATTTCCCCTTTGACTAATCCAATGAACTTTTATTCTCTCCCTTTTCCCTTTATTGAGTGTTTGCAACCACATATCAGAGAGAACATTTGCCCTTTGGTTTTTTGGGATCGGCTTATTTCTCTTAGGATGATAGTCTTCAGTTTCATCCTTTAACCAATTTCATATCAAATTGCTGATAACAACTTGGAAGGAAAAGTATCATGGAGTTTCTTTTCTTCCTCCTCTTCCATATCATTTGGCAGCCCACATTTATCTTAAATAAGCCTTAATATTGTTGTGCCCAAAGGCTCGAGACCCCACAAGGACCACCAGAGACCACGATCAATGCAAGCAGCAAAGAGTCATTTATTAGCAAGTTCGAACCTGGTCCTCTGCGTCCTTAACCAGTGACGCTAAGAGAGGCCCCGAGCCCTCATTAGCAGGGTTTTTATAATGAAAGGCAAGTAGTTTTACAGTGTTCTTTTATTTGGTTAACATTTGAACAGCTGAACATTAGTCCTCCTCTGGTTGGGTCCGGCCAATCTATTTGATTCTCATTGGGTCCTGCCAGAACTGAACGGTCCTAGTGGAAGAAGGGAGGAGGGAAGGGGTGAACTATGCAGGAGATGAGTTGGGGCTAAGCCCTGCTCTTGTCCTTGACGGATAAGGTCTCCAGGCAACCGCACATTCCTAGGACAAATATCTCTTAACAACCTTGGTAAGCACAGGGGCCCAGCAGTCCTGTTTGTCCTTGAGACAGTTAGCAGCACAGATACCACCCTGCTCTCAACATCTTCTTAGAATGTGTTCATTTCTAATCCACTTTTGCATATTGAATAGTATATCAAATAGTATTATTACTTGTGAGCATTCAGATGTATAAACACATATGTAAAGAGACCTCTCCTTTTCAGACACAAGGTTTTGATGTTTTCTTTAAAAATATTGTATTTAAGATACTATACTATTTTTAATTCCTCACAATGTGTATTCCTTTTCTTCCCATTAAAAATTAATTAGTAAAATTTACTGTGTAAGAATCTAGCATAAAAACAGCCAAAGAGAGTAGGCTTGCATTATTACCACTAGAGAAATTTATCTTATGGAAATTATTACTCTATTAAATTTATATAGTTGACTGTGTATCTCAATATTAAGATTTACTTTTGTGCTTGACTCCTAAGAACTCAGAGTCACAGTACAATGAAATCCCATAAGCAAATCTTTTAGTAATTTTTCTAATGCCTTTGGAATTAAACATCCCTCCCTGACCCAAAGCTCATAATCTTCTCTAGTTCATCCGAGTCTTATATATATGTGTTTCTCATTTAACACAGAGTTTAACAACGACTTTACAAGTTCTTGATGCTTCTTTATCATCAAGCATCTTTCAGATTTGAAAGTCACTAATAATACAATTTCATATATACCCATGCTAGGGTTGCTTTTAAAAATGAACCTTCATCTAAGATCCTTTCCAAATGTGTTTCTCCCTGAATCTCCCAAGAAGCTTCTTTTGTACCCTATATATTTAAGTGCTGGAAGTTCCTATGTATCTCAATAATTTACTTCCTTGACTAAACCTTGACCCCTAGGTCCCAGTTTTTACTATATCCTGCAGAGTTTTCATGATACTGAGTCTGAATTCTAACTCATCCGTTTTGAGCCTTTAGTCTCATCAACACAGGTTTTAGAACTAAGACCCTCTTGGTCTCTGGATCTCTCCTTTCCCTTTACCTTAGGTTATCTCTCCTCCTAGCACATATCCTCAGTGTCACCTCACATAGTATAAAATATATGCTTGTGTCATGAATTATGTGGGTAGAGTGTCATGGTATAAAAATATCAGTTTCTGTCTGCACAGTGTTCCTTTGTGTGGATGATTGCAAAGAAACAATATAGTTCAAGTAACATATGCCCTAAGTTAAAATAATTTAAACATGCTTTATTTATATGTGAATGCATGTTACATGCAAACATGTTACCTGTTTATTTGCACCTACTGGTTGAAACATGGTACAAACCTTACTGTTATTTGTAATTCATTATTCTGTTAGCCTTTCACTCCTGTAGGCCACGAAGAAAAATTTTCCTTAGACCACAACTGTAATAATACTCTAAAACTGTAAACGGTGATTTGTAATATACCTCACAAAAGTTTAACAATCCTAAATTATTTTCTAATGTTTGTGTTTTTCAAATATTTGCATAAATTTGTCCATATAACATAAACACTGAACCTTTATGAGGGTGTTTCTCTTTTCTGAATTGAAAATACATAAGTTAACCTCACATAAAATTTGATTTTCATAATATTTTTGTATCCCAGTTAACCTTCATTACATATAAATGCAAACATTAGAAGACACCTTTATTAATTGCCTCAATTTTAAAAAGCAAATTCTTTTGATTTTTGTCACCAATTTAAAAACAACATTGCCTTTGTTTTAAAAATAACTTTACTGAAAATTTACTTGCTATTCATTTTTAACAAATCACTGTAACTTTAGAAAGAATATATAGTTATATCTTCTGCTTATTCAAGTACCAATCATTTGTTTTAAGACTTATATCCAAGAAGAAAAAAAGGCACTTACATGGAAAGCTCTACATTATAGCAGAAATATGATTTTGGAAATGGAAATGATAAATGTATGGTCTAAATTAAGCAATTTAATCTTTCTGAGCTTCACCCTCTAATTTTTAATCATCACAGTTTACTAATTTTAAAAAAAATCAGGTTTAATAGTAAGCAAACCAGCAGAATTAAAAGAAAAAAATACCCCAAACTTTTGTTCAATGATAACTACTTTAAAAATGTTTTCTTCTATATATTTTTCTAAGACTACTCACATTTTCCAGGCAAATCATGTAACTTTAAAAATATTGTTTCATAAATACTCTTGAAAACATTACTAACATCATAAAACATGACTCAAATTTGGTAACAAATGTATAGTATAGTATACGCAGTACATAGTAATTACTTCATATCCCTTGCATTAACTTCATATTTCTAATTTATCTTTGTTTTAAATAATACATTAATGAAAATTTTGTACCCACACTTTGTTCACCTTTGTGTACATTGATGTCCCAAAGATAAGTTCCTGGATTTTTTAAATGATGGATGAGAAATATTTTTATGTGTTTTCCATACTTTTTTTAATTTTCTTTTTCTCACTCCCAATGCTAATCTTTCTTCCTTTATCCCTTCCTCTTTTTGCTTCCTTTCTTCCTTTCCTCCTTTCTTCTCTTTTTCTCTTGATGACTCTATCACTCTCTCCTTATTTCTTCAATTCTATCATTTTTATTCTTTCATATACAAATACATAGCAAGTACTTCTCAGGTACTGGTATCATGATAGATGGTATAAATACAAAATTAAAATGCACTCGCTTTTAAGATCTTTTCTAAGGAGACAGACAAGTGATTAATAAAATACAATGCATGCTATAGATGCTATGTAAACATATTGGAAATGCTAATAACTCAGCTATGGAGAGGAGAACAGGAGAAACAGAAAATGTGTCTGTGATGAGACTGAAGAGTTACTCTGAAAACATTAAAAACCAAGGAAAGGTACCCTAGATTGGGGAACATCATGTGCAAAGTCATCAAGGAAGGGGCCAAATATAGTTCTTAGATTTAATTTTAGGAATGATTGATGGTTGCATATTTAGTTTTCAAGATCCCTATATAACTAATGGCTAATGTATTAGAAAGAAGAGGTAGTGTTTCTATCATCATAGAAAGTCCTTCTGGAAGTTTTGCCCTAAAGTTTGTCATTGAAAATTCTGTGTAATTTCAACTACCTACCATGTCTCAATGTATTCATACTCTGTTATCTAGTGATCTTTGTATTTCATTGGGACCTATTATACATTAATCTGCTCTACTTTTTTACAATACCTCATTTCCCTCATGATCTCCTTTTTTTTTGGATCTAAGTACTATAGACAATTATAATTCCATCCTGAATATGCACTAAACTTCCTCTTATCCACTTATTTCTTGGGGCTCTTTCATTATGGCTCATAATTATACTTTATTTCTTCAGTGTAATTACTTTCTTATTGTCCTGGATAAGTATTTTATGTTTTCCAAATACCTATGCTTACCTTACTTTATTATTTTAAATAAAATAAAGACTTATTTTACTCTGAAAAGTTTTTAAAACTTGCAAAGGTATTTTTCAAATGCTTCTCTAGTATTTAATAACCTACCTGCCTCTAAATTGTTTCCTTTTCTATTACTTTGGATGAATTTTGTTTATACACAACTTAATATTAGACTTTCTGCATGATTATGAGATCTGATTCTGGAAAAAGCTTGGGCAAATTTATTCTCACTTCTCTCTGAAACATCAACTTTCCCTCCTAATCAGAACTTTCACATCATTATATAGGAAACTGTGGTACTTTAGAAAAAGATAAAAATTCACTTAATCCCATCTTCTCTTATAACTACCACGATATTTTTCAATTCTGTTTGTAGAAAATCTCTCAAAAGAATTTTCTGCACTTGTTTTCAGTTATCCTCCCATTTTGTCCTAAGTTCACTATAAATAGGTATTGATGCAATCAATGCTGTGAAACTGTTCATGTTAACATCATCAAAAACCTACATGTTTATAAATTCAAGTCAATTATCAGTGTTCTAATAAGTAAATCCCATTAACAGAATTTGACACAATTGATTAGTCTCCTCTCACTCACTCAGAAACTTTCTTTGCCTTTAAACAAAAATAAAAAGTCACACTTGTACATTGTTGGTGGAGCTACAAATTGGTGTGGTCACTCTGGAAAGAAGTATGGAGATTCCTAAGAAAACTTGAAATGGACCCATCTTTTGACCCAGTTATTCCACTCTTCTGTTTGTACCTGAAGGATTTAAAATCAGCATACCACAGCAACACAGCCACATCAATGTTTATAGCAGCTCAATTCAGAATAGCTAGATAGTAGAACCAACCTAGATGCCCTTTAACAGATGAATGAATAAAGAAACTGTGGTATATATACACAATGGAATATTATTCAGCCATAAATAAAAATAAAATTATGGCATTTGCAGGTAAATGAATGGAATTGGAGAATATCATGCTAAGTGAAATAAGTCAATCTCAGAAAAACAAAAGTTGAATGTTTTCCCTGATAAATGGATGATGATACATAATGGAAATGAGGGTTGGTGGGTGAGAGAATGGAGGAACTTTGGATTACATACAGGGAAATGAGAGGGGGAGGCGGCAGCAGTATGAAAGATGGAATGAAACAGACATCATTACCCTATGTACATGTATGATTACACAAATGGTATGAATCTACTTCATGTACAACCATAGAAATGAAAAGTTTTACTCCATTTGTGTACAATGAATTAAAATGCAGTCTGTAAAAATAAAATTAAATAAAAAGTAAATAAAAATAAAGCTTCAATTGTCTTCTCTTTTTCATAACTGTTCCTCAATCTTCTTTGCTTCTTATTCTTCATCTCTTAAACATTTAAGCTCTGCAATGTTTTCCCAATAACTCATTATACCTCTTCTCTTTTCCCCTCCTGACTTTTCTAAAGATCTCATTCAGTTTCGTGGATTTAAATAGCATCTTTACACTGATGGCTTCCGAATCTATATTTCTAGCAAAGAACCATCCAACTTTCCACTTAACATGTCTACTTGAATGTCTAGTTGTTATCTTGATGTAGATATCAAAAGCTGAGCACCTTCCTCCCCCCTAAAATCTGCTCTTTCCTTGAAATCTTAGATCTCATTCTCTATTCTCCTCTTCATTTATTGTTTTCTAGCAGACCAGCTTCTTTTCTCCTTTAATATTACCATTGTGATTTTGTCCTTGTATGGAATTCTGGAATACCCTTTTTGTGGACTTACTGTCCTCTTATTTTTCACCTATTTATTCATCTCTACTCAAATGAGATCTTTCTCAATGACAATCCCTCCCTGATGTTCCTAGGCATTTTCTTTTTTTCTATAGTATTTATCAGCATATCACACTTATACATTTTAGTGTTTTTTTTTAATTTATTGTACATGGAGAAGTCAATATGAACGCTATGATTTCATAGCACATTTTTGTGCATCTTGTTATCTGTGTTTGAGGAGAGGCGTGTGTATAGATCTTGCCTGGCTGAGAATTGACCTATATTGGTTGCTGCTGATTTGCACACCAGAGCAATGTTTTTGTTGTTATGTTTTTTTGTTCTGGGTTCATGTTGCTGAGAGAGCCTACATTTTCTGCCTGTGCAACATCTTTAACTTTTTGTTATCTGGATCATAGGTATGAAAACCATGTGTACTAGGCAAATAATAGTGCCCTACAAACCTGGATGAATATTAAGATTTAAAAAATTAAAAAGATTTAAAAAAATAGAAGGAAACTCAAATGGACAATTCATCAAAGATCTAAGAAAAAAATGACAAAGATGAAGGGGTTGCACATTTTTTTAACAAATAAATTATGAGGGAAAAACAAAAAACCAGAAGAGAAAAATGACAGATTAATAAAGTCTTAAGAGATGAACTGACAAATTAACAATTGCAACTTTTTTGAATTATGATTCAAAACATTTTTGTTTTATGCAACAATATTTGAAATTAAATTTGTAAACTAGTACTACCTTTGTCTTAGAGATACCTGTGGAAGTATTTACTCAAAAAAAGACAAGATGTCTGCAATGTACATTAAAATAGCTCAGTGGAAGGACATAGCATATGAAGATATAAATAAACAAGATTAACCATGAAGTGATAATTATTAAAGCTGAATAAAAAAATTATACTATTATGTTTCTATATATATGATGGAAATTTTTCATAATTTTTTTTCATAAAATAGAAATAAAATTTTTCATAATAAAAATTTTCATAATAAATTTTTTATACCATCCTGTTACAGAAAGGATGGTAATGAAATTTGAAATGAAATATATTCAAGGACATTGTAAAGTACTCATTGTGTTTCGTGTAATTTTATTAGAGTTATGAAATGGAGAAAGAGTCATATTAACATTAATATCAAGTGAGTGGCAAATGAAAAAAACAGAAATGAGCAAACAGAATAACACAAGAATGCAAAAACATGCCTTAAAGTGTTTTTATTCCTGAAACCAATATCCTTGCAGAACATTTGCATATTATGTTTAGTTGAGTTTAGATATATGGTTGTTAAAGACCAGAACACAAATTTGTTAACACGTTGACTTTTGAGATATAGAGTTAATTGTTAATGAATTGGTTGACAGGCAGGAAATACTGTATATCTGTGTGAGTCAGAAGAATGGATTTGATTTTCAAGTTTATTCCCTACTTTCTAGTTAGAGAGAACAGAACACAATTTTAGAAAAAGAAAATCAGATGAGCAATTTTATTTTTTTCACACACTTGCTTTGTAATATTTAGTGTACCTAGAGTAAAAGAAGTCCTACCACCATTACCATGGTAACCGTTATATGAACATCACATTAATATATTTAGGGACAATGGAGCTGCTGGCATGGTGAATTTAGACATGTAAGGTCTCTAGTGCCAGAACAAGTTAAAAGATCCTTAGGGTTTAAAGTACTCCAAGAGGTCTTACAGATCAAAAGATCATGTAGTACAGTAGCCTGTCAGGGACAAGGAGCGCTATGGCTATCTATGAGATGATCCAAACCTTAAGACCATCCAGAACTCTTATCCCACATTCTCCAGTCTGCTTCAGGACCTTTTCTATTTTTGACTAGAAAGACATTCACAGTAGACTACAGCATATAAAATGGGTAAAATATTTCCCAGACGCTATGCTAGTGTTAGCAGTGGGTACATGACTTCCTTTCCCACTCACTTCCTTCATTTCTGAATATAAAGCTCAAGATCTGAGGTAGAGAATAAAAATGGAAAGTTTTAACTAGACTCTGACTAATTTATATGTCTCAAATTGATTCATTAATCACTGGTTTGGGCTAAATTTAACTGAAAGCAGTGAAGTTATCTGTCATTAGACAGACTTGGGAATCTAAGTCAGAAATTAGAAGCCCATTCTAAAAATAAAGACTAGCCTGCTTTCTAAATTCGAATTAGTGATTGAGCAAGTTACACCTCGTTAAGTTAACTGTGGAAAAATATTTTGAGTGGAAAGTAAGAAATAGAGCGATATCTAGAAGGTAGGTCTAGGAGCTATATCAAGACAAATATTTTACTTAATTCAGGAGGGAATTAACCATGATTAAGAGCTACTGGAAAAGATGTAATTGAGAAAGAGATCTTGAATATTCAGAAGGAATAGGAAATATTTGTTAATATGAAGTTTCTGAGAAACCATGAGAGAAAAAAAAAAAAAAAAACTTACAGGAAACAATCATAAAGCTACTGTCCGCACAGGAGATGGCAGGGTGGGTTTAAATATAGACAGTTTTGCAGGGTCAATAAGCAAATGATACTTTTCAAATTTTGGAGAAATATCTGATTTTGTGCTGTTTAAGAAACAGAAGTCAACCAACTACATCTTAGGATACTTACACTATTTTAATCATACATTATCTGAAATGATTTGCAGTTAATTCTTATTAGGTTATCTTCCAGTATAAAACAAGGGTTGAGTCACTGAATAGTGAAAAATATTAAGTATATACAATGAATATTTTTCAAGGTACATTTATTCTTCATAATTTACTATGTATCATATATAAACAATGTGCATAAAATAGATGCATTTTAGAAAGTTCTACAAATATAAAAGAACATTAATCCATTTTTTCTTGATTATACAGATATATTCCATTTGTAAATTTATTAAGCTAGGTACTTATAATTGCCCTTTAAAAAGTGTATATATGTATAAAACATTTAAAAATCAAAACTAACTTCACAGCTCAGAGAAATCACAATTGTTATTTAGACTTTTTTTTTTTTTAGTATATTTTTGTAGTACAAATAATCTTTACCAGAGATTGGAAACTATGTAGACAGGCTAAAATCATTCATTGTTTCTGTTAATAAAGTTTTATTGGAACACTTTCATATTTATTTGTTTATGCATTATTTTTGACTGATTTTACTGTACATCAGAGCAGTTGGGAAAGATAACCACAAGATTCACAGAGTAAGAACATAATTTATATTATCTGACCTTTACAGAAAAATTTTACCAATCCATGTTCTATCTATTTATGCATTATGCCCAGTATAATAGGGACCTAAGTAATTTTAGCCTCAGTTTTATAATCTCTCCCTCTGTAAGCTGTTGTGTTTTCCAAAATGTGATGTTTATATTTAGTTCTTTGAAAGATTTTTGTCTTGAATTCTGTTCTGCTGATACTAGGTTATTATTCAACCTGATATTAGAATAAATATAATTGAATATAATTTTATCTGGTATTATATTTTACTACATAAGATATTTGAAATAGGACTTGATGTCTTCTTATTTCATTTTCTTGTTTATCTTTATTACATTACTCTTCTGTTTGTTTAATTTCAGAATTTCTTTTCAAAGTATATTGAATTTTTAAATTTTATATAAGTTCAATACTTCTACCTGTAATAGACCAATTTAACTCATTCAAATTCATTCCTGTCCATTACTGATATTTTTGAATTTAATCTTGATCTGACTTTCATGCCTTTATTTGGTTTGGATTTGTTTTACAAATACTTTCAACTGCTTTGATCTTGCTTTGGCTATGTATTGCAGTTTTCTTCCAAGTGGTTGAATATACTGCATGTGTACTATTTCTGCTCTTTTGACAGTTGTTTTTAATGCATTAATACATGTATTTTAGCTTATTTTTCTTTATTAATTTATAGAGTTTTTGTGTTTATCCTCAATACATAAAATTCTAGTCATGGACTATAGCAATATTTTTAAAAATATTTTCCCCTTTGACCTTCTCTGTTCCACTTTGAGGTCATTTGGTATTTTATTTTCAAATTATTACTTTAAAAATAATCAACAACTGGGCTAAGTTTTATATTCTTTTCAAAATTCCTTCTCATATTTCAGGTTTCTTTGTAAATTTTCCTAAATAGTTTCTTCAGTCATAGTAAGGATGTAATGAATGTATTATGACACAAAATTATTTTTAAAATACAAAAATTAACATGATTGTTTCTAATATGACAAAGCTAATGACACTTCAGTTTTGACTATAATGAGTATAATGTGGTATGTCCATGTTTGTGTTTGTTTGCCACGTTTATGAATTTTTTTTAAAAAAAATGTAAAATGGCACATACTTAAAAATGTTAAAATAATAATATTTGCCCTCACAGTATTTGTCAAAAATGTTATAGTTAGGTCTTAGATTGAAGACTCTGATGTGAAATGAATTTTTTTCTTCATTGTTCAAAGCAAAGTTCTAGATAAATGTGAAGAATTTCGCTTTCACTTGATGCATTTGAGTACTATCATACATACATACTGTAGACTTATTTTAAAAATCTGGTTTTTATTCTAGTTTATAAAAGATGATGTAACTTCTTGGAAATTCTGTAAACATAATCAATATTGACAGCTTAATCTGAATATGTGTCCACATTTGTTATTATCTTTAACATGAACTCACATTAGGTCAAACATTGTGCTATTGAAAGTACTTAAGAAATGTAATAAAATACTTATATCAGGGAAGATATTTGAAATATTTATTTATTTATTTATTTGGTACTAAGGATTGAACCCAGAGGTGTTTAACCACTGGCCCACATCCCTAGCCCTTTTTTATATTTTACTTAGAATCAGGATCTCGCTGAGTTGCTAAGTGCCTCACTAAGTTGTTGAGTTTGACTTTGAACTCGAGATCCTCCTGCCTCAGCCTCCTGAACTCTGGGATTACAGACTTGTGCCACTGCACCTATTTTAATTCCTATTTTAAATAGAAAATATGAGCACATTAAAAAGAAATTTAAACAGTTTATATTAAATCTCTATATTTCTACTGAAAGTTAAAACATGAAATTTTCACAAAATCAAAAGCTCACTCTCTTCACATTATTGTGAGATCTAATAGCTCAGAGGAAATATAATTTTTCAAAACACTTTTATATTTCTAACCAGGTGGAGTGTAAGGTAATTTTGTATAAGGGAATGATCTAAATGAGAGATAAGTGAAAGACAGTAGAATTTCCATAATACTCATTTAGTAGAATCATTAAACATAATCATGTGTTGTATATTATGAGACAAACATCATTATGAACAAAACCATCTTTATAAATTACTACATTATATAATGAGTAAATGTCAACATATATATTATGAAAGGAGTAGGGAATGGGAATGAGGTCTATATAGACCTTTTGCAAAGGATGTCTTATAATGAACAAAATTTCAGGCAGTAACCATTCTTACCCTCTGAAAAAATGAGTGAGATCGATTTCCTTTCCATACTGACACTGATCAAAGTAGAGGGGAAATGGGCTTCCATGAATTAGAAATTAATAGACATTGCAACTAATGCATGCTGTTCTAAATAATCTAATTGTTGAGCACCCAAGAGTATATATAAAGTCTAGGATTTTTTTTACTCAGAGGAAAGGATCCCCTGTTGTATTATTGAGAATACCAGTTATCTGCATTCAGAAGTGTAAGCACTGTTCCATTGACATCCTTACCATCCAATGACATTTTTGCCAGGAGAATTTTCAAAGTTCATAGAATAAGTATATAAGCAGGCAGAATTACTTTTAATGGTAGTGGCACTTTGCTGGTGTTCATGTGATAAAAGAGCTTATGACACCATATTTAGTACCTAAATAACACATGCACAGTATATTTAATATTTAACAGCTATTGAGAGTTTAATTATCTAAACAATATGGAATTGGTCTAGAGATTTCAAATAAATTCTAAATCAGGACCTCAGAAACCACATTCGAACAGGAAGACGCTGATTATCCACTGGTGGTAATCAATCTTTTTTGTGTTCTTGACAAAATTGTGAATACAAGAATCTGAGTGGCATAATTGGAGGAATTAAAAGATTCAAAATGCAACACAAAAGAAGTCAGCAATAATTACAGTAAAATTAACTACTAAAGTATAGAAATGTCTTTTCCTGTCTATCAAACCATCTAAGTTAATGTACTATTATGTACTTGGTTGCCCTTCAACACTTTTGTGTCACCATTTGAATTAAGCCATTAAGTTACCTAACTTCCTTAATGTGAAACTGGAATTCATGTTGAGAAAGTTTGTTTCCTGAACAAGTAGAATTTCTAAATGACAGTGAACAAAGAGAAAAATAACCCTATACCAGTTGCCTTACTTTTTTCTCATGTTTTCTTAAACATTCTTCTAAGAATTAATATGAATGTCAGTGCAGGAAGCAGTACCTGTCTGAATAGAGTGATCTGACAGGCAATGACACATCTGCCCCCAAACACATCTCATCCTTGGTTTTTCTGATAATTTTTTTTTTGTTTAGTTATACTTTCAAGGTGAGAGTAAATTATAATAAAATAAATCTAAAAAATTAAACCCAAAAAAATTCCTTGAGAGGAGTTATGAGTTGATTGATTTTATTGAAGTCGTATTAAAGAAAAACTATCTTTCAGGAATAAATGAAAGCAAAGAGAACTTGAAATATGATCATAGGCGGGGTGAAGAGGACAGCTACAGGTGAAGAGATGAGCATGCACTTCCCAGTGTGGGATTACACATAACAGGAATGCATACCACGTACAGAAATCCTTGATCTCAGACTGGCTATTGCCCATTGGAGAGTCTTTCGACACTTAGATTCTGACTACTCTTGACTTTCTTTCTTTTAAAATATATATACTGAAGTACTTCAGTAAAATATTTAAAAATATAATTTCTGTGTAAAAACACCGAACCATTCCAAGTTTTCTGAGGAATTTCATACACCAGTTTGCATTCCCACCAGCAATGTACGCGTGCACCTTTTCCCCCACATCCTTGTCAACAATTATCGTTGCTTGTATTCTTGATAACTGCCTTCTGACTAGAGTGAGATGAAATCTTAGAGTAGTTTTGATTTGCATTTTTCTAATTGCTGGAGATGTTGAACACTTTTTCATATATTTGTTGATCGATTGTATTTCTTCTGTGAAGTATCTGTTCAGTTCCTTAGCTCATTTGTTGATTGGGTTATTTGTTTTTTTGACTTTAAGTTGTTTGAGTTCTCTATATATCCTGCAGATTAATGCTCTATCTGAGGTGTGTGTAGTAAAGATTTCCTCCAAATCTGTAGACTCTCTCTTCACATTATTGATTGTTTCTTTTGCTGAGAAGAAGCTTTTTAGTTTGAATCCATCCCATTTATTGATTCTTGATTTTATTTCTTGTGCTTTATGAGACTTGTCAAGGAAGTCAGGTTCCAAGCTGACATGATGAAGATTGTGCCTACTTTTTCTTTTATTAGGTGTATGGTCTCTGTTCTAGTGCCTAAGTCTTTGATCCACTTTGAGTTGAGTTTTGTGCAGGGAGAGAGATAGGGATTTAATTTCATTTTGCTACATATGAATTTCCAGTTTTCCAGCACATTTGTTGAAAAGGTTATCTTTTCTCCAATATATGTTTTTGGCACCTTTGTCTAGTATGAGATAATCATATTTATATGGGTTTGTCTCTGTGTCTTCTATTCTGTACCATTGCTCTTCCTGTCTATGTTGGTGCCAATACCATGCTATTTTTGTTACTATTTTTCTGCAGTATAGTTGAAGGTCTGGTATTATGATACTTCCTGCTTCCCTCTTGTTGCTAAGGATTGCCTTGGCTATTCTGGGTTTCTTATTTTCCCTAATAACTTTCATGATTGCTTTTTTCTATTTCTATGAAGAATGTCAATGGATTTTAATTGGAATTGCATTAAATCTGTATATCGCTTTTGGTAGTATGGCCATTTTGACAATGTTAATTCTGCCTATCCAAGAACAAAATGGGAAAAAAATCTTTACTTACACATACTCAGAGCACTAATCTGCAGGATATAAAAGAACTCAAACAACTTAACACCAAAAAACAAATAACCCAATCGACAAATGAGCTAAGGAACTGAACAGACACATGATCGACCAACAAATACATGAAAATATGTTTAACATCTCCAGGAATTAAATGCAAATCAAAACTACTCTAAGATTTCATCTCACTCCAGTCAGAATGGCAGTTATCAAGACTACAAGCAACAATAAGTGTTGGCAAAGATGTGGGAAAAAGGTGTACTCATACATTACTGGTACGAATGCAAATTGGTGCAACCACTATGAAAACAGTGTGGAGATTCCTCAAGATGCTTGGAATGGCACCACCATTTGATCTGACTATCCTACTCCTCTGTTTATACCCAAAGAACTTAAAATCTGCATACTAGAGTGACACAGTCACATCAGTGTTTATAGCAGCTCAATTCACAATAGCTAAACTATGGAACCAACCAAGATGCCCTTCAACAGATGAATGGATAAAGAAAATGTGGTACATATATACAGTGGAATATTACTCAGCCTTAAAGAAGAATGAAATTATGGCATTTGCAGATAAATGGATAGAGCTAGAGAATGTCATGCTAAGCAAAATAAGTCAAACCCAAAAAACCAAAGGTGGAATGTTTTCTCTGATAAGTGGAAGCTGAACCATATGTAGGGGGAGGGGATGAAGGAACTTTGAATAGGGCAGAGGGGAGTAGGGTAGGGAAGGGGTTGTGGGGTGGGAAGGATGGTGGAATGAGACAGACATTATTACTCTATATACATGTATAGTTACACTACCAGTGTGACTGTGTACCATGCACAGCTCCGTTTGTGTTCAGGGTGTCAAAATGCATTGTACTGTCATGTATTAGAAAAAATTGAAAATTTTTAAAAAATTGAAAAAAATCACAGAACCACAAAAATTTTCAGAAATAAAATTTTGAAGCACCATCATTAAGAAGTGATTAATGAGCCAGGCGTGGTAGCTCACTCCTGTAATCCCAGCTGCTCAGGAAGCTGAGACAGGAGGATTGAGTTCAAAGCCAGCCTCAGCATAAGCAAGGCACTAAGCAACTCAGTGAGACTCTGTCTCTAAATGAAATACAAAATAGGGCTGGGGATGTGATTTGGTGTTTGAGTGTCCTTGAATTCAATCCCAGGTACCAAAAGAAAGAAAAAGGAGTGATGAATGCAAAATTTTAGCTTATTTCATTTAAATATCTTTTAGTTTTATGGCTTAAGAATATAATAAAACCAGTAGGTAATTTAAAAAAAGAAATCTCTCACCCCTACCCACATCCACCATCACACTATTATTTCTTTTGTATTTTGTAAAATATTTAATTCCATATAATTTTTCATAGCTTATATATAAGTAGCGGCATAATATACACACTGGTCTTTGACTTGTCTTTTATAAATTAAAAATATAGCTTAGCTTAAATATTTTTGTTTTTACATGTGCATGATTTCTTTTTATTCTTTTTTTCAAATAGGAGCATGTTATTTTTTTATTCGAAGGTAACAAAATTTAATCAGTCCAATGTACATGATTATTTGGGAAAGAAATTTGATGGGTAAAATCAGTAAGAATCTTCAATTGAACATCCAAGACAAAGTGAACCGAGTGAAGGACCTGGGATCAATGGACTCTGGGTAATACTGTTTTTCTGGGGACTGATACATTAAGCCATGTGAGTGTTTTGCATTCAACAGTCAGTTCCTCACTGCATAAAATGTTGACATGCTAGTATGTGAACCACTGTGACTTCTGCGTTATTCTGATGTTTTTCTAACATAAATTGAGTATGAAGAATTTAATGTCAGCTGGCATCACATCAGAATTGACTATACAATTTAGTTTGAGGAATTAGTCATGATCAAGAGGCATAAGTGTTTATAATTCTGATAGATAATGCCAAATTCTGTCTGTTTGTACCAAATTTCACTCTCCAGCAAATTATGAGAATGTTATTTTTTAATCTTTAACTGGAATGTATTACCAAGCTTCTTATGTCTTTAAAATCACTTTTGCTGGATGTAATACACATCCTCTAGTTGGGTTTTTATTCTGTTAATAATCGAATGGATGTTGATTCATCAAGTTTTGAAGGTGAATACTCCCTAGAAGAAAACAGAAATAAGACTGTTTCCCTTGGTAAGAGGCTTCATATTTATGATTTTTATGGTTCTCCCAGAAATCCATTTTTCTAAATCTCTCAATTTTGAGTGTTCTGGATATCTTTTCACAGGGAAAAAAAATGCCATTTCAATATGCAAATTTAAACCTTTAATTTCAGAAAATATTCCAAAAATTGTGTTCTTAAAAAAAATTTCTTTTACCAGAAAGTATAATTAATGCATTTTTAAGATTTCTTTTAGGTCTTTTTCTTGTCTATTATTTTTGTGAAAAAAATTTAACACTTTTTAAAAATATATATGTATATTCACATATGTTGAAGATCATTTGGTTTCCAATTTTTTGAAATAACACATAAAGCTGCAGTGAGTATTTGTATAGGTCTTTTGACCTACATGGCAGGTATGCAGTGTTAGCTCCATTATGATCCAAACTTGTTCTTTGACCATGATTCTTGACAACTACTCTGACTTTCTTGAGAAATTATTTCTTCCTAAGGGACTTTTTCATGTTTCTGCCCACTTTCCTAACATGCTACATTTTCTTATTGATTTGAGGAATTTGTTTATTTATTGTGCACAATTTCATTTACTAGCAGATGTTTCACCACAGGCCCTGGGAAGTGTAGGAAACTGGAGAAGGACTTGATAATGACAGGGAGTCAGCAGCTTCCACTGTGCAAAAGTCAGTAAGGCCTGCCTGAATCCCTTTCTACCCACCTCATCTTTGTATGGAAGAACATCCTTCAACTCCCAGGGAAATGGCAGGAAAATCTGTCCCCGTCATGAAACAGGTCAAGTCTCACTGCAGTTGAAAAAACATCAGACAGTCATACAAACAAAAAGAACCTTCAACCCCTATGAGAGGCCCAGGAAAAAGTTCTGACCCCAGTCTAGAGATTGTCTGGAAAGATGGGATTCCTGAGAACTCCTCTACCCTGAGTCCTGGAGACATTTCAGCTTCCAAAGACAGACAACCAGTGACAGCCCCCTAGCTAGCAAGCACTGAGTGGCAGCTACAGAAGCACAAATAGTAGGGGAAAGAGGGAAAGAGTAGTAAAATGATTTTCTTTTCAGACACAATCAGAAAGGAAGATCTACTGCTAAAGGTGGAACAAATATTGAGAAAACCACCCCAGCATCTTAGCCTCCACCATAAAGTTACAAGATAGCAAGAGGGGAATTTGAAGCCTGCAAAACACTGAAGTAACCATGGCAACAACAGGGGGAAAATCTGCTCAATTTCTTGTAAAATTGACTAAAGTTCCATATTAAATTTCTAGCAAAAAAAAGATATTTGACAATTTCCAGTGGTAATTTTATTTTGTTTGAATTTTACCGCAGTCTGTACAATTTATACAAATGTATTACTTTCAAGCAAACATAGCAAGATCCATAAAGAGGTAGGGAAATAAACTCCACAATGTCATTATATAAGCAAATAACTGTATCAAACTTAATATTTAAAAGATCCTTATGAACAAGCAAATTCAGATCAGTTAGAGTCACTCACTAAGGATCAAGAGGCAGAGATGTGCAAGGTGGCTAAACATAAGAGGAATGTAAACAAAGATAGGAAAATTACTGTAAAAACAACTAATAGAAATGCTAGAAAAGAAACATTCAGAAACAGATTGTCTTCAGACAACACTTAAGTAAAAAATAGTTAATCAAGGAGCAGTGAACATGAATACAGTTGATATAACTTGATAAAATATAGAGAAAATATTGAAAAAAATCAAACCCAGAACATCTAAAAGCTTTACTACAATATAAAGTAGCGTTATGTGTAACTGGAATTCCACGGTAAGAAGAGAGACAATGGGATAGCAGATATATTTAAAGATATAATGGTTGATGATATTGAAAAACGAAAGACATTGAACCGGTTGTATATATTGGAAATGGAGAAATAATTTAGTGCCTGCATTCTTAGTCTGTGTGTTCATGTAGAAAAATCTCAAAGTATTTACAAAAAAGCTGCTAGAACTAATAAAATAACTTAAGCAAGGTGTCAGGATATAAGATTAATATATAAAATTGAGTCATAATTCTATTTACTAACAATACACAATTGGAAATTGAAATAGCAATGCAGGATACACCAGAATAAAAATCTGAAATATTAAGGGTGTACTTGTTTAATTTCCTTAGTGAGAAACTGGACTTAACATTGAGCAGATTTGTCTAACTTCCCTAACGTATCAATGGCCTGCCCATTGAGAAAATTTAACTTCCTCCCCAGAAAAAAATTCTAAAGCATTATGAAAAAGGAAAAAAAATTAAATTAAAAGTCTGTTGCTGTGTTTTCCCATCACGTATTCTGGGGTACTCTTCTAAACTGCAGAGAATAAGGACAAACAGCAGTGCCTACCACAATGTCATTCCAAAGAGCAGGATGAGGTGATGTCAGCTGAAGATGCCTGAAAAATAAACTACCTGATACTTGTCCCAACCTTGACTTTCTCAGCGTCTCACTACTGATCAGTCATCCCTGTTTGACAATCAATGTCTCTGTTAAATGAGAATATATAAGTTAGGAAGTAAATTGTGAGAAAAGAACTGCAAACAGAATAAAATAGAACCAAAGGTAAAAGGAAACAGGACTTGGTGGTTGTCAACAATGTGAGATTGAAAAATTCTAATGCATTAAACATTATGCAATGTATAAATGTAACAAAACATCTTACAGCACCCCGTTAGTGTGTACTATTCTTATGTTTTATGTATCAGTTAGAAATAAATTTAATTTTAAATATTAAATAAATAAAATGAACTTTTTTTTTAATTCCATGAATTTATAAAAGAAAAAATAAGTGAAAAACATCTATAGGTTAAGATAGTATTATGTATTATAACAGAAATATATGGGAAGGGAGTTGGATGACAGTAAGATCTGTTCATAGTTGTCATCAAGCCCGTCTTTTTCTCTGCTGTCTTACTGCTGTAAGTCCTCCTCTGTTTTCTGTTCAACGTTATGCTTATACTTGGGCACACTCAGGGAAGACAGGGAAAACTGTCAAAAGGTCCAGTACATTTCAATGTCCTTCTTTCTGTTAATGAAGTTAGCTTTCCTATATCTGACTTTCTTGCTTGTTGAAATGTTTTCAAATAGGCTGGGTTTGGGTTTCATATCATGCTTTGCTTTTTATAATTTATTTATAGCTGTTATTATTGTAATTTATCAAGTTTTCTATAGTCACTTTTGTAGTTGGGTTAGTCTATTACCTGCATTCATAGATGGACACATAATTCCATTGACTGAGTTCAGGAAAAATACCATTTGTTCATAATACTTATCTATTAGTTGGTAAGAATTCCTCTGTGATGTTATTCAATTCACTTTTTAATATTTGTATTAGTTCTTTGTAGTTACACATACTATTGAGGTTCATTTTCACATAATCATACATGCATATTTGTTCCACTACAATTCACTTCTTCATGTTGATTCCCTGATATAATACCACTTCCTTTTATCATAATTCTTAACAAAAATAATTGGGTTTTTCTGAATAACTTTTGCAATAATATTCCATTTTAGAAGCAACATAGGTAGTGTAATGAAACATTTTCTTAAGAAGATTTATTTTAAGAATGTCAAAGTTACCTACAGTCACATATTTTTATTGCTTTCTTCAAATCGGGTTTGTCTATGTTTTTAGATGGTCTTGTTTCCTATAATAATTTGAAGTCTAACATGTCTGTGGAGTACTGATATCAGCCCTGTGCACCCCACTCACAAAACCAACTGTGGCTTGTGTCTTTCCACTTTAGATAATACAAATTTTCTGAAATCTGCCCCTGAACATTTTCATAAGGAAGTTGAAAGATAGTGCTCAGAGGCTACTTGTCTTTTATTATTACATTGTTTTCTTCCCTGATCTTTTTTATATTAAGGAGGACATGCATCACCTCTGCAAACCAGGATTATGTCTTTTCCTAGTTTCGTTGCAAAGCATGTCAAGAATGTTTGTTAATCTCACACCCCCTCCTTAGTGTGTTGTGATTACCATAGGAGGTGGGTCTGTGGATTTGTGCAGCATTGACATTATAGAGCCCAAAATATTACCTTTTATTTTCTTTACATATTTTCACACTATATGTAGAATTTAACACTTTCATATCTGTTTTTTAACAGAAGTTTGAGTCATTTTGTTTTCAAAATTTTATTATTACAAAATGTGCCTTCTTTAAAAATTCTTTTTAATCAATGAAATTTCTTAAATCTTAAGGAATAAAAATATTAAACTAAACATTTAGGTTTAAAGGAGAAACAGCTTACCTAGAAACATGGAGATGGGAATTAATTTCACTTACTGTATGAAAAATACTTTGACACAAATATACAGTTTTTAGCATGTGTGATTTAACTTCATATATTGAAATAAATCTCTCAAGTATCCTTGCATAGCAGAAAAATTCAGCAAGACATTTCAAGAATTAAAAAATACTATGGACAAATATGTATGGAAAAATGTTGAAGATTTTGGTCTTGCCTTCCATACATAAGATGCTATGTAAACTAAACCTCTTTAAACTGATTAAAATGTTATTTTGTTATTTCCTACATTCAAAAGAAAAATACTTGTTGCTTGTCACTATTATTTGGAAAATAATAAATTCAATATATTTGAAACTGGTTTCAGAAAGTGTCTAATAGGACCATAGTAAATATCCATAGTATAGCATGTGAATACCATGATTCTATGTGAGAGACACATTACATACTCTACATAGTCATATGAGGAAGTAGTTCTAAGATGGCAAAGAGCCAAGAGGTGGTGCATGTGTGGCCTTAGTAGGGCGAGCTTATACGTAATCTCTACTCTGATTGGTCAGGTTTCCTTCCGTGCTTGTGGACAACTCATGCTCCCTATTCTTTCTTATGCAGTGCCTGTGCTCTGCACTGATCAAGCGTGGGCCATTCTAAGATGATTGGCTGTTCCATTGTATATAAGAGGCTCCTTCCCTGGTGTAAGGGAAGGAAGTAACTTCAGACTAAATAAAGATACTGCTCATTCCCAGTCTGCCTCTGATTTTCAGTCTCGCAGGGTTGTTGCTGTGGGCAGCGACAATTCTAAATGACTACAAACTTGATATTTAATATAAGTAAATTGAGATCACTAATATTGGCTGATTAGTAATATTGGTTGATCACTAATTTTGGTTATGATGAAAGTTATTATAATTCAAAAGAAGAGAAATGGCAATATATTAATTGTGAACAATGAAGGGAAGAATTCAAAGATATTTTCAGAATTTTTGGTTTTGCAAATAAGAATTTTATTTGTTTCACTCACATTAAACAACTGGAAATCATCAACCCTAACAATTAATTTTAATATCATTTTTTTGTTAAGTATTTGAACTTCCTCTTTTTTCTGAGCACTAATCTCTATTATATATTATTTTGGTATGTCCTTTATCAATCTCTTCTCATTATATATCTTTCATTTATTGACTTCTTTTTTCATCTTCATTTTAGTACATGTCCTGTTTTGCAAATGGGATATTAAAAATCTAACGCACAAAATCTCTGTTTAACATTTTGTTCTCTCACAAGATGATGTAGGAACATCTGTAAATCATTAACTGATTAGCCACATATCTCTGTTTGCAATTCTTTTTGGAGTAAAGACCTCCAATCTTGCTCCAATTGGCAGTTTGACTCCTTGGAGGAGGTTGTATGCTGAGATTCCTTAAATGAAGTTTCTATTTATTATTGACTGACTATAGAATTATTATTTATATTTGCAGGATTATTTAAAGCTGCAAGTTTATATTGATAACCTTGCTGTGTGACTTCAAAACTTGCTATTTTTAAGTCCCTATTATTTGGTTACTAATAGTAAAATCCAACTTTTTTTAGTTACAATATAATTTTCAAATAATTAAAAATGAATAAATTTCTAAGTTTATGATCATTAAGATTCATTATATATCAAAACTAGTATTACTAAAAAAAATCTAACATTTTGCATTCATGAAGGATAGATAATAACAAAAGCAATATTCGTTGATGAATTCGTTATGATGGATTTCTTTTCCTTAAATCAGTAAACCTAATTGATTTAGTGGCATGGTCAGCTTTGCCCTGTTAGTGTAAAAGGCTAGATGAGATTTATGCTTTATATTTAATGTATTACCTTTTGAGACAAAATGTTGCCCCTTTTTTTGGAAAGGGAAACCTAACTCTTAATTTTTCATTAAAATGCTTATTTTTAGAATCACTCCTTATGGGAATGGGAAAAAAATTGAATTAGAACATAGTCTAATAAATAGTGTATTAGGGGTGACACATCTTAAGAAGAAACTGACAGACATTTGATTTTTTATGTCTGAAAATCCTGTCAACACTGGCATTTTTGGCCTATACAGGGTCTCTGGGCTACAGTCACTGCCATCTGTCTGAGTGGCAAACTGCCTATTCATAAATTAGTTGGACCATTTCATGAGGGCTGAAATGCCAAGGAATAATAACTACAAAAGAGAAGATTCTATATTTCACCAAATGCTGCTACATCTATAGGTAACTCATAGTCATTGTAAGAGCGTTGTCATAGATTAAAATGCCATTTAGCCTACTTGAAAAGTTGGGCCCAAACGAAGGGCACAGAGGGGATATGTTGGATTATACAAAATATTTCTAAAGTGAATTAATCTTGAACTGAAAGTAATAGACAATTATGATTTGTGAAGCACACATTTAAATTAGCAAGTTTAAGACACTTTAAAAATAAGTTTATGCATATACAATAATTTTAAAGTGATGCTCATAGTCTTTATACAATGGTTATCTCTTTCCACATGGAGAAAATCCAAGAATTGTTGTACCTATTTTGAAAGTGCTGAGAAAAAAAAAAAAAGAAGAAGAAGAACTCCAGGTGCTCCAGGTGTTTATGTTTGAGCACACACATCTCTTCTGCAAATCAGTAAGTTTGTGTTTTCATATCACTAGCAGACCAAAAGTAGATCACTTCATGATCTTTGGTAAAAAGACAATGTTATATAATCTAAGATAATGTACCTACGGTTTATACTTTATTTTTCATTCTTCTAAATATTGCCTAGTTTAGTTCACTTGAAAGTGTATTTCTCTTTCAGGTGCCTTCACAGTGAATAAGAATTAGATGATCTTTTACTTCAAGTAGTATGCATGCCAATCTTCAAATAGGTTCATTTGTTTTATTTAAGAGGAATGCATTTAATTTCACAAACAAAAATATTTTGAGACATTCTACACATTAAGTGACTACTTTGAATATTTTGGTTCTTATTTTATAATGGATTTGAGGTTATGCTGAAAACATTCTAAGGATAGTACATTTTCCATCAATTTTTACACACATATAGCATATTTAGTGTTTTTCAAATACTCATACCATCTTGAATACAGCGAAAGCACCTAATACTATATAATAATGTAGACTACAAAGTCGATTGTGAAAAAGAAGCAGATTTTTGTATCTTCCAAAAATTTATCACTAAGAACAAAAACTTAAATTATATTTATTATTAACAATGGAACCGCAAGTGAATGCTAATGGAAAGGAAAAAAGAAAGTAGATGTAATTTATAATACACTGGGTGCAGTTCTGGCATCAGTCCATAATGAAAGTGCTCAACTCTTATAATTATGGGAGCTCCAATGTCCCTCCAACATCAGTCCAATTTCTATATTATATTATCTTTTTTTTTGTTGTCAGAAGGAGTGTCCTATGAAGAAATAAAATATATTAACGTTGCAGAGTCAGCCAAACTCTGTGAGGCTATATCTTTTAAAAGATTAGATCCTTACTCCACCTTGAGTGACCCAGAAGTTTTAATTTAATGGAATAATTAACCTGAATTATGAAGCCAAAATAACTTATGAAGGAAATTTATGGTTCAATCTTCAGCCTCCTCTCCATCTAATAATTTTATTCTTATTATATATGAGCATATTCATTTTAGGAAGAGTAGTTTAAGCTATAAACTAATAGGACTGAGCTCTACATGCAAATACCCCAGATATGCATCACACAATTGGTTATTTAAAAGGTGGCTTCAGTCTATGGGCATTTATTGATAATTCATTGTGTTTACCTATTTTAGGAATTTTATGATAGCAGGACAATATTGTGAGGTCTTAAAATTTCAATATCTCATATAAATGATAGAACTTATTAATATTAATCTCAAAATAAAATGTGAGAGTCATCAATAAAAGGATAAATCAAGTTCTATGAGATCCAGAAGAGGAAAAGTAGATATCCAGTTGATGGGAAGGAATAAAAAGGACTTCTTAAAGGGGGGGGGGAATTTTGTATTTGATTTTGATCTTGAATAACCATTTGGAAATGGAAACAGGAATTGCTTGAAAAGGAGGTTGGAAATGGATAACAGAAAAACAGCTATGTCCCTCCAATAGCTCATCAAGAACAGTCACATATGATGTTGTTCTACTGCTCAGGTGGGGGTTAGAAGGCTCGCTCTAGGACATGGGTGGAAACCCTGAGTGTTGAGAAGGAATGCTAATTTTCAAAAAGTCATTTTAGCATCTTTAGCTTCAGAAGGTAACTCTGAAAGAATTTCATATGACTGTTGCTTTGAAAGGAATCCTAACAGCAAAACTCAGGAGTCCAGTTCAACTCTGGACTAGATTGACTACATCCCCACAAAATCCATCAAGCAGAAAAAAGCATGCCTTTTTCCAGGCATGAATGCTGTTTACCTGAGAGCAGCCGCTAGTATTCTGTGTCCAGAACTCAATGTCTAGCATTCAGTATAAATTTACAAGAAACTCAAAAGAACAAACAAATTCAACTTTCTTTCATGATATAAAGCAAATGACAAAACCAGACTCATAGATGGATCCACATGTTTGGGCACTATACAATAGAGAATTTTAAATAACTATTACTGGTAAGTTAAACACTCTACAAGAAAAGACATAAAATATTCTTAGGCTGATCAGGTATTTTAGAGACACGTGGGAATAAGGAAAGTCAAATAGAAACACCAGAAATTAAAATGATTGCAACAAAGATGAAGAATTATTTTGAAAGGCTCATAAAAGTATGCATCATAGTCTAAGAAATAACCATGGAACTTGAGGATAGTTCATTAGAAATTTTCTGCATTTAAATACATATTGAAGAAGAAATGAAGAAAAACAGAAGAGGCATTCAAAAGCTTTGAGATAATAAACAAGAGAAACATTTTAACAAGTATGTGAGTGGGATCCTAAAAGAGATGAAAAGTTGGTGTGAAAAAGACTTAAAGATACAATGACTGAGAATTTTATAAAAGCAATGAAAAGCCAATCAAACTCAAGATCTTAGAATCACAGTGAAACTCACCAGGTGCAGTGATGCATGCTTATAATCCCAGCAGCTCAGGAGCATGAGGCAGGAGGATCATAAGTTCAAAACCAGCCTCAGCAACTTAGTGAGGCCCTAGGCAACTTAGAAAATCTGGTCTCAAAATAAAAATGGGCTGGGAATGTGACTCAGTTGTTGAGTGTCCATGGTTTCCATCAATCCCTGGTACAACAAAAATAAATAAATAAATAAATAAATAAATGTAATGATCCCAGTGAATCCAAAACAAGAAACACACACACACACACACACACACACACACACACATACACACACAGAGACAGCTCTATACCAGTTAAACATTTCTCATTTAAAAGATAGAAAATCAAAATATGAAGAAGTATGAACGAAAGTCAAACAAAAATGAAAAATTACCTATAGAAAAATCACCAGAGATATTGTGCCAACTCTGAATAGACTCAACCCTACTTTATAGGAATAGTTGTTTGCTTGTTTATTTATTTAGTAACTTGACTGGACTGTGTTTGTGAAATTTACTTCCACCAGCGTGCACCCTGTAACGATCCTAAGTGCAGTTTGGGGCTGCACAGAGTCTCCCTGACCCCTATAATGTGCCTGTGGTCTGGGTCTTTTCAATTGTGCTTTCCCTTATCTCCCGGTTAAACTTAATTGCTCTTCTGCTTCTGTTGTTTCATATTCTGCAGTTAATCTCCTCTAATAGCTAGCAGATGCCTTCTTATTTCTGACAACATCATGGATCATAAATTGCTCTACAGTTGGATCCAGTAAAATTTGGGCCCCTTTGCGGGGCAAAGTGTTAAGACAAGTTTCATTTCAGCTCCACTGATTTTTTCGATTTTACATTTCTACCTAATCTATCATTTCCTTGGTATTTGGATCATAGAGCTCCCAGCCTCCTCTTAGCTCCCCTTAGTGATGACTTTCAATTCTATGTTGCAAATAAGGGCCGTGTCCTTCAGCAGTCTGCAGCTAATCTATCTCACTGCAGTGGAGGTGAGATTGATGTTCTTATTGTCTGAGCAGGGTACAATAAAAATAAGAGCTCTGTTGTGAGTAAAATTGAGAACATATCTATCTCTGTAAATATTACTGATCTATACCTGTAACCACATCTGGGTGGAGGTAGAAAAGAATGATTGGTAAGAGCAAAGTAACTAGCATGGAGTTGTAAGAGGATTATTTAGGAGTGACTTGTGGGAAAGGTAAAAGGAACTTAGTTAACTATGTGCTACTTACATACAATATATGTATAAAACTTTATTAGGAATTCTATCCATCTGTCAAATTGCACTTTTTGTGTATACATATAGATATAACAGCAGATATAGAAATAGATAAGTTTACATTCATTGAAGCTGAATTGCTGTCAAATATGTGACCATTTTAATTTTGTGAGCTATTAATGAATTGCCATAAAAAGAAGTCAGTTGTTTATTTTTAGAAATGTGGAAAGAGTATATCGCACCCCCACCCTACCTCCCCCTCTGCCTCCCTGGACCAAGATCTTACCATTCCCACCTTGATGATTCCTCTCTGACTATTCTCATCACCATGAGGCAATCCATTCTAACTCACAGGACTGCTGAATGATTTTCTTCAAAGAGCAACCCAGAACGTAACTTTGCATCCAGCTGGGAAACCCCGTTGCCCTCACTGTTTAGCAAATTGAGAAATGTCTACAACTGATTCCATAAAAGATCATTTTAGGTGAAATGTAAACTCATAGTTTTATTTTCTGACTCATGTTTCTACTTTCACATGTATATGAAGCAATTATAATAAAACACAATCATGGATATTAAGTCTAAATATTAATTTAAAAAATTCAAAGGAAAGTCAATTTGAAGATCTAATTGTAGTTTGGTTATGTGGATATGGAAAAAAGATGAAAACTGTACAGTTGACCACCCCAAGTCTATAAATCCAAAATTCAAAATGCTCTAAAATCCAAAAAAGTTTAAGCCACTGATATGATGTCACAAGTGGAAATTCCACACCTTACCTTAGGAGTCAGGTACAGACAAAAGACAGGGACACCAAAAATATTGCATAAATACTAACTTCAGGTTATATGTATAAAGTGTTTATTGAAACATAATTAAATTTTATATTAAGACAGTTCCCATCCCCAAATATCTCATTATGTATTGCAATTATTTCAGAATACAAAAAAATTCCAAATATGAAACACTTCTGGGCCCTATCATTTCTGAAAAGGAATACTCAGCCTCTACAAGAATAATGGTAGATTGGAACATACTGGCCTTCAGAATTATGTTTCAATTCCTTAACTTGACATTCAAGACCTTCCCTGATCCAGACATATTCTGTCTTTCCAACCACAACAGTAATTATTACTATTGTAGCAATGAGGGAGCAGATGAGCAATTCAGAGACCCAGAAATGAAACTTGATGTAGGAAGTTTATGATATCTGTGTGCATTGTCTATAACTGATAAAGTTTCATCAAATAAATAGCCCCATCATATAAATCTATTATCTCACAGATTTGATCCCCAAACAGCCTCTTATGGTAGCTAGGGCTGCTATTTTATTCATTGTTGTTTGTGGCAACCATAGACTGAGAGATTTGTCCCAGTCTGCAGAGCTCCAGGAAGCTATGCTAAGGCCTGAACCCAGGGGTCCCGTAAACTAATAATATTAACAATAATAATTATAGAAAAAATTTAATTATAGAAAATAAAAACAAATGAATATGTGGGAAATTTAGATAAGCCTGAATATAGTTTGGGTTTATTTTCTTTCTTTTTTTTTTTTATTTATTTTTTTACGTTTACATAGGGTAATGATGTTTCTTTTTTTTCCCCTTCCCCCCCACCCCTCCCACCCTTTTCCCTTTATACAGTCCTTCTTTCCTTCATTCTTATCGCTCTCCTTAGCCTAACTCTAAACCTAACCCTAAACCTAATGCTAACCCCTCCCACCCCCATTATATGTCCTCATCCGCTTATCAGCGAGATCATTCGTCCTTTAGTTTTTTGAGATTGGCTTATCTCACTTAGCATGATATTCTCCAATTTCGACCATTTGCCTACAAATGCCATAATTTTATCATTCTTCATTGCGGAGTAATATTCCATTGTATAAATATGCCACAGTTTCTTTATCCATTCATCAACTGAAGGGCATCTAGGTTGGTTCCACAATCTGGCTATGGTGAATTGAGCAGCAATGAACATTGATGTGGCTGTATCTCTGTAGTAAGCTGATTTTAAGTCCTTTGGGTATAGACCAAGGAGTGGGATAGCTGGGTCAAATGGTGTTTCCATTCCAAGCTTTCTGAGGAATCTCCACACTGCTTTCCAGAGTGGCTGCACTAATTTGCAATCCCACCAGCAACGTATGAGTGTTCCTTTTTCACCACATCCTCGCCAACACCTATTGTTGCTTGTGTTCTTGGGTTTATTTTCCGTTTTTTCCACACATAGCTTTTACACGATTAAGGCAATTGTTTGCACACATTTCTATATTCTAGATATTTTTCACTTAATAATGTGCATAATGATTTTTCTGTGTCATTAAATGTGATTTTAGTAAATAAGTAGTAGGTCATAATTTTTCAGAAATTTATTTATTTTTAAAACTCAGGAGAGCATGAAATCTTTAAAGAAAAAAAAAAAAGGGTCTGGTGCCAGCTCAAGTCATATATGTCAAACTGGAGGTTACCATGACGATCCAAGAAAACATCTGTAGGCAGTTAAAGACATGGGACTAGAGTAGAAACACATGGCAACTCAGGAGCATGCTCACCAAAGAACTGTCGTGTACAGGTGAATTTAATTGTTTTCTTTTACTAGTATGAACTAACACCCATGATGAACACATAACAAATGTCAGATTTTTAAAAATAATAATAATAAAAAGATGTGAAAAGAAAGAGATGTCAAATTTAAGAAAATAAATCATTTGGACCTAAGCATGTTACTTAAGATACTGACTGTCTTGCAGTTCAAAATGCCTATAGTGCATGATTAAAATGTACACATTTAGGTTGAACATGACAGTGCACACCTGTAATCCTGGTGACTCTGGAGGCATCAAGTTCAAGGCCAGCCTTAGTCACTTAGTGAGGCTCTAAGCAATTTAGGGAGACCCTGTCTCAAAAAAATAAACAAATAAATAAAAAGAGCTGAGGATGTGGCTCAGTGGTAGAGCACCTATGGATTAAATTCCTGGTACCCAAAAATCACAAAAATACAAAAATATTGAATTAAAAACGCTCACAATTGATCTCTTTATTACTAATCCTCACGCCCCTTACCAATACGCATTCAGGAATGAAGACTATTGTTTTCTCAATACTAAATTTGTGTTATTAAAAATTAAACATTCTATTTCATTTGAACCTTCTAAAGATACGCACTGGCTTATTTAAAGAATAGTTCTGGCTTCAGCAGTGTTTTGGAAAGACAGTCATTCGGTGTGCATCAAAATCAAATATGATATAACTGTGAAGAACAAGCAAATTTATGAAGAATTCAGTAAATTAGCATCAAATGAACAGTATTGCCTCTACTGTCATTTTCTGCACAACATCTTACAATTCACATTTTGGGGAGTAATCCCAATTCGTTGATTTTACTGAGTATCTTCAGCTACTGGTAAGAGAACAGATGAATCATTTCTATGCCAGAATGAAATTCTTTAAATAATTTATATATGAACACACAAAAAGTCATTGAGTGGGCGAAAACTGATATCTCTACCACTTTGTGATATGTTTCCCTCTCCTACAAATTCACAGAAAAGCCAAAAGTGAAATTGTGATTGAGGAAAATTTAATACTTCATATTCTTTTAATAGAAATAATTTCCTGATTTTTGTGGCATTTTTCAGAAGCCAAGGGAACAGTAAAAGGGAAGTAGAGAACTTAACTAGAAGTTCTAAGTTCCAATAAAATTTTACTGCAAATTAGGTAAGAAAAATATTGAAAAAAAGTCGTCATTTGGAAAAGATCAATTTGTGGGAACATATTCACAAATGAATAAAATCATTTAGAAGTTTAGGAAGGAAATAGCTCATTCTGATCCATTCGCTGTTAGTGATTTATGTTAGCAATTTAATTCTAGTAAGATGATTTGACTTACTGGTTTAAAATTGACTTATTTCCTTGAAATTCTGGCCCTATATGGAAACAAATCATTTGATTATCTTCATACACCAATAGTTTTTGTGATGGAAAACATGCCCCTTTTCCAACTCTCTGTTCTCCTCACCATCTGCTGGAGAATTTTTGATCACAGCATAATGTTGAAAAGATGCACAAGAATTACTTCATAATTTCATATATTACCAGCACACACAAATATATGATTAAATTAATGTATGGCTTATCTAAGACTCCCCTACGTAGTCCTGTTTAGTTTTTATGACTGAAATTTCTTCTTAACATTTATTGAAACATCTGAAAATTTTGTAAGACATTTCCATTATCTTAATCAAATCTTTAAGAGAACTTGTCAAGGAGATCTTTCCTACACAGCTGCCTACTACATCATTTTTGCTCTTAATCTTGTAAACATTTATGAAACTGGATCCTCTTTGCTAACTCTCTTCTCGATATTTCCACTTAGATATTTGTTTGCCATCAGTAGTCCAAGTCCTACTTCGTTCTAAGCAGGTGATTTTCCAATTCTTAGGAGTAAGTTCTCTGTAGACTAGAATTAGCCAGGGACTAGGGGGTATTCATATACTTTCTAAAATACCAATGGTCCAATTTTACTTCTAATTTATATTATTTTTTTTTAAAAATTATTTGCTTACATTTTCAGAATGAAAACTCTGGGAGATAGATTTTTTCCCTGTGGATACTTTGCACTATATCTTTATACAAATAAGGAACCAGTAAATTTAATATTATAGATCCTACATGTTTCCAACCTTATAATTTACTAAATTTTTGAAGGAATTTCTTTTCCTTCCAGAAAATCACAGAAGGAAAAAGATGATTTTACAGACAAACACAAAATCGTAGTTCATGCCATTGTACCTTCCATGTTTTCTTCATGTTCTTTGTTCTGTGGAGAACTTCTAGACTTCTCTCCCTCCACCTAAAATTAAAGCTTCTCTGTGGCTTGATGGCATAGGAAGTATCCATCAAATTACAGTGCAGAATATCAAGAGTTAAGTCTTTAGTTAAAACAGAGCTATTGTTTTGTTACTTTGTTTTCCTTGTTCTCATCTTTGGACACACTCTTGTGACTTGTTGCAGGTATCTGGTACAGTGAGAACAGACATCTCCTTTCAAGAAAATATGTTACTTGGCTTGAACTGGGTGAGTCAACACCAGAGACGATCTGGCTTTGTTGAAGACCACATATTTATTTTCTCACAGTTATGGAAACTACGATTCCAAAATTAAGATGCTTCAGGCTTGGATTTGAGGCCTTTTGATACCTTGCCAATGACCACCTTTTCTCTGTGACTTCACATGACTTGTCCAGTGCACATGAGATGACAAAGTTGGCGTGGGGTCTCTACCTCTTTTTCCAGGTACAACAGTCTTATCAGACTAGGATCCTCTTGTATGACATCATTGAATCATCGTTACCTGCAGACACTTTCTCTGATATAGTCACACTGCAGATTATGATTTCAATATGTGAACTTTCTGTTAAAGACACAATTCAGTCCACAATAAAAAAATGTTTAAAAATTCTACCACCATTGCATACGTGTTTCAGTTTTTGTCTATCTCTTCTCATTTGTTGAATCTATTTTTAAACGTTCTTATAGATTATACAACAACATTTAATTTAATTCATACTCAGTTTTGACTCTCATTTGTGTAATGGCTAATGATGCTAAATGTTCTTTTGCCTTCTTATTTGCTTGGCGTATGTCCTCTTTGGTGGAATGTGTCACATTCATTTTCTAACTGGATAATTTAAAATGCTGAGTTTTTAATGATTCTCCTTATATTTTATATATATGTTCTTTTTCAGCTATGTGATTTTCAAAGGTTTTTTCCCCCAGTGTATAATTTGTCCTTTCATTATCTGTTTAACAGTCTCTCACAGGGAAAAGGGTTTTGCCTGTAATAAGGACCAGTTTCTCAGTTTTTCTTTTTTATTTGATCATTCTTTTAAGTTTTTGCTTAGTCCAGGTTACCAAATTTTCTATTTTTCAGTAGTTTTATATGAGTTTGATCTTTCTGGAGAATAGTTTTAGTACGCCATTTTAGACTAAAAGTAGATTTTTCCATGTGACCCAGCAATTGCATTCTTGAATATATACTGAGAAATTAAGTTCTGTTTTTATTTTTAAAAGTGCATACACAGAAGTTTACTTTATTAAAGTTTTATTTTTAATAGCCCAGAATTAGAAACTTCACAAATATCCTCCAGTGGATAAATGATGATCAAACACACTGTAAAGCATCCATAACATGAAATAGCACTAAACAAAAAGGGGTAAACTACTTATTCATACAAATTCTATGAATCAAATCTTAAAGGAGGAAATTTTGCTGAGTGAAAAAAGTCAAACACATGGTCTCAATTAACTAACATTTGTGACTAATTATAAAGATAGAGAATAAATTCTTGATTCTGGGAGTAATGGTTGGGATAGAGGGTAACCATGGCAACAAAGGGAGAGCACAAGGGAGTCTTTTGATAATGGAGCAGTTTAGAATCTAAGAAGGATTTTAGATCTGAACAAATGCAACAAATACCAGAATATAAAATAAGCATACTAAACCAATAATAAACTCTCTTAGAAATCAGGAAAACCATTCCATTTACAATAGTTTAAAAAGAAAAAAAAAAAGAAGAAAGAAAGAAAAAGAAAAACTAGAATATACCTAACCAAGAAAGTGAATGACCTGTACAAAGATTTTCAACACAGAAAAGAAATGAAGAAGACACTAGAAGATGGAAAGCCCTCCCATGTTCATGAACTGAAAGTATTAACACTGTTAAAATGTCCACACTACTGAAAGCAATCTACAGATTCAAAGCAATCCCCATCAAAATACCAAGAAAGGTTTTCACAGAACTAGAGACAACAATCCTAAAATTCATACCCACCCCAAAAGAGAAAGGAATAGCCAAAATAACCAAATTAATCCTGAGTGAAAAAATAAAAGAAGAACAATCCTGGAGATACCACAATATCTGATTTTGAAATTTCATACAGAGCCATAGTAACAAAAATAGCATGCCAGTAGCATAAAAACAGACACATAGACCAATGGAATAAAATAAAGGAGGTAGAAAAAGTCCACACAGTTACACTCATCTGACTCTTAAAAAATTGTTAAAAACATATATTGGACAAAAATATGATTTTTAAAACATAGTGCTGGGAAAACTGGGTATCCATCTATGTAAAAGTAAAATCATATTCCTTTCTTTCGCGCTGTATCAAAATCAATTCAAAATCGATCAAAGACCTGAGGCCTGAAACATTGATACTGCCAGAAGAAAATATAGAGGAAACACTTCAAGATATAGAACCAGGCAACAGCTCCCTGAATAAGATTCCTATACCTCAGAAAATAACAGGAATTGACAATTGACAAAGTGGACAGCAAGCATCAAATTAAAAAGCTTTATCCTACTTTATCTGCTGTTAGGCACAGGGTCTCTGGTCTAACACGTAGGTCCTGACTTTGAGTTGAGTTTTGTGCAGGATGAGAGATAAGGGTTCAATTTCATTCTACTACACATGAATATCCAGTTTTCCCAGCACCATTTTTTTTTTGTTTTGTTTTTTTTTGGATTGGTTTATTTAGCTGAGTATGATAATTCTCCAGCTCCGTCCATTTACCAGAAAATGCCATCATTTCATTTTTCAGTAAGGCTGAGTAATATTCCATCATATATGTATAGCACATTTTTTTAATTCATTCATCTGTTGAAGGGCATCTCAGTTGATTCCACTTTAGCTATTGTGAATTGAACTGCTATAAACATTGATGTGGCTGCATTGCTGTACTATGCTGATTTTAAGTCGTTTGGGTACAAACCAAGAAGTGGGATAGCTGGGTCAAATGGTGGTTCCATTTCAAGTTTTCTGAGGAATCTCCATACCGATTTCCATAATGGTTGAACCAATTTGCAGTCCCCATCCGCAATGTATGAGTGTACCACTTCCTTGCCAACATTTATTGTTGTTTGTACTCTTGATAATTGCCATTCTGAGTGATGTGAGATAAAATCTTAGAGTAGTTTTGATTTGCATTTCTCAAGAGATGTTGAACATTTTTTCATATATTTGTTGATTGATTGTATTTCTTCTTCTGTGAAGTGTCTGTTTGGTTCCTTAGCTCATTTATTAATTGGATTGATTTTTGGTGTTCAACTTTTTTAGTTCTTTGTATAAACTGGAAATTAATGCTCTATCTGAGGTGCATGTGTTAAAGATTTTCTCCCATTCTGTAGGTTCTCTTCACATTATTGATTGTTTTCTTGGTTTTAAAATTTTATAACTTATTTATTCATTCACGTATTCTCTGTGTCTGCTCCTTAGCCTCTGTCCACAATGCCTACAACATGCCTGGCAAATAGTAGCTGCTCAATAAGTCAAAAAGAGTGATTTTGGGGGGATTACTGGGGATTGAACCCAGGTGCTTAACAGATGAGTCACATCCCCAGCCCTTTTTAAAATATTTTATAGAGAGAAAGGGTCTCACTGAGTTGCTCAGGATCTTGCTAAGTTGCTGAGACTGGTTTTGAACTCGAAATCCTCCTGCCTCAGTCCCCTGAGCTGCAGGATTACAGGTGTGCACCACCATGCCTGGCTATTGAGTGATGTTTTTGAGTGATAAATAACATTTTTCTCTAATTAATTAATTAATTAAATTAACCTTTATTATCTGTTAGGGACCAGACACTAAGCTAAGAATTATGTGAAAAGTAAGCAGAAAACAAACTATGAAGAAATATTTTGACTTGTAATATCTGAGATGTGCTTTAAAATAATTTAGAAAAAAAGGTGGTGGAACAGTTAAGAAGACTGGCCAAATGTTGTCAACTACCTTACTAAGGCAGCATGCTAGAAATGGGGGTTACTCTTTATTCTCTTGGCTTTTTTTTTTTTTAATTAAAATCTTTTTCATTTTTACAGACTGAATTTTCATTCATTGTACACAAATGGGGTATAACTTTTCATTTCTATGATTGTACACATTATAGATTCACACCATTCACGTAATCATACATATACATAGTGTATTGCTATCTGTTTCATTCTACTATCTTTCTGTCCTCCACCCCCTTACACCCCACTTTCCTCTACACCTTCCAAATATCCTTCAATCTTCTATTCCCCACACCCCCCTCATTATATATTGTCATGCACTTATCAGAGAAAACATTGGATTTTGGTTTTTTGGGCTTGACCTATTTCACTTAGCATATTATTCTCCAATTCCATCATTTATTTGCAAATGCCATAATATTATTATTCTTTTTTAAATTTATTTTTATTGTAAACAAATGGGATGCATGTTGATTCTCTGTACAAGGAGTAAAGGCGTACCATTTGTGTAACCATACCTTTACATAGGGTAATGTTTGATTCATTGTTATTTTTTCCCTACCCTCACCCTTCCCACCCCTCCCACCCCTCTTTTCCCTATATACAGTCCCTCCTTCCTCCATTCTTGCCCCCTCCCCCCATTATGTGTCATCATCCACTTATCAGAGAGGTCATTCTTCCTTTGGTTTTTTGAGATTGGCTTATCTCACTTAGCATGATATTCTCCAATTTCATCCATTTGCCTACAAATGCCATAATTTTATTATTCTTTATGACTGAGTAATATTCCATTATATAAATATACCACAGTTCATCAATTGAAGGGCATCTAGTTTGGGTCCACACTCTGGCTATTGTGAATTGAGCAGCTGTGAACATTGATGTGGCTGCATCTTTGTAGTATTCTGCTTTTAAGTCCTTTGGGTATAGGCTGAAGAGTGGGATAGCTAGGTCAAATAGTGGTTCCATTCCAAGCTTTCTGAGGAATTTCCACACTGCTTTCCAGATTGGCTGCACTAATTTGCAACCCCACCAGAAATGTGTGAGTGTACCTTTTTCCCCACATACTCACCAACACCTATTGTTGCTTGTGTTCTTGATAATTGCCATTCTAATTGGGGTGAGATGGAATCTTAGGGTAGTTTTGATTTGCATTTCTCTTATTACTAGAGAAGTTGAAAATTTTTTCATATGTCTGTTGATTGCTTGTAGATCTTCTGTGAAATGTCTGTTCATTTCCTTAGGCCATTTATTGATTGGATTATTTGTATTCTTGGTGTAGAGATTTTTGAGTTCTTTATAGATTCTGGAGATTAGTGCTCTATCTGAAGTATGGGTGGCAAAGATTTTCTCCCACTCTGTAGGCTCTCTATTCACATTGCTGATAGTTTCCTTTGCTGAGAGAAAGCTTTTTAGTTTGAATCTATCCCAGTTATTGATTCTTGCTTTTATTTCTTGTGCTATGGGAGTCCTGTTCAGGAAGTCTGATCCTGGGCTGACATGTTGAAGCTATGGACCTACTTTTTCTTCTATAAGATGCAGGGTCTCTGGTCTGATTCCAAGGTCCTTGATCCATTGTGAGTTGATTTTTGTGCAGGGTGAGAGATAGGGGTTTGCTACATATGGATTTCCAGTTTTCCCAGCACCATTTGTTGAAGAGGCTATCTTTTCTCCTTTGCATATTTTTGGCACCTTTGCCTAGTATGAGAAAATTTTATTTATTTGGGTTTGTGTTCATGTACTCTATTCTGTACCATTGATCTACCTGTCTATTTTGTTACCCATACCATGCTTTTTTTGTTACTATTGCTTTGTAGTGTAGTTGAAGATCTGGTATTGCAATACCCCCTGCTTCACTCTTCCTGCTAAGGATTGCTTCAGCTATTCTGGATTTCTTATTCTTCCACATGAATTTCATGGGTGCTTGTTCTATTTCTGTAAGGTAGGTCACTGGGATTTTAATTGGAATTGCATTGAATCTGTAGAGCACTTTAGGTAGTATGGCCATTTTGACAATATTAATTCTGCCTATCCAAGAACATGGGAGATCTTTCCATCTTCTAAGGTTTTCTTTAATTTCTTTCTTTAGTGTTCTGTAGTTCTCATTGTAGAGGTCTTTCACCTCTTTTGTGAGATTGATTCCCAAGTATTTTATTTTTTTCAAGGCTGTTGTGAAAGTGGTAGGTTTCCTAACTTCTCTTTCTGAAGATTCATCACTTATGTATAAAAATGCATTGGATTTATGAGCATTGATCTTATATCCTGCTACTTTCCTGAATTCACTTATGAGTTTTAAAAGTTTTCTGGTGGAATTTCCCATTTCCTCTAAATATATAATCATGTCATCAGCAAATAGGGATAGTTTGAGTTCTTCTTTTCCTATTCGTATCCCTTTAATTTCCTTGGTCTGTCTAATTGCTCTGGCTAGAGTTTCAAGGACAATGTTGAATAGAAGTGGTGAAAGAGGGCATCCCTGCCTTGTTCCAGTTTTTAGGGGGGATGCTTTCAGTTTTTCACCATTTAGAATGATATTGGCCATGAGCTTAGCATAGATGGCATTTATAATGTTAAGGAATATTCTCACTATCCCTATTTTTTCTAGTGTTTTGAGCATGAAGGGGTGCTGCATTTTATCAAATGCTTTCTCTGTATCTATCGAAATAATCATGTAATTCTTAACTTTAAGTCTGTTGATATGATGAATTACATTTATTGATTTCCGATTGTTGAACCAACCTTGCTTCCCTGGGATAAAACCCACTTGATTGTGGTGCACTATCTTTTTAATTTATTTTTGTTTGTGATTTGCCAAAATTTTGTTGAGAATTTTTGCATCAATGTTCATTAAGGATATTGGTCTGAAATTTTCTTTCCTCGATGTGTCTCTGTCTGATTTAGGTATCAGGGTAATATTGGCTTCATAGAATGAGTTTGGGAGGGTTCCCTCCTCTTCTATTTCATGGAATACTTTGAGGAGTATTGGAATGAGCTCTTCTTTAAAGGTTTTGTAGAACTCGATTGAGAACCCATTTGGTTCCAGACTTTTCTTTGTTGGTAGGCTTTTGACGACTTCTTCTATTTCATTACTTGAAATTGATCTTTTTAAGTTGTGTATGTCCTCCTGGTTCATTTAGGTAATTCATATGCCTCTAAAAACCTGTTGATATCTTTAAGATTTTCGGATTTGTTGGATAATAGATTTTCAAAATATCTTCTAATTATGTTTTGTATTTCACTTGTGTCTGTCGTGATATTTCCTTATTCATTCCAAATTTTAGTAATTTGAGTTTTCTCCCTCTTTCTCTTTGTTAGTGTGGCTAAGGGTTTATCAATTTTGTTTATTTTTTCAAAGAACCAACTCTTTATTTTGTCAATTTTTCCGATTGTTTCTTTTGTTTCAATTTCGTTGATTTCAGCTCTGAGTTTAACTTCTACTACTTTTGGTGGTGATCTGTTCTTTTTCTAGGGCTTTAAGCTGTAGTGTTAAGTCATTTATTTGTTGATTTTTACTTCTTTTATTGAATAGGTTCCATGAAATAAATCTTCCTCTAAGTACTGCTTTCATAGTGTCCCAGAGATTTTTATATGTGTCTTTGTTCGCGTTTGCTTCTAAGAATTTTTTTATTTCCCTCTTGATGTCTTCAGTTATCCATTCATCATATCATAGCATATTATTTAATCTCCAAGTATTAGAGTAGTTTCTGTTTTTTATTCTGTCATTTATTTCTAATTTCAATCTATTATGATCTGATAGAATACAAGGTAATATCTCTATCTTCTTGCATTTGCTAACATTAGCTTTATGACATAAAATATGGTCTATTTTAGAGAAGGATCCATGTGCTGCTGAGAAGAAAGTGTATTCGTTCTTTGTTGGATGGTATATTGTATATATGTCCGTTAAGTCTAAATTATTGATTGTGTTATTAAGATCTGTGGTTTCTTTATTCAGTTTTTGTTTGGAAGATCTGTCCTGTGGTGGGAGGTGCGTTAAAATCACCTAGTATTATTTTGTTGTGGTCTATTTGATTTCTGGAATTGAGAAGGATTTGTTTGACGTACATGGATGAGCCACAGTTTGGGGCATAGATATTGATGATTGATATGTCTTGTTGATTTATGCTTCCCTTAAGCAGTATGTAATGTCCTTCTTTATCCCTTCTGACTAACTTTGACTTAAAGTCTACATTATCTGAAATGAGAATGGATACTCCAGCTTTTTTGCTGAGTCCATGTGAATGGTATGTTTTTTCCCATCCTTTCACCTTTAGTCTATGGGTATCTCTTTCTATGAGGTGAGTCTCTTGCAGGCAGCATATTGTTGGATCTTTCTTTTTAATCCAATCTGCCAGTCTATGTCTTTTGATTGATGAGTTCAGGCCATTGATATTCAGGGTTATTATTGAGATGATTTGTATTTCCAGTCATTTGCCTATTTTTGTTTTTCGACAACACTTGGTTTCTCCTTTATTTGGCTATTCCTTTAGGCTAGTTCCTCCCTTTGCTGATTTGCATCATTGTTTTTCATCCCTTCTTCATGGAATATTTTGCTGAGAATGTTCTGTAATGCTGGCTTTTCTTTTATAAATTCTTTTAGTTTTTGTTTATCATGGAAGGATTTTATTTCATCATCAAATCTGAAGGTAAGTTTTGCTGGGTATGAGATTCTTGGTTGGCATCCATTTTCTTTCAGGGCTTGATATATGTTGTTCCAGGCCCTTCTAGCTTTTAGGGTCTGGATTGAAAAATCTGCTGATATCCTTATTGGTTTTCCCCTGAGTGTAATTTGATTATTTTCTCTCATAGCCTTTAAATTCTTTCTTTATTTTGTATGTTAGGCATTTTCATAATAATGTGCCTTGGTGTGGGTCTATTGTAATTTTGTATATTTGGAGTCCTATAAGCCTCTTGTACTTGATTTTTTATTTCATTCTTCAGATTTGGGAAATTTTCTGATATTATTTCATTGAATAGATTGTTCCTTCCTTTGGTTTGTTTCTCTGTGCCTTCCTCTATCCCAATAATTCTCAAATTTGGCCTTTTCATGATATCCTGTAATTCTTGTAGATTCTGTTCATAATTTCTTACCATTTTCTCTGTTTGGTCAACTTTGTTTTCAAGATTAAACATTTTGTCTCCAATGTCTGAGGTTCTGTCTTCCAGGTGTTCTATCCTGTTGGTTATGCTTCCTATGGAGTTTTTATTTTGGTTTATTGTTTCCTTCATTTCAAGGATTTCTGTTTTTTTTTTTTTTTTTTTTTTTTTTTTTTAGTATCTCTAATTCTTTATTGAAATGATCTCTTGCTTCCCATATTTGCTCTTTTAACTGTTGATTGGTGTGATCATTTAATGCCTGCATTTGCTCTTTCATCTCCTCCTTCAATGCCTGCATTTGCTCTTTCATCTCCTCATTTGCTTCCCTGATTGTTTTAATTATGTACATTCTGAACTCCCTTTCTGACATTTCTTCTGCTGTGCTGTCATTGGGTTTTATTGATATAGCATCTAGGTTTGTTTGGGACATTTTCTTCCCTTGTTTTCTCATATTGGTCAGATATCAGTGGGACTCTGGGATATTGCAGATTTCCTCTATTGGCTTATAGTGTCCCTGTAGATTTCCAGCTTATCACCTCCTATCCTTCAGTAGCCTGAAATCTGGAGGAACTTGATAATGCAGTGCTTCAGAATAAAAGGCCCCTGGTCCAGCCGCTGGGTGTGAGACTCAGGGCTGGTTGTGCTTGGAAAGCTCCTCACTAGGCGGGTCTGCTCAGAGAAGCTGGCAGTGGGTTGGGCCTGCTGCAGGATTGAGCCGGGCTGCTGGGGAAAACCTCTCACCGCCCTGCCCTGCTTCGAGAAGCTGCCCACTGTCCCAGCCTGCTGCCAGGGCCGAGCTTCACCTGGTGGGAGCGACTCACCCAGCGTCTCTGAGTTTGTCTGAGTCTCTCAGTAACTCCCCTTCTTGAATCCTGAGTTCTGGAGCATCAGAAGATGCAGTCACCCTCTTGTCCGCCATCTTGAAACCTCATATTATTATTCTTTATTGCTGAATAATATTCCATTGAGTAAATATATACAGTTTCTTTCTAGCTATTGTGAATTGAGCTGCTATAAACATTGATGTGGCTGCATCACTGCAGTATGCTGATTTTAAGTTCTTGGAGTATAAACTGAGGAGTGGGATAACTGGGTCAAAAAGTGAATCCATTCCACGTTTTCTGAGGATTCTCTACACTGCTTTCCAGAATGGCTGAACTAATTTGCAACTCCACCAGCAATGTAAGAGTGTGCCTTTTCCCTACATCCATGCCAACACCTATTATTGCTTGTGTTCTTGATAATAGTCATTCTAATTGTAGTAAGATAAAATCTTAGAGTTGTTTTAATTTGCATTCCTCTAATTACTAGAGATTTTTGAACACTTTTTCATATATTTATTAATTGCCTGCATTTCTTCTTCTATAAATTTTCTGTCCAGTTCCTTGGCCCATTTATTGATTGGATTATTTGTATTTTGGGTGTAAAGTTTTGTAAGTTCTTTATAAATTTTGGAGATAAGTGCTCTATCTGAAGTGCGTGTGGAAAAGATTTTCTCCCAATCTGTAGGCTCTCTTTTCACATCATTGATTGTATCCTATGCTGAGAAAAAGCTTTTTAAGTTTGAATTCATCCCATTTATTGATTCTTGCTTTTATTTCTTGCACTACGGGAGTCTTGTTAAGGAAGTCTGGTCTTAAGCCAACATGATGGAGATTTGGGCCTACTTTTTCTTCTATTTGGTGAAGGGTCTCAGATCTAATTCCTAGATCCTTGATCCATTTTGAGATGAATTTTGTACAATGTGAGAGATAGGGGTTTAATTTTATTTCACTGCATATGAATTTCCAGTTTTCCCAGCACCATTTGTTGAAGAGGCTATCTTTTCTCCATTGTAAATTTTTGGCACCTTTGTCTAGTATGAGATAACTGTACTTATATGGGTATGTCTTCATGTCTTCTATTCTGTACCATTGGTCTACCTGTCTATTTTGGTGCCAATACCATGCCATTTTTGTTACTATTGCTCTATAGTATAGTTTAAGTCCTGGTCTTGTGATACCACCTGCATCACTCTTCCTGCCCAGGATTGCTTTGGCTATTCTGGGTCATTTGTTCTTCCAGATGAATTTCATGATTGCTTTTTCTATTTCTATAAGAAATATCATAGGGATTTTAATTGGAATTGTCTTAAATCTTATAGTGCCTTTAGAAGTATGGCCATTTTGATAATATTAATTCTGCCTATCCAGGAACACAGGAGATCTTTCCATCTTCTAGGGTCTCCCTCAATTTCTTTCTTTAATGTTTTGTAGTTTTCATTGTAGAGATCTTTCACCTCTTTGCTTCGATTGATTCCCAAGTATTTTTTTTTTTTGAGGTTATTGCAAATGGAGTTGTTTTCCTCATTTTCCTTTCAGATGTTTCATTGCTTATGTATAAAAATGCTTTAGATTTATGTGTGTTGATTTTATAGCCTGCTATTTTGCTGAATTCATTTATGAGGTCTAGAAGTTTTCTGGAGGAGTTTTTTGGATTCTCTAAATAGAGAATCATGTCATCAGCAAAGAGTGACAGCTTGAGTTCCTCTTTTCCTATTCATATCCCTTTAATTTCTTTAGTCTGTCTAATTGCTCTGGCTAGTATTTCAAGGATGATGTTGAATACAAGTTGTGAAAGAGGGCATCCCTGTCTTGTTCCAGTTTTTAAAGGGAATGCTTTCAGTTTTTCTCCATTAAGAATGATGTTGGCCATGGGCTTAGCATAAATAGCCTTTACAATGTGCAGGTATGTTCCTACTATCCCTATTTTTTCTAGTGTTTTGAGCATGAAGGGTGTTGTATTTTGTTGTATGCTTTTTCTGCATCAGTTGAAATAACCATATGATTCTTATCCTTAAGTCTATTGACATGGTGGATTACATTTATTGATTTACAGATGTTGAAGTATATGCTGTCTGATGCTTTTCTTTCGCAGCCTTCAAAATCCTATCTTTATTTTGAATGTTAGGCATTTTCATTATAATGTGCCTTGGTGTGGATCTGTTGTGATTCTGTGCATTTGGTGTTCTGCAAGTCTCTTGTATTTGATTTTCCATTTCATTCTTCAGGTTTGGGAAATTTTCTGCTATTATTTCATTATATAGGTTGTTCATTCCTTTGGTTTGTATCTCTGTGTCTTCCTCAATTCCATAATTCTTAAATTTGGTCTTTTCATGATGTCCCATAGTTCTTGGAGATTTTGTTCTTGATTTCTTACCATCTTCTCTGTTTGGGCAACTTTATTTTCAAGATTAAATATTTTGTCTTCATTGTCTGAGGTTCTGCCTTCCAAGTGGTCTAGTCTGTTGGTGATGCTTTCCACTGAGTTTTTAATTTGGTTTATTGTTTTCTTCATTTCAAGGATTTCCATTTGTTTGTTTTGTTTGTTTGTTTGTTTTTTTGAGAATCTCTATCCCTTTGTTGAGATGATCTTTTGCTTCCTGCAGTTGCTCTTTCAACTGCTTATTGGTGTGATCATTAATTGCCTGCATTTGTTCTCTTATCTCATCCTTTGCTTCATGAATCATTTTAAATATGCATAGTCTGAACTCCTTTTCTGACATTTCTTCTACCATACTGTCACCGGATTCTATTAATATAGAATCTAGGTTTGTTCAGATCATTTTCTTCCCTTGTTTTTTCATGTTGTTCATGTATCTTCCCCTCTAGCAGTGCAGATCTGGGGTACTGCAGTCCCCCCCGCCACAGGCTTATAGTGACCCTATATGTTTCCAATATCTTTTCTTTGAGGGGGAGATCAATATTAACAGTGCCCAGTTCAGACAATATGCAACCCAAACCAATTAGCCCCTATGAGGACGTTAACAATATTGTCATAATAAACATAATAAGTTCAATTATTATCTTCAGTATAACAAATAGATTTGCAATAAGGTCTGCAGTTTCTAATGGAGGTTGAAGAGATGGGGAGGGGTGTAGGGTGTAGCTGTTAATGGGATAAGAAAAGAATATATAGAAGTTCTAGATCATAGAAAGAGTGAGAGTGTAATCAAAAGAAGTTGGTTGTTAGCATGCAAAAAGGTAGAAAGAGACTCTGAGAGAACAGGTAAACAAAAAGAAAAGAGAGCAAGAAAAGTAAGGAAATGAAAACTTAAAATTTTTCAATAAGGAGAAAAAAAATTCTACACTATAACAGTTATATAGGATTCAAACCTCCCAGTCTTCTGTAGTCTGATGCATGAGAGGTACCTGTCAATGAGCTTCCAGTCTCCAGCAGGCGTCTCAAAATAAGATTTGCCCCACCTAAAGATGGGAGCTATGGCTTCCAGGATTACCCAAGATGGCCGCTCTGTCTTCTAAATTAGTTGGCAAATGGGAGTGATAGGCTAGAGGTCCTGGAGGCAGGGTGCGGTTGGTTGGGCAGGGGTCCTGGAGACGAGGTGTAGTTAGTCAGTCAGTCTGGGGGTCCTGGTGGTAGGGCACAGTCAGTGGGTCTGGGGGTCCTCACGGTGGGGAGTAGTCAGTCAGTCTGAGGGCCCTGGAGGAAGGGAGTGGTCGGCAGAGCTGAGGGGTCCTGGATACAGGGCTCAGACAGTGTGGCCAGGGTTCCTACATGTCCTGGCTGTTGTCTCAAAATGGCGGCACCCACCTGTAACCAAAACTGCGGGCAGTGTGACAGTGAACTTCCAGGCAGCTGGCACTCCACTGGCGGTCTGTGATCAGTCTGCTGGTTGCTGTCCAACAATTGGCAGGTGAACCTCGGGCGGTGGATGATGGGTAGGTGAAAGGCAGGAGATGGACAGGCAAGAGGCAGGCAAATGGCAAACGGTAGGTGCCAGACAGTGAGCAATCTGCACTCAAAAAGGTATCAATATGCTGGCAGACTGCAGGTGACCTCAGTAGACAAATGGGGTAAACAGCAGGGGATCAATAAGCAGCAAAAACTGCCTTGCCAAGAAACAGATATCCTCTGCTTGAAACCCGAGTAATGGAGCAACAGGGATGGCAGCCTCCCTCTAGTCCACCGTCTTGAATCTCCCCAGCACCATTTGTTAAAGAGGCTATCTTTTCTCCAGTATATGTTTATGACTCCTTTGTCTAGTATGAGGTAACTGTATTTATGTGGGTTTGTCTCTGTGTCTTGTATTCTGCTCTGTTGGTCTTCATGTCTGTTTTTATTCCAATACCAGGCCAGTGTTTTAGCTGTCCATCATGTCAGCTTAGGAACCTACTTCCTCAATAAGACTCCTAAAGAAAAAGAAATAAAATCAAGAATCAATAAATGGTATGGTATCAGATTTGAAAACTTCTTCCCTACAAAGGAAATAATCAAGAATGTGAACAAAGTGCCTACAGAATGGGAGAAAATATTGTACCACATGCACCTCATACAGAACTTAATCTCCAGGATATACAAAGAACTAAAAAAACTTAACACCAAAGAAGCACAAATAATCCAATCAATAAATGGGCAAAGGAACTGAACAGGGACTTCAAAAAGAAGATATACAAATGGTCAAAAAATATAAAAAGATGTTCAACATCTCTAGCAATTAGAGAAATGCAAATTAAAACTACGCTGAGATTCCATCTCATTCCAATCAGGATAGAAATTATAAACAATACAAGTAACAATAAATGTTGGTGAGGATATAGGGAGAAAGGTACTCTCATAAACTGGTGTTAGGGTGGGACTGCAAATTGGTGCAACAGCTATGGAAAGCAGTATGGAGATTCCTCAAAAAACTTGGAATGGAACCACCATTTGATCCAGTTATCACACTCATTGGTCTATACCCAAAGGATTTAAAATCAGCATACAACAGTGAGGCAGCCACATAAATGTTTATAGCAGCTCAATTCACAGTAGCCAAGCTGAGGATACAACGTTGGTGTCCTTTAACAGATAAATGCATAAAGAAAAGGTGGTATATATATAAATGGTGGAATATTATTCAGCCATAAAGAAGAATGAAATTATGGAATTAGCTGGTAAACTGATGAAACTAGATGCTAAATGAAATAAACCAGTCCCCAAAAAATCAAAGGCCAAATGTTCCCTCTGATATTGGGATGCTAAACCACAACAAGGGAGGGTGGGGAGGGAAGAATAGAAGTCCATTGGATTAGACAAAGGGTAATAAAGGGAAGGGAGAGGGAGGGGAATAGAAAAGATAGTAGAATTAATCAGACATAACTTTTCTCTCCTTGTATTTGTATGCACAATCAGGGTAAATCTGCATCATTTACAACCACAAGAATAGAATCCTAATTAGAATAATGTTTATGTGATAAGCCAAAATACATTCTACGGTCATGTATATCTAAAATGAACAAATAAAATAATTTAAAAGTCTTTATCACTGCAAAGAACAAAGAAACCAATTAGCAGAGTGAAAGACACAATCTTCAGAATTTGATTAAAACATTTACCAGCTCCTCCTCCTCCTCTCTCTCTCTCTCTCTCTTTCTCTCCCTTTCTCTTTCTCTTTCTCTCCCTCTTCTTTTTTTTTTTTTTTTTTTTTTCCTTTCTTGTGGTGCTGGAGATTGAACCCAGGACCTTGTGCATGCAAGCACTCCACCAATTGAGCTATATTCCTAGCCCCCAGTTCCTCTTCTGACTGAAGATTTATATCCAGAATGTGTAAAGAGCTCAAAACACACACACACACACACACACACACACACACACACACACTTAAAACAATCAATAATGGTCAAATGAACTGAACAGATATTTCTCAGAAGAAATACAAATGACCAATAATTATGTGGAAAAAAAAATGATGTTCAACATCTTTAGTTATCAGGGAAATGCAAATCAAAACTCCGCATTGAGATTTCATCTCACCACAGTCAGAATGCCATCATCAAGAATAGAAACACCCAGGCATGGTAACCCACATCTGTAATCCCAGTGGCTGGGGAGGCTGAGGCAGGAGGATCATGAGGTCAAAGCCAGCCTCAGCAAAAGCAAGTCACTAAGCAACTCAGTGAGACCCTGTCTCTAAATAAAATACAAAATAGGGCTGGGGATGTGGTTCAGTGGTTGAGTGTCCCTGAATCCAATCCTCAATACGCCAATATTCCACCACTCCCCCCAAAAAAAGACAGAAAAGAAACAATAAATACTGGCATGTATGCAGAGAAAAACCCTCACACACTACTGGTAGGAAGGTCAATTAAATGGAAATCACTATCGAGGCTCCTCTAAAAACTAAAAGTAGGACTACTGTATGATCCAGCTACATCCCCTTTCAGTATATATCCAAAATTTTAAGCCAGCATACAATAGAGATACCTGCATACCATGTTTATTGTGTCATAATTTGCAATAGCCAAGTTATGGAATTAACCTGGGTGCTTGTCAAGAAGTGAATGGATGAAAAAAAAGTATATATACACATACCTGGGGTGTTATTCAGCCATAAAGAGGAGCAAAATCATGTCATTTTCAGGAAAACAGATGGAACTAGAGATCATCATGCTAAGCAGAATAAGCCATATTCAGAAAGATAAGTACATTTTTTTCTCTTATATGTGAAAGTTGGAAATGACAGGAATGTAGAAAAGACACAGTGAATAGTAACAGATTCAGGGGGAGGGGGAGGGTAATAGTGGGTAGTAGGGATATAAATGGAAAAACATTTTATATGCATATACAAATATGACACAAAAATGCACACTATTCTGTGTAAATGAATATACTCTAATAAAAATGAAACTTTAGTGTTTTTTTTTTGTATGAAACCACCAATATGTACTGCAGACTCAGGGACCCACACAGAAAACAAGTTCATGTAAGTCTTGAAATCTGAATAAACTCTGGGGTTTTTACCAGTGTCAATTTCCTAGATTTGACTTTATAGTATAGCTATCCAAGATGATAACATTTGAGGGAAGGATAGGATAGGTAGATGAGACCTATGTGCAGATTTCTTTGCAACTCTTATGAACCTATACTTAATTCAAAATGAAAACGTAAAAAAAAAGTTCTTAATTACTGGATGTTACATCTAAATAGATAACAATAATTTCCGATAGGCTGGTACCGAACTCTGCCTTTGTAGTTTTGTAGGATTAATCTGTATTGAATATCAAAAGCATTTGTGGTTGGCATTGTCAGTGTTTTCCATGTGTAGTCATGAATGTAATCTGAAGGCAGGAGTTTTAAGTTCTGACAAGGAGGCGTCTTCTAACACACACCTTCACTTTCACCGCTTTCCTGAACCTCACTGCCCACCTGCTCCAGCATGTCAGAACAATTAATGTTCTATTGAAATTTTTCTCCAAAGTCTATTAGTTGATTTATTATACATGCAACAACCTTTTTGTGTTAGTACCAGGGACTGAACCCAGGCATGCTTAACCACTGAGCCACATCCCCGGCCCTTTTTTATTTTAAGACAGCGTATTGCTAAGTTGCTTAGGGCCTCATTAAATTGCTGAGGCTAACTTTGAACTTGTGATCCTCTTGCCTCAGCCTCCGGAGCCACTGGGATTATAGGAGTGCACCACTGCACTTGGTGAGGTTCACTATGATTGTAGGATCTTCAGTTTAATGGGGTTTTCATTATTTATTTTCTGATTTTCATTGATTTTATCTTATTTTTTCCAATAAGCACAAAAATATTCTATGTGTACTTCTCTATAAGAGGCAGTTCTGCAAAACATCTATTTAAACAGAGAGTTCCTAAAGAAATGAGAAATGGTAAAATAAAACTTTTTCCTGGAAATCAAATTCCTGATCTGATTCAGACATCTCAGAATCAGTTTTGATGCTGATGACTGAACTTGAGGTTGATGGTTCTGATCAATTTGGTCTGGCTACAAAGCAGAGGCTTTTTATTTTGGGCTTTTAATCTCCAACCAGTAGGGAAATTGACGGTGGTACAATTTTTACTACATTATATTAACTAGTTGTTCAAAATCTCAGTTATTAGTTTTCTCTTAAAAATTGTTATTGCAAAACTATTTGATAATAAAATGGAAATATAAGAGGATGCTTATCAGAGTGAAACAAGTGAAACCGGCCAGAGACCCCCACCCAGAAGACCCTCACCATAATTGTATTATTAGTTTGTTAAAAAAATATCAGCAAAGATTTCTGCAAAAAAGCTCAATGTGGTTAGAACTTCCTGTTTCCAGTTGCTTTATCTTGCAAAAGCTAAGTTTAGCTGTGAATTTGTTGATATTACTCTTGTTTCTGTGTAAAGCATGTGAAACCTCTGATTTTTCCAAAGAAAAAGACAAAAAGCATTTTCTGAAAGCTCAAAGAAAAAAAATTACTTTTATGTAGACTTCTCCAAAAATATAAACCTCCAAACCCCACCCCCACTGGGGTTTAAAGTCCAAAGAATTTCTAGACTCTTTTTTCTTTTTATTTATCTTTTAATTTTTTTTTTTACAGACTGCATTTTGATTCATGGTACATAAGTGGGGTACATCATTTCATTTTGGTTCAGAGAATTTCAGGTATGAGCCACATTCTGGATCAACCAGCTGCAATCAATTTCCTGCTTCCTGAAAATTCCTCAGGTGTCCAGCAACGTAGATGTAGTAATTTCTGTCCTACATTACAAGGACATATATCTTTTGCAGTCCCCTTCTTTACTCGAATAAAACATTAACTGTTAAATTAATAAGCAGTCTTTAATGATGGGTTAAGTGATTGATGGTCCTTGAAATAAATGAATGTCTCTTAAGAATCACTATTATTAAATAAGTGACATAGAGAACAATTTTAAACTAAAGAAAATCTAAATGTTAACCCAAATCCAATAAGGATGAGACGGTTGAGGGATAATCAAAAGATCTGTTTAAGCTCATTAGAGTTTCACATTTGAGCAAAGAGGAACATCAAGGCTTTGGAGAAGCCATTATAGTAGCATCCACCAACAAACAGTACAATCCAAACTCTCAAGCTAGCAAGAATACAAATCAGGTGAGCAGAGCATTGATTTTCAGTTATGCTAAGTGATAGATTCTCAGACTTAATGATCAAAAACTCCTATTAGAGCATATGATTTAAATGTCAAAGTTCTTGGACATCCGAAGTCGCCTCAGTGTCCCTGCAGTTGTCATTCATTTCTGCAGATACTTAGGAAATGATCAAGAATATGGCCAAGATTAGAGGGAAAGAACTCTAGGGACACAAATTACTTATGTGTCTAATTAAAATAATAATTAGAATTAAGCAAGTTAATTTGTAGCCTTTTGACTCATGTTTGGATTATTAAGTATTGGGGTAATTAACTAAAAATATATCTACCATTTCTACTCCTCAGACTGGCCACTATTGCTGTTATTGACAGTATCATAATATTTTCTTCAAATGAAAGCACAGTAAAAAATGAAGTAAAATTGATAAAAGCAGTTTGGCTTAATTTAAATTGGGGGAACTGGGGAGTAGGGTATTATATCTGTGCTTGCTCAGTGTTATACCACTTGCAATTCCCCTCAGTGCTTGACAAGGATTCCGCTGAGTAATAAAGATGTTTGCAAAGTCTCATCTCATTGGGAATTTGGGTTGTGGGCTTTCTTTCCTTGCTTGCTTAATATGTGTAGATTTACTATTAATATTTTATGTGTTTTCCCTAAAAATAGGGGTCTTAACAGAACAGGGTTAGAACATAAAAACCAGACTTCTTATGGAACGTGATTTCAGATTTAGTCATTTCCTATGAAACTCTGAGTAACCAAGATTGCTATGAGAAAATACAAAAACAGATTCTAGCTGCTGATCCCCTGTTGACTACTCTCAGATAACCTGAAACACATAGGCAAATAATTCCAACCCCATCAGGAAAGAATAACAGGAACAGAAGAAATAAAGGTTCCTCAATGTTAAGTTCACACAGTATAAGATGATATCATATATTTGTTAGCTTAAAATGTCCAACATTTATTAACTACAGCAGTAGTCACACAACTGACGTTCATTCAACCCTGCTGAACTTGCTTTAACCTTTATGATCAGTTAAATATTAATATGTCTTACTGTTTAGTTAAAGGTTATCACAAGTAAACAATTACTAGAATAATTAGAATACTTCATTGTCTAGTCTAGTAATGATCATACAAAATATTTTTGGTTTTCTCCTTGTGACCTTTTCCTGTTCTGAAAAAACATGTGTAACTGCCTCCCTTTTAATGCATAAAAAGCTGGCTGGGAAAAATAAAATTTAGAACATAGCATCCATTCCTTGAGTTTGTGTTGCTTTGTTCTCCACCTCGCCTATGCCTACTCCATCACCTGTGACCACTACGACCCCTGCTAGGGCTGGACCCCGACAGCTCAGGCCCCACCCAGCCCCACACTCCAGGAAAACCGTTAAGCTTAGGGACTTCTGCAGTACAATTTGGAAGCTCTGTATAATGGCAATTCCAAAAAGATGTTATTAGACAACAATGAAAATATTTAAGAATAGGAAAAAATACTAAACTACTAGTTCTGTTTGGCTGTATTATCAGACAGAGAAAGTGTTTACCTCCTTATTGACATAACTATTGGATAAATGGATGTAAAAGAAAGAAATTAAGATGAAAACAATTGAAGCCAACAAACAAATCTGAGAGTCAGACTTGGTAACTGCCTAAAAGAGTCACGGCAAAGATAAATCATTAGTTAAGGAAGATCACCTCTATCACATGCTAATCTGGCAGTTCAATTGCAAGAGCTTTCATAACTCACCTAGGTTATATAGAAACACATGGGTCCTAGACTCCCAGATCTGCTGCTTACTAGATACATAAAAGTGAGCAAGATACTTAAACCCAGCTGCCTCAGATGCTGAAATTGTAATAATAACAATATTTCTCTTATCCAATTATTAATTCATTTATTCAACAACTGTTTATGACCAAATGCTATGTGACAATCACATTATTGTGGATTTTCCTAAGAACAAGATACATGCATGTCAAGAGGACTTTTAACATGCAGTTACACATTAAGCAGAAGAAACAGAAAGTAAACATATGTATTCAAACATGTGTTCTCTTAGTAGATAAGAGAAAAGAGAAACACATGGTCTCATGGTAGAATAAAACAGGTTTATAGTGAGGATGAATATGAGATCATAGACAATGACCACAGGACAAGGCCTGCCAAAGGATATTTTTGCTTGTGCTTTGGGGATGAATAGGACATTGTCAAGTCTGATAAAGTTTGAGTGATTCCAAATTGGGCAGAACCACAGGTTACCAGTTTTTCTGATTCACAAAGGGAAAGCTTTCAAAGAATAAAATAAGTCCTGATTGTTCATATTTGATTTGAGAATATGATAAAACATCTTATAAAATGAGAAATATAAAAGTCATGGAGATAGAAATGTATGATTTTTTTAAGAGGGATATATATCTTGGTAATATATGTTTTGTGAAAGAATTATAGTATTAGTAGACAAAATAAAAATAGCCATACAATATCAATATAAGCAAAGGAGTATAACAGGAAGAAAGTGAGCTCAGGATAATACTGTAGCCTAGAAATTCTAAGATCTGTTGAAGTGGTTGAACATTTCCATTTAGGAATGCTGCTGTATTTTGTCATTGTTGCAAAGCAAAGTTTAAAAGGGATAGAGGTTTGGTAATATTCATTGCTTAATAACGAAGAGTGTTTTCTATGGCTTACTTAAGTATCAAGTAGGTTATTTTTGACGAGTTTTGTCTAAATGCAAGGGAGTGTCAGAATGTGAAAATGGAATAATACCTGGTTAACTTAATTGTTTTTTTTTTTAAACCTGGGATTGAACCCAAGAGCATTAACCAATGAGTCACATCCTGGTTCTTTTTTTTTTTTTTTTTTTTTTTTTTTTTTAATACAGGTTCTCACTAAGTTACTTAGCACCTCTCTAAGTTGTTAAGACTGATTTTGAACTTGTGATCCTCCTGCCTGAGCCTCCAAGCCCCTAGGATTACAACTCTGTGATTAGACGTGTGATTAGTCAATATTTCTTTTGTTATCTTTTTTATTCATGCTGCAATGAAAATTATTTTTTCATTTTTTTTGTTTTGTTGGGTGATTTTGACTGATCTTAAAGTTATTGTAGTTATTTATTTTTTATCATTGCATCTAGTATGAAAATAAAAAGATGTGCAAACAAAATATGAAAATAACTTACTGTATTGTATATTTTTTATTTTATTTATCATGTTTTAGGCCTACATGAAGTCATTTTTATGAAAACATATTTAAGAAATAGAAAGCATTTTTAGATATTTATAATTAGATAACAAAAGCACAAGTTATTTAAGCCAACTTATATTATTTAAATCTGCATTCAAAATAAGATGGAATTCTCAAGGTCATAGCCATTCATGTGTTGAACACTTCACACCCAATTCTCCATATGCTTAGGGCAAAAAAAATCAAAGATCATGCACAAAACAAATGAATAAGTAAAAACTAACTGTAGTTCGCTATGTAGAATCAATAATGTAAGGAAGTTAGGATGTCTTATATTCTATAAAACTAAAATGACTGTAATCATTTGAACTGGATGTTTATTATTTACTTCTTTACACACATGGAAAAATGACTTACATAGGATCTGGATTCCCCACAGGCAAGAAGGCATCATGGAGTGAAGAATCAATATGCAAAGTGTCTCAGAATGGTTTGGCACATCTCTCCAGCCTTCTGCATTTTTGTCCTCACGCAGTTTCCTTTTAAACATCTGATCTATTCCTTTTTGGAGTAGGGGAATCTTCTGATTAATATGCACTGGGGCACCACATGGTTGCCCATCTGTGTGGGTCAGTTTCGAATCACTGATCAGGGCTGAAATTGAGTTGATATTTAGCCAAATAGCCAGCAACAATGACCTTCAAACCTGTCGTGGCTGGCTGATGGGCAGCTCTAGAGAATTTAATATGCTTTGCAGCTTGTATCTCACATTCAGGTCTGATTTCTAAAATGAATTTACTTTTCTTATTAATCTTTGCTTTTCTGATAAATATCAAGTTTTAGAAAGACTTCTTTTAGGTTTCCAAGAATAAACTCATCAGGTAATATTCTCTGAAAAAAAGTTACTTCAGTAAATCAATCAATTAATTAAATAATTTATATATTTATGTGGTTTGGGGCAAGAATAAATGCTGTCCTCTTTTTCTTTCTCAGGTCAAGGAAATTATTCTATGTTTTCCTCCCTCCAAAAACAGCTGACACATACCAATTAACAGCTGGGTACTTTATATTATCTAGATAGACAAAAACAAATAAAGAAAGTGAATAAGCAGTTAAGAAGCAGGATGGATGACCTTTTAAAAATAAATTAAATTTGGTAAAATATGTACATTTTGTAAGTAATCTAAGAGCTAACATTTTCATATCCATTCATTTGCTTTCTAAGCTTCTGTATTTGAGAAAAAGATCTACAAAATACCCCAAGGCATAACAAAGTTAATTGTCTTTTCATGTTCCTGTAAAGAACGTTTTTACTTTTTATGAATTTGAAAGAAATACATTCATCTCTCTAGAATTGCTAGGCATGCAACCAGAATAAATTGTGTATTGTCAAGTTAAGTATCAGATTATCTGCATGAAAGGAGAGACAATTTTGACACTTTCTTACATAGAAAGGTCATCAGAATCACCAATATTTCCTTATTCCTTACCTCACTTTTCTTTCCTCAACTTGATATCTAGAATGTGTTACTAACTCTTAGTGTAGCATGGGAGTCAGTGGATTAAAGAGGAGACATTGATACTACCAGTTATTGGTTACCTTGACAAGTCCTGCTTCCGCAAATGTTGAAGTATAACACCAGAGAAGGACAACGAGGCAAGTGTAGAGTAGAAAGTAAGAAACTGTATTAAAGGATAGTAAAACAGATTTCTCCTGGGTGGAAGAAGGAGACCCAAAGGGGACCCAAAGGTGGAATCTGTGGGATGAAGTTCTGTCCCTTTTATACATCGAAAGTTTCCTTGTTCTCCTGCATTCCTCTCCCTTATCTTGTTCCTTTCCTCCCACCCTGCATAGTGACTGGGAGATGTCTGTGGAATGGCCAGGGGGTGAGCAGGTGGGCTGAAGGGCCAAGGTGGAGTGCTAGGCCGGAAGGGAGCAGCAGCCCAAGGGGCATTGATTAGTAGCTCTCTGTCTGCTCAGAAGCTGCTTCATTAACAACCTTTTTGGGAGGGATGGTATCAAAGGACTCTGGAGACATGAACATTCCAATCTCCCAGAGGCAGTTTCCAATTTCTCAAACTCGATTGGTCTCCATTTTCTCCATCTGACCCGATCACCTATTCTGTACTAACTGCTTGTCTTTAATTCTGGCTTCAACATCAGGGATAAGGGAGATTCTTGCTAAATTAGCCTAACAAGATTATTGCTAAAGACAGGCCCTGTGATCAGACATTACCTTTGGAATGGTGGAAGATGGTGAACATAATCAAATATTGAAAATGATCATGTATCAGATATTGAAGATGGGGGTTCTTGCTAAAGTGACTAAGCAGGTTTCTTTGCTAAAACTAGGTAATATATGGAAGTGTGCAGAAGGATTTAGGAGAAGATTCAGAAGCCTGACTACAGTTTGGTCCACCAAGGAATATTTGTCATAGGCAACATGATTAACAAGGAGAGGAGACAAAGTGAATAATTACTTTTAAAACTTATGTTTGCATGTGGCAAAGAAAATGTCAATTTATATTGCATTAGTCAGATGGTCAAGCTCAAAATTCAAGAGGAAGGGGAAGTATACTTTCCCTCTATGTGGCATGGCAATGGGTAGGAAGGAAGATAGTTGAGATCTAATATAAAACACCACAGACATTTGTCCTGATTACATATATTTTCTTCCCTTTTATAAAACTAAAGTTAGATTGAAAATTCTTAAATTCTAGGAACTAAATGGCATTTTGCCTTTATGAAGTCTGTTGATAGTCTTTCATATCTATTTTCAGACCCTTACCTAAGAATTTACAGACTACCTCTGTATATATATGATTGCCTACATTTTACCAAGACATCATTATGCTAATTGTAAGGAAAAATGCAGCTCAGCTTGGGACCCGTGGTGGCTCCAGCCCTTCTGACGGAACTGGCTCTCCGTACACCCAGTCTGAGTTGCAGTCAAACAATAGCTCCCAGAAATCCACGTCGGACACAAGACCTCACGCAAGAGATTTTATTTTGCAGATGATTAGCGCGTCTGCTCCGGGGTTGGAAAAGAAGGGAAAGGGAAAGAGAAAGATGGCGTGGATGCTTCTCCCAGATATTGGAATCTCCTGGGCTGGAAGGAACCATTAGCGGAGGAGAATACTTGCAAGCTGACTGATGAACCAATAGCTAGCTAGCATGTTCAGATTGACAAGCTAGGATGTAACATGGGAAGCAGGAAATGGCTGTAGCATAGGCCGGAAATTCCTGCAACTTAAGGGGCGGGCAGAGCAACTTTCAGACTGGCAAGTTAAGTTGTGGTGCAACGGAAGGGGCGGGAGATCAGCTTTATATTACACTAATTCCAGGTGAAAGCTCCTTGTCTTTCCTAGAATATTGTCATGGTCTTTTCTCAGATCAATATTTTCCCCTTTATCTTAGGGCCTATATTCAACGCACTAACCAAAATTATCCTGTTACAATTACTTGGATTATTACATCCTTGTGATCAAAATGCTGCAATTGCTGCTGTCCATTTAATGACATTTACATTTTAATGTGAAGTACAAGTAATTTGCACAATCTCTTTCTTTAAATTTTTAACAAACTTTTTATAATCAAATTTGTCAGTTTATGAATACTTTGTATATTCTTGAATTTTCATTATTTTTGTATCACCTTTACCTTCACCAATACCCAGTTTGACAGATGACTATGCTGTTGAAATGGGGTTTTCAGACTCTGCTTCTGTAGTGTTACAGCAGACCCCACCTGTCTGACAGTGCCTTCTTTCTGTGTTCTTACCTTGCAAATTCGAAGAATGAAATTCACAGGTGAGGAAGAGTGAATGTAAAAGAGTAGGATTTATTCAAGTGAGAAGAAAAGAAACAGAGTTCCCACAGGGCAAGTGAAGATCCAGTGGGGGTTGCCACCTAAGTGTACTTGTGTAGAGGCTTATATAGCAACTGGGTAGGGGCATAGCTCAATCTCTAAGCTAATCACTTCTTGGAAAAGTGCCAAGGCTATTGCTCAAAACCTATGCAAAACAGGTATTATGAAAGTGTTAAGGCTATTGGCTAGCCCTTGTATTTGTAGCCTTCACTCAGGTCTGCTTTTCCTGCTGCTCCAGAGCAAAGGAATTGGCTGGAAATGTTTGGAATATTTCTAATTTCCCAGAGTAACCTGTTCATTTAGAAAAGCCTCTGTTTTTCAAGAGCTGGGGTGAGGAGTCGGTGCAGGAAGGGCATTTCCTTAACTGTCTGCCTGTTTTACTATTAATCCTGTCTTATTCACTGTCAATCTGCATTTTTATTGGTGCATTATAATTATACATAATAGTGGAATTTGTTATGCCATATTCATACTTACCCATAACATAATATCAACCTTATTTCCCAGCAACCTCCTTTTCCCTCCCCTCTTCCCTTCCGCAGTGTCTACTATTACTGATCTTTGAAACTGGACACTCTGATTTCTACTTCTACACTGACTTCTCTTCCCACTTTCTTTTTCCACTGGCTCTGCTGCAGCCATTTCCCTCATCATCATCTTTCACACAACTAGGCACACACATGCTGCAGGGTTTTTACACTGCTTATTCACCCAGCAGCAAAAACCTCTTTGCTAGAAATCTGTTTGTTCATTCTATGATTTAAGTAATTATTATTTTTTCTTTTTTGGTATCAGGATTGAACCCAGAAGTGCATAACCATTGAGCAGTATCCCCTCAGTATTAGCACAAAAAGACCCAGCAGGACACAAACCTCAGGAATCATCTCAGCTGTTTATTCAGGAATATAGTTTCACACCAGAACAGGGGATGCAGGGATGAAATGGCCCTGGGGAATTCACTTTCCTGGTTGAAAATGAGACACTGAACAAAGAAAGGGACTGGGTTTATATAAGTTCTTGTGAAGGGTTGTCTAGTGAGCATATCATTTTTCTTGGGAACTCAGAAATTTGAACTTTTTTGGTCAGGGATCTGTGGGTAGGGTCTGGAGAGGATTTACTTTGAAGGAGATTAAGCCTTCTAGAGCCTGCTGCTTTAAGGGTGACAAAACACCTCCTCCCTGTCTGCAGCTGGCACCTGGAAAACATTCTTGGGAAATGAAGGCTGTCAGTGCATGACCTTCTTTTTCACTCCCTTCTCCCAGGGCACATTATTTTGGGGATTTTTTCATTTTCCTTATATATTACCTAGCCTTTTTTTTTTTTTTTTTTTTTTTTTTTTTTTTTAAATAAACAGGGTCTTGCTAAGTTGCTTAGGATCTTGCTAACTGGGTGAGGAAGGCCTTGAACTTGAGATCCTCCTACCTCAACCTCCAGATTCACTGGCATTGCAGTCTGTACCACATTTCCTTGTTTCCAAATATTTGCTTAAATACTAATTTCTCAGTGACATTTGCCCTGCATCCCATCCAAATTGCAGTCAACCCCATCACTACACACTCCTCCATATGCTTCACAAGTTTTATTATTTTTTTCATAGCACTTATCATAGAGTTCATTATTCATAATGTTTATTATTTAATATTCTCTACAAAAATAGGAGTTTTGTCTATGATATTGAAGCCAGAATTAAAGACAGGCAGTTAGTATAGAATAGGTGATCAGTTGGATGGAGAAAATGGAGGCCGATCTGAGTCTGGGAAGTTGGAAACCACCCCCGGGAGATTGGAATGTTCATGTCTCCAGAGCCCTTTGATACCAACCCTCCCAAAAAGGTTGTTAATGAATGAACTCCTGAGCAGACAGAGAGCTACTAATCAATGCCCCCTGGACTGCTGCTCCCTTCCTGCCTAGCACTCCACCTTGGCCCTTCAGCCCACCTGCTCACCCCCTGGCCATTCCACAGACATCTCCCAGTCACTGTGCAGGGTGGGAGGAAAGGAGCAAGATAAGGGAGAGGAATGCAGGAGAACAAGGAAACTTTAGTCTATAAAAGGGGCAGAGCGCTCTCACTTCTTGGGCTACCCGAATACCAGCCATGGCCCCCTTCTCCGTTCAGCATTACTACCTTTAGATTAAACCTGCTTCATGTGCTTGTCTTGGTGTTTTTCTCTTAAGTTCAAACTTCAGCATCTGAGGAAGCAGAACTCAGCACAGATAACCAACAGTTATCAATATTTGGCACTTGTATACTGTTACGTACACGATAAATACTAAATTGAATGTTTTAATGACTTGGCAATTTGTTTGTGGTAGTAGCATAACAACACACATTGATATATTTTAGAGTGAGTAAATAAACTACACTTTAGTATGTGTACGTTAGTATGAAACTATTTTAAAGTAATTTATTATTTATTATATTAACATCTGGTTGTTCTCCTATTTTAATTTTAGAAACTGAACTGCTATTAAAATCTTTACTCATGTGTCCCTGAGTATGTCTGCATTTATTTCATAGACATCTAGAAATGGATTAGTTGAGTTACTATTTGTGTATATTTTGCTTATCCACTGATACCTTCCAAAAATTGTACTCTTATTAATACATTAATGTTGCAATACAGGTAAACTCATTTATTTTTTACCATACCAATTTTAGATATTTAAAACCAGTTCATTCTAATAAACATGTATTTTCCTACTGTCTACTTAGCATTTCTCTGATGACAAATATAGTAGAATCCTTTTTCATGTGTATTCTGAACATTTTTGTATTTCTTCTTTGAGTTTCATATTTATACCTTTGGATATCATCAGGACCTCTGTAAGCCATTGGGCACATTTGTGACAGTAAGTAACTGAAAATTGTTTTTCCTTATTTTTTCTATTCTTCCAGTAATATTATTCTGGTGACATATTATAATTCCACGATCAGATTTAAGTGGGACTGAAATCTTAAAGATATTGATTATTGACATTCATTAACTTGACATTTTATGTAAATTTTTAGAGCTTATTTTAATTTTTTAATAAATTTACATCACCTTTCTCATAGAAATTTTGCATATATCTTAATAACTTCAGCCCTAAATTTGGAATAGATATTTTGTTCCCTATCTGCTAGCAAAGTATTCATCTGCAAGACATTTCTGATAAATTGAAAAAAATTCTGACTGGCATCCCTAATATATCTCTAAGTTTCATATTTGTTCCATTTTTTTTTCTATTTATTGACACTATAGCAATTCTGTGTTTAAAAACAAAACAACAAAAAAAAAAAAACCCAAAAATCAAAACCTTCTCTTTGTTGTTTCAGAAGTCCTATGTTTTCACTGGGCAAACTGCAACCTAAATATATACATGCAATACATTCTATTTGTCATGCTTTTCTTGTTTACTTTTCCAGATCTGGCCTTTAGCAACATAATGCTCTAAGCTATTGAGGTAATTAAGAAAAAATGTGCTATATTCACCCAAGTGGAAATATTTCTTTTCCCTGAAGTTTCCTCACTGGTTCTTCATTCCTCATTTTCTCTACCCAACACCATCGTTAATATAAACTTTTTTTTTAAAGTTTCAGTTTACATTCTTTATTTTATAACTATCTCTACACAGGATATATCTGTTGGCCCCCTGTGACTCACTGTGTGTACTACATGTGTTAAAGGGTAGATGCAGGCATAATATATTGCACCAAAAAAGAGAGAAAGAAATTAAAAATGAAAATCACCGTAACATACTGATACAATTACATGAAAAAAAATTTGGGATACTCAAAATTAATTTTCATTAAAAACAGAAAAATTGTCCTAACCATTCTCATAATGGCCCATTCTTATTCAAAAATCAACTAAATGAACAAATGCATACTCTGGAGTAGAGTAGGCATAATATAATCAGGGAGTATCAACAAATGTCTTGCCTGTCTAAAAAAATGTAATAATAAATGTTTGATAGACAATTTCAGAGGAAAGGAACTCCTGGAGTTGTTTGTTAAATAGCACATAGCAATCTTCTCACGCATGATCTCCACCGTCAATATTGCTTTCTCAGACCATTCTAATAAGGTGGCATCTAGAATCCTGTTGCAGTTTCCTATGCATTACTATAGCCGTTAGAATATTTATATATTTTATTTGTTGACTCATCACTCTTCCACCTCATAAGAAAAGAGAAAGAATGCAATAAGGGCAGACAACTTAGTGTTGCTTCATTAGTTCTTAACACAATGACAGGCACCTATTAACAATTAAAATTTGGTCGATCGAAGGGGGAGGAAATAAATTTTACTCCTTAAATATATTGATGAGTTATTAAAGTTAATGACATAAATTAGAGTCTGTGTGCTTGTACTGCTCATTGTTACTGTAATTGTACAGTTTTAAACTGTGAAATCCATGATCGGAATTTATTTTTACTTTTTTAGTCTTGACCAAGTACAAAGAATGTTCAAGTTCAAAATGAATGACTATGTCAAGCTCTTATACTCCTACATGGACAGAAATAATCTTTCTAATGGAAGTTCATCTTTTAAAATCACCAGTTCTTTAAAATCAGCAATCTCGTAGGCACCTAAAAAAGAAAAGAAAAATCCAAGAATCGTAAGAAATGTACCCAATAAGATTTCAAGTTTTAAATCATAAGTCACCCCAACTTCTAGCCCTTCATGTCAATATATGTGTTTTAGAGTGCATTAACATTGCCGTAATCCTCAAATCTGTTCTAAAAGATGAATTTCAGAGGAAGGGACCATCATGGGATTGAACACGTGCCTGTGCTGTTCTTATTAGATATGTGTACATTTACACTATTTTTAAAAAGATTGTTAAATTCTAAATAGGTTGGTACAAAACAAATTTTTTGGTTTAAAAAAAAGCCAATACACCACAAAACAACTTTTCAAAGTCATACTACATTTTAAGTTTATTGATAGCTGATCAGCATTTTTAAATATACTTTGAAACACTCTCAGAATAAGAAAATGCTGATATCCACTTGATAACCATACTTGGTTTTGATAGGCCTATCACCTTTAGTCTTTCAGAGTAGATGACCTAATACGAATTGATTATTTATTCTCTCATCCATTAGATAATTATTTTTCCCATTTACAACATGCCATCTCCTACATCTACATATATTTTTACTACTGACACACATATATCATTATATATAATATATATGTGATTCCAAATCTGAATCTCTCAGTATATTTGCTAAACCACTGAGATGAAAAATCAGTAAATAAATACTATACATAATCCACACCCACATCTAATTATAACATAGAAAATAAATATTATAACTATCCCAAATTAGGCAAGATTTATAAAGAAAATCATAAGAACTGAATGTGCTTATATACATATTCAAAGAAAAAATATGTATATATATATAAATATATATATGTATGTGTGTATATGTAGTGTGTGTGTGTGTGTGTGTGTGTGTGTGTGTATTTATTTCCAGAGAGAACCTCAGAATTTAAAATAAGGAATAAATAAGTAGTTCAACAGAAAAATAGGCAAAAAACATTAACAGGGTTTCATTCAGGAAATAAAAATCATAAATAGCTAATAATTTGTAATGAAGTAACTGTATTGATAAAGAAAGGTGAAAAAAAAAATGAGGCATTGTTCATCCTCCTGCTAGGTCCTATTAAAAAAACAATGTTTCACTATTTCATACCTTACTTTATTTCACACCTTAATTAAACTTTCCCTTAATATTTTAAAAAATAGTAAATTTTTTAAATAGTAATATTTTTAAAAATAGTAAGGTAATCTCAGGATTAAAAAATTGTAAGCTCATATACTGTGCATGGTTAACATGTCTTTTATGTCTCTTAATTCATGTATCCCCCTCTTCACTTATTTCATCTTGAAATGTAGATGAGAAACTTGTCCATGAAAACTATAAATATCCTACATTCTGGGCTTTACTGACTGTGTCCTTGTGGTTTATCTTCATATATTTCTTTCTTTCTGAAATGAATCACAATACAGTAGTTGGATCTAAAGATTTAATCATACTCAAGTCAAAATGTCTTAGAAAAATGCTTTTTATAATTGATGTTGTGTTCCTCAATTAGTGGCACATTCCTGTAATCCCAGACATTTCGGAAACTGAGAGAGGATTACAAATTGGAGGCCAGCATTAACATCTTACTGATACCTTCAACAACTTAGCAAGACCTTGTCTCAAAATTAAAAATAAAAAGGACTGGGACTGTATCTCAGTAGTAACGTGTCTCTGGGTTCAATTCTTAATAAATAGATAGAGAGAGAAAGAGAGAGAGAGAATAATATCTAGCTGCCTGTGATACTAAAATTATATACAAATTGATTGGAAAGAGAGAAGCCTAACCAGTACCCAAGTATTCCAGTTGTCCCATTGGAGACTCCAGACATGAGTGAAGAAGTCTTTGTTTTACTTTGGCACCAATGACCATGGAATTTTAATTATATGAGAGACCTCATGTCAGAACTGTCAAGATGATTCTAGTCAACCCACAGAACTATGAGACACAATCACATAATATTGCCTTAATAAAAAATAACAATGTTATTGTTGATAAGCAACTTCTACCTTAAACACATAGTAAGAGAACCCAACTTCCTGTGTTGAAATATTTCTTAAACACCCTGGGTGTAACTAGAAAAATCAACCAATTCTTTAAGTGTAAGATAGTCTCACAAACTTCATGTTTAGAAAAATTAGATAAGCTCACGTGTGTAAACTCCTTCTAATAGAACCTTCCAAAGAGTAAAGCTCTGTGTTAGCAAATGAATGCTAATGCTAATGTTTTCTTTATAAACAAATTTTTACCTATAATAACATAAACATAACATGTATAAAGTTAATCACACTTGTAGAATTGTAGCAGGCCTTTTTGATTAAGGAATAATACATATACATTATGAATATTCACTTCCATATAGTTTATTTACATAACAGGATCATGCAACATCAAAGGTCATGTGAAAATTGAATGAGAATATAGTAGAAGAAGTGTCAAATTAATGCAATAAATAAAACATCTCATCACAAACACCACAGCTAATACTATTATAAAATTTGATTTTGTTTATAGAATGTGTGTTATATAAATCTTATTTATGATTTATCAAATATGTGTATGTTGCATGATTTCAAAGACAATGTCTGTTTCTCACTTGAATGGCCAGTTAGTGTATGTGGTCAGAAATGACAAACTTTTCTGCTTTTGTTCAGATTCATCTGTTGTCACCCCAAAGACATTGCACAAGATAATTTGTGTAAGAGATACTAGGCCTGGTCAATAGATTGTTTTCCCACATTTCCTCACTTACAAATTTATTATATTAATCAAAATGTATTTTCTATGTACCACAAAATAAAGCATCTCTTATGATAATTCAACAGTTAAGTGGAAAACTTGTTAGAAAAAGTTCTATTTCACTTTCTTTTATAATCCTTTTCTCTTCTAGGATGTAGAACCAGCATGAAATAATTAGTATTATCAATTTAAAATATAATTCACAATCACTATTGCAGTGTTAGCAACTTATTACAGATGGGGAAAATTTGATCACTTGCCTTTAAAACCACTTTGAGCTTTCTCTATACTGTTCATATTAATATTCAAATTTCTATTTTTGTGTATTGGGAAACTTTCAATAGAGAGGAAGCTTCTTTTCTTCTGATTACTCTTTGAGTTCAGTTATTTATAATGCATGTCTCACTACTGTTAATAGTGGCTCTGTCTACTCACATTTTGGAGTTTTGAGTGGGACACTTTGATTCAGTGTTATGAAAAGTTAGTGGAACTATTAATAGTGGTAATAATAGTCACTTGCTTCCCTTTCATATGGAATCTAGTATCTGGGAAATGAAAATTTTCAACAAGTAAGGACACTTCCCAACTCCTACATATCTATGTGGAGCTGTTCCATTAGTCTAGGTTATGAGCCAAATTTATAGTTTTATGTTGCAGTTATAAAATGGAATTAGTCTGGGTTTCTGAGTCACACTTGGATTAATTATGCCACAAAAAGAGCATTCAGTAGTGCTCCAAGTGGATACTCCTATGAGTGAGAAATATTAGTCAATTTTTAAAAATCAATTAGTCAAACTACTGAAATTTTCATAATATGCAGAAAAATAAAGGGTGTTAATATCCAACAGTAGACTTCAGAAATTTTCTCCTTTCATATCTATCATAGTACTTGTAGATAGGAAACAGTTGCCTCCAATATGTGTGATTTGAATTAGGTCAGTTTGTTGAACATCTTTTAATTAGAAGAGGTTGTTAATTGTTCAATGATTAATTTTATTGACTCTGTGTAGATGATTTTTATTTGGAAAAACACCGGATGATGTTTATGTACACAGAGTCAATAAGATTAATAAAGACAGTTTTAGCTTTTATTTTCCCCCCAAACTTATACTTTTTGTCTTTTCTTATTATATTAGCATATCCAGATAACTTTGAATAGATTCACTGTTAGCATATATCCTTAACCGTTACCTTTTGTGGGTAAGATTATGGGTTATTCATTTCTGCATTTAGAACATAAAACCCAAGTTATTTACTTTTAAAAATCATGATATTTTCTTTTCAACATCTGGATAAGTATTACCATATTTTAAATACTGAAACATTTATTGAATGATTAAATAAAGGAAAGAATAAGAGATAAGGTTAGCTTCTTGACTTATGTTTTCTGTGAAGTTATTTGTGCAGAATTAGTTCAATTTTCCTTCCTTAAAGACTTTCATTAGCTGAGAATTTTATCCAACTTGTCCTTTATCCTAGATTTTGATTTTTGAAAATTGAGAAACACTGGTATATAATCTAAATGATCTAGGTCTGACCTCAAATGCATCATACCTGGTACTGTATTTTCTACTTATGTCATTAACAGAGTGATTTAAAAATGTTAAGATATAAAGTTGTATTACTATAATGTCACTAATAAAGAAGACATTTATTTCCCAAACTTAAAATTTTAACTTTTAGTAAATTAAGAAGATAATAAAATGAAATACTCTGTTTTGCATCATATATCTTTTTAAAAACTGTGTTTCTCTCTTCAGAAGGGTATCATAAATTCTCTTAAAACTTAATGTAATAAAAATCCTCAGAAAGAACACAGGTCAGGTTGCTATGTATATAGTAGGTACCATCTGTGCATATTCTCAGTGCCCCCAGGCAATGGATTTGGAGGGAAACTGTAAAAGCCAAGGGAAGCACATGAGTTCAGTGACATGGTTACATGGTCACATAGTCAGTTTTGATCTTGCATATGGAGAAATTGGTTATTTTTTCTAATCCATTGCAAATAACAGTGTGACATCAAGTGTCCCTTTTGACAGCTTGCTTTCTCCTCAAAGGCGAAAGATAATTGGGCTCATGGAGTTATACATCTGCCCATTCTTGCCATTCTACAAATGAAGTTCATAGTCACTGGGCCTAAGCTCACAGAACTGATATGAAAAATTGAATTGGTGTAAAATGATTTGTGCAAATTCATATTAGGAAAATAAAATACAATGTATACATCTGTCAGCCAGAATCATTTGGATTTTGTTCACGAATATTAATAAAACTCACTTTCTTTGTTAGGCACTATGCTAAGTACTGAGAAAAGAGGATTATGTATCTTTGAGGATCAAGCACATAAGTGATTGAAGTAGTCTTAGAAACAGATGGTTTAACAAAATTATTTTAAAACTATAATAAATATTACATGTATGCACAAGGGTCAATGAGAGAGGAAGAAGAGCTAGTTAATTTAGTCAAACATGGGTATTCTAAGAATGTGTACTTGTGGATTCTTAAAGGATGCCTAAGTGATAATGAGATAAACGTGTTAAGGTAGTTGATCTATTATAACATTAACGTTCCATGTTGCAGAGATGTGAATGTATGATATGTAGCAAGGGATTACATGTAATAAACTACGAAACATATGTTCAGTAAAAGATGAGGCAGCAAGGTAGATGTTTGTAGATATGGCAGAAGATTTTAATTTGGCGATAGTGTCAGAATTCCTATCAAACATTTCTTCAGGGACTGGGGAGATAGCTCAGTAGGTAGAGTGCTTGCCTTGCAAGCACAAGGCCCTGGGTTTGATCCCCAGCACCACAAAAAAAAAAAAAAAAAAAAAAAAAAAAACATATTCAAGTATGTGTCATGGTCAGATTTATGTATTCATCAGATTTAATGATGGCAGGATGATGGAACATGCCTTGAGGAGATGAAGCAGAGAGACCATTGGGAGAGATTATACTTTTGTAAATTGAGGTGGTAGGGAATGAAATGATATAATTGAAGAACATTTAGTAGTAAGGTCAGTGACAGTTTGTCATTAATTAAATGTAAATGATAAGAAAAGAAAAAAATAACAAGTATTTTATTTAAACACTTCTTTTTTGTGAACTTTATAACCTCAAGAGTAGGGAACATCCTATATATTTCCAGGCAAAGAACTGTGTTAAAAAAGCAATGTAAAACAGGAATAGTTAGGACTTTCAGAATGGGTGTAGGAGAAGCTTTAGTAATGATAATCCTATCCCCCAAGAAGTGATAAGATTTAACAAAGTTGTGTGTAAAACTAACTGTAAGACTTAACAAATTAAGAATCATTATTTATTCAAGGAAACCTGCTGAATCTTGGTAATACTGAGGGTTAATGGCATTTTTCATGCAAATACTGCTAATCTCTCCTCAACATATAGGAAAAGAATTAAGGACCAGAAGAAGCTCTTCTGCAGCTCCAACTTAATTAATTTTATTTGGAGTACAGTGAGGAAAAAATCCATACCAAGCACTGTGAAAAAAGAGTAGAGGTCTCAGTAGCAAATAACTAGGGAAGATTAATATGGGAGAACTTGAGGTCTTAGTACTGGCGGGATCAAGCAACACCATGGTTTACCAGTCTTTCATCCCAGAGATCCAGTCACAGGGCCTTTCTCCAGTCTCACTTGACCTGAGTTGTAAGGAAGGTTGTGCACCAGGCTAAGACAAAATAGAATGATTAGCAAGGTTCCAGTGAGCAACTCAAACCTGGTTGAACATGAACTGAATGCTAAAAATAAAAAGAAGGAAGGAAATATAAATTCTCTAAATTTAAATAAAAGAACCATTGAATAAAAGTAGACTATTGGCCAGGATGACCTAGTTTACCTTCAATGTGAGTAAACTTCAGTCAAATCGCTTCCTGTCCTATCTCTTAACCTTCCTTTCATCTTAACCTTTAAAGAATCCAGAGGCTCTAACCCTTTTCACAGAATATTTACTTTTAAAAACTTGTAATTATAAAGCATTTTTCTGCTCATTTGGGACCTAAGTCTTTCTAAAAGATACTGGTGGGTTGTAGAACCCAAAGCAATTTTTCTCAAGGACCCAAGAGCCATCCTTTGAAATGCAATCATCACAGAAGATAATGGCCCTATTTTCCAGTCTCCCTAGGAGGGTACCCAATTTACTTCAACCTGTAAAACTAACTTCCTGTCATAAAGATAGAAGAAAATTTACTTTTACTTTGGGTAAGTCAATTAGCAAAAACACATGACCTGTAATCTCACCCACTCCAGCTCTTAAAGAATCTCCTACACAGTGCCGGTTGGATCAGTTCAACTGGATTCTCTTACCTATTACATTAATCTTGAATAAAATCTACATTAACTGTTTAACCTTGTATGGTGCAATATCTGCTTTGATACCAACATTTGCAAAAATAAACACTCCTGTTTACAAATTTTCAGTGAATATGTCAATTAGCAAAATCCTTCAATTATTTTACAATGGCAATATATCACTATCAGATGTCATCTATTTCCATGCTCTTTGCCTCAATACCAGGTCTCTGTGGAATATATCATCTGCTTCCTTGAGGCCAGGATTATGTTTGAGTTCAGTCAATGTGGAGCCCCAGAATGGTATTGAAGGGAGAAATCAGAGAATGATCAGAATACAAATACCCTGGATTCCTCCTGGAAGCCTCCTTGGTTAGTTGTGTACTTTTAAAGAGGTAATTTTGGGTTTCTGGCACCACCTCTATCACCTAATCTCTTTAGTTTTCAATGTGGTAGCAACTTATGGTTCCTATGCACCCTCTCCACACCTTTATAAAGAGTTCCTTTGTTTAAAAAAAAAAAAAAAAAAGAATTACATTATTAAAGTTTTCTTGAGTACTCGAAATTTGAGAGTGCCATTGGTTTCCAATATGATAATGACACCAAAATATTAAAAGAAAACATAAGAAAAAAATAGACTGGAATGAAGTGGAAGTATAAAGCAAAATGGAGTTAGGATAAACTTCTGAAATTCTCATTGTTGAGTTTCAAAATTTTAATAAGGTGTAAAAATATTGAATCTGTAAATATTTTGTTTTAGTTATAACAGGAGATTATGCACATTTATTATTTGTTTGGTTCAATAGAAAAGAATGTCAATGTAATCCTAAGTATTTTACTGAGTGAAGAGAAAAAATGTGATCATTTAAATAAATAAATATCAAAACTCACCAAATGAATTGAAGATCATTAAAGAAAAATCAGTAAAATTGGAATGGGAATGATGTTTTTGTGTAGGCTCAGTTTTATTACAATAAAAGTTAAGGGCTATTTGTTTTATACCAAACTAAGTGTGGTAGAATATTTTTCTGTCTTTTATATTATCTGTATTTTTCAAATTTAGTAATATAAAATTTGACACTATCAAATAGTTATTAACTAAGAATCAGAACTCAAAATTATAATCATGACAGCTAAGAAATGTACAAAAAATGTTTTTCTTTTACTTGATTCCTGTTTGAGTTAACTTTCTCACCACTATGACTAAAAGACCTGACAAGAACAATTTTAGAGAAGGAAAAGTTTATTTGGGGCTCACAGTTTCAGAAGTTTCAGTCCATAATCAACTTCATTGATCTGAATGGAAGACAAGGCACAACATCATGGGAGAAAGATGTGGAGGAGGAAAGCAGCTCAGAACTTGGCCAACGGGAAACAGAGAAGAAGACACTGTAGACCAAGAACAAAATATATAACTCAAAGGCACACATACACACACACACACAAATACAAGCACATGTGCATGCACACATCTATAAACATGGAGAATGTACATGTATAGACACAAACTAAAATAAAATATTGACCTTCTGTTATTATACATTATAGTATATAATGTTATATACTTCATACTGTTTTCAGTGTTAACCTAAGTATATCTTGTGCTATCATTTGAATTTGTGTAATGACCCCAAAAGTCCAGGCATGCAAGAATTGGTCCACGGAGTTGCATTATTGGGAGACACTGTGAACCTTTAGAAGGTAGTACCTCCTAGAAGGTGATTAGGTCATTGGATTGTGCTCTGGAAGAAGACTGTGGAATCCTGGCCAATATTCTCTTTCTCTGCTTCTTGGATCATGAGATGAATGGTTTGTTCTATCATGTGCTCCTGCCATGATTTGCCTCCTCATCTGAGGCCAATAGTCATGAGACACTTGACTGGAACCTCCAAATCTATAAGTCAAAGTAAGTATATTTTTCTTTATAAGTAATGCCTCCGGTATTTTGTTACAGTGAAAGAAAGCTGAATAATACAATTTGCTAATTTTTAAAATATTCTTAGAATTTTCAACTTCTAAAATATATTAAACATTCTAATTATTATTTGCTAAAATAACTTAGGCAATTATCCATGGTAAACTTATCTGTATATACCATTAAAATGAGACTCTGTATGACTTTCAAAGACAAAACTCCATTCTCTAATACAATTTATTGACATAGGATGTATTTTTATATGTAAGTACTCAGATACTAACACTGAAAGGAGGGCAAATTATGACAGCACTGAAAGAAATAAAACACTTAAGCAAGGAAACAAAAGAGTTACATGCTTAAAACTAGAAAGCATTATTGAAATAAATGGAAAAGGATACAAATAAATGGAAAGAGATCCAATGTTCATGAATCAGAAGAATTATTATTGTTAAACTGTCCATATTACCCATACAGATTCAATACAATCCCTATCGGAATTCCTATGCCAATTTTCACAGAAGAGGAAAAAGCAATTAAAAAGCTCATATAGACACATACCCCCAAATCCCCAAACCAAAAACAACTTGAAAATCCAAAGCAATTTAAGAAAGTGAAACAAAATTGAAGGCATCAGACTTTCTGGTTACAAATGATATTACAAAGTTATAATAGTCAAAATAGGATGGTAGTGACATAAAAATGAACTTATGAATCAATGGAACGGAATAGACTTTCCAGACATGAACCCAAGTATATATAGTCAACCATTTTTTACTAGCCTTCCAAGAAGATGCAATGGGGAAAGGATAACTCTCCAATAAATGGTGCTGAAATATTAGAGTTTCCACATGCAGAAGAATGAAATTAGACCTTTATATTATATCACATAGAAAAAAATCTCAAATGAATTAAATCCCTAAATGTAAGACACAAAACCATAAAACACCAAGAAACAAACAGGACCTTGACTTGTTTTGGATATCACACAAAAAGCTCAGGCAACAAAAGTAAAAATAAACAAGTGATGCTTCTGCAAACTAAACAGCTTCTACACACCAAAACAAATATAAACAAAAGAAATTTTTATAAAATGGAAAAGCAGCCTATGGATTGGGAGAAAACACTTGGATACCTTATGTCTAAGAGTTAATAACCAAAATACATAAGAAAATCTCCCAATTCAAGAATTAAGCAAAAACAATAAATAACATGGTTAAAAATGATCACGGAGAATAGATATTTTTCCAAAGAACACATAAAATGGTCAACATGTACATGAAAGAGTGCCAAACATCACTAACCATCAGGGAAATGCAAATGAAAACCATGATAAATGAATCTACATCGTGCACAACCATAGAAATGAAAAGATGTACCCATTTGTGTCAATGAATCAAAATGCAATCTGTAAAAATAAAAAAATAATTAAAAAAAATGTCACCTGATACTTGTTTGGCTGGCTATTATCAAAAATATAAGAAATAACTATTGTTGGAGAAGGTGTGAAGAAAAAGAACCATATACACTATCAGGGAAATGTAAGTTGGTAAGACATTAAGGAAAACAGTATGGAGAAATTATAAAACTTCTTTATAAAGAAATATAAAAGTGTCGTGGTGCATGCACATAATCCCAGAGATTCAGGATACTGATGCCATAGGACTGGAAGTTCTAGGTCAGCCTCAGCAATTTAGTGAAATCCTATCCCAAAATAAAAAAAATAAATAAATAAAAAGGACTGGGTATGTAGTTCAGCAGAAAAGCATGCCTGAATTTGTTCCCCAGTACTAAAGGGGAAAAAAAAAAAAGAAATTGACCCTGAACTTATTATATGAACCAACAATGCCTAGATTGAGTAAATACCCAAAAGACATGAAATCAGTATTTCATAGAGACTTCTGTTTTCTTATGAATTTGAGTATTATTCCTAATAGCCAAGATATGCAAATAGTCATATGCATTAGTGGGTGAACTGGCAAAGAAGTTATGCTATATACATACTGGAATATTATTTAACCTTACAAAAGAAGGAGATGTTGCCATTTGCAATAATTTAATGAATTTGGAGGACTTTTATAGTGAATGAAGTAAACCAGACACAATTAGAAAAATACTATCTGATCTTATATGTGGAATTTAAAGAAAAAAAATGTCAAATAACAGAGTAGTGACTGGGAAGGGGAAGAAACATGGGTGAAGTTAGCGAAAGGGTAGAAATTTACAGTTATGTAGAATGAAAAAGTTTAGGGATAGAGTGTGCTGCATGATGACTGTATTTAACATTATTGTATTGCATACTGAAAATTGCTATGAGAGTAATTTTAAGTGTTGTTACCACAAAACCAAAAATAACTAAGGAAAGGGATGGATAATGTAATATATTTTACTATGGTCATCATTTCAGTATGCATACATCATGGTATGTATAAAAACATTACATTGGGTGACTTAAAATATATAATAAAAGTAAATCAAAGAAATACTTAAAACAAATATTTCAATTAAGTTATTATCCTCTAGATATTCCAACTAATTAATTCATATTTTAGAGAACACAATGATCAGTTCCTGAACTAATTAACTCATTATTCTTTTGAACTTGAGCAAGGTGAAGCAAGACAAAAGAGAAATGACTCTTCCAGCCTCCTTTTCTTGCGTTCCAAATTTCTTGTCACAATATCACTTTTTCCCTAACTGTAGCTGGTATCTGATAATATGAGGAAAAATGGCCTGTGACAGGCTTTACAGAGCAGTAACCTCTGGTAATATGTTTTTTTGGAATGTTAGCTGTGAAACTGATTTTTTGAGAGAAAACCAGTGAAGATTACTATACTTTTGTCTAAAGGTTTCATTCTTTATTAAATCAAAATAATCAGACTTATTTTAAAAACTCACTTTTTTAATTGATCAAGAGAATGTTTCAAAATGACACAATTTATTTACACAATTTCCTACCTGCATTTCCAATCCAGGAAAAAATTATGTATATATTTACATTGAGAGCTTCCTATGAACAGTAGAAACTAGTTCAGACAGGAAAGAAATCCACAAATTTTGATCTGAATGAAAATGTTCACTATTAACTGAAATAATTAATTGTAACATTTCTCAAGAGAAAATAGGCCATTGTCTAAGATATACCTGCAACCATAATAAAATAGTGGAAATAGAGCATACCAAAATCCCTGAATAAAGGCATTTGAAAACAATCCTTTTTGGAATGAATTGGACAAAACTTTCCTTTGTTCTTTTACGAATACACCACAGTGAATGTGCAACCACAAGAATGGGATCCTAATTAGAACAAGATATACTCCATATATGTATTATATGTCAAAATATACTCTATTGTCATGTATATCTAAAAAGAATTTAAAATTTTTAAAAATTGATCACAAAACATCTACAGTTTGTGAATTCAATAAATATGCTGATTGAAAATAAGGTTGATGTTTCCTAGTATTGTATTTATTTTTCACCTATTTTCTGGATAATTATTTCCAAAGACAAAATTATGTAGATAGATTTTTATATATATCTAGTTCTTAGAGTCAAACACTGGCAAGGCTATAGGAAAATTATTTGAGGAACATAAATAATAACTACTGTGGCAAGTTCTAGGAAAATTCTTTTATGTGTATGTGATATAATTTTGTCCAAATTTTCTAAAAGTAAAAGTTAGCACTTTAATTTTCATACATTGCTAAAATTAATAAATAATAGCTCCCATTCTATTAGCCTTCTACCCTCGGTAAAGCAAAAAAGAAGCACTTATTGTCCGGATTGCCTTTTACTTAGATTTACCAGGCTAAGGGTTTCTCAATAAGGATTTGGAATCGAAAAGGCTAAGCTAAGATTGACTCATTTGTAAATCTCTCTAGCATATAATTTGTTTCACAAGGTTTGATTAGTGTTTTTGCTAGCCATGATTAATTTGGTTGTAATCAAGTAATGATATTGAAAAATTGCTTTATTTTTTTTTGCTTTGGCTGTTTTAATGTGCCTACTGAAGTTCTATAAACCTTTAGCTTAAATTAAAAGTACAGGAAATCCCTGGACTTCAGGATCTCCTAATGAAAATATGTAATGAAAATATGTCGTTTCTATAATCAACAAAATTAAAATAAAATAAATACAAAAAATAACTCCTTTCTTTGTGGTTTTTCTTTTTCTTGTCTTCATGTTTGAGGGGAACAATAAGAGTATTATGATGTAAAGGTACATTTAATTTGCATGATGTATCTTACTGTTTTTATTAATATACTTACATGGAATGATGCAACTTCCTATGCATTTACTGCAGTAAAGCATTTGAAGAATTTTAATTCATTTTAGCAGATGTTCTGATGCACTGGACCACATTTCCTCAGTCCACATAATCTAATCATAATATGTGTGAATGGTGGGTAGACATCTAAGATGGCCTACATTAGTACTATTGCCTAGTGCTCATGTCCTTCTAGAATTTTACCACTGGTGTGTATGTTGGACCTAGTGGCTCTTTTAAACTATTAAAAATAATAAAGTGGTAGGTCATCGTTTTGGCAATTAGCTTACAAAAGACATTCATATCTATCTTGTTTGTAGACCACCTTGATTGCCTTCTTGTGTTGGATGTTTTAATGACGCAAACGACCATACCCAAAAGTGGTCATAGCGAGAAACCAAGGAAAGCCTGTAACTATCAGTCAGATGAGAACTGAGGCATTTTGTTCAATTAGACCGTTAGTTCAATTAGCTCACAAGGAACTGAATTCTAACCACAACCATGTGAGTCAGTACATAAGCATATCTTTCTTCTGTAAACTTCAAGGTGACTGAGGCTCTGACTGGAATCTTGCTTATAAGACTTTCGAGAAATCCTGAAGCAGAGGGCCAAGGTAAGCTACATCAAAATTCCTATCCTATAGAAACCATAAAATAATAAATGTGTGTTGTTTTAAATGAGTAAGTTTGGGATAACTTATTACATAACAATAGTTGAATCCGATGGCAGAGTTGATAGTTGCATGCCTTGCTGACTTCTATGAGCTGTAAAGAACATCCAAACTGCACTCAGTTACATTCCACAAATACTTTCCCTTGACCAAATGAAATCAGATTAATGAATGACTGCTCCAGTCTTTCCATCCTGCAGTGGGACAAATTGGAAGTGTTCTTTGTGGTTTGTCTGAAGGTCTACAACATAATTGAACTTTTTTTTCCTCACATTTAACAAAGTAGACCACAGAGTCTTCAGGAAATATGGGATAGTAGAGAATGTTGCTTTGGGTAAACAGAGCTCCAAACAATAGCAATATAATCAATATACTGGAAGGGAATACTAGCACTCTCATACACTGTTAAAAAAAGACAAAAGATAAATAATCAACTGTGGTCATTTGAAACCATAAGTATATTGAGGGCATAGCTCTAGTAGATTTTGCTATTGAATGTGATAGGAAACTGGGGAACTTATGACTGATCAAAATGCATATAAATCCAGTGAGAAATGCACTTAAATTTCCATATTGTTATTTTAGCAGGTAGGTTATAATTCTGAATTTTTATGGAATTATTAAAATAATCTCATATCTTATGTAGACATGGTCCCAAAATTCCTGTAAAACAAACTCTGGGCTTAATTCTGAGTTAATTATACTGCAGTTACAGCAAATTTTGTAAATTTCTAGGTGTCATATGCAAAAATGAACAGATAAGTAGAGATGTTACAGTGATATCTTTGAAAAAGTTCCATAATCTTTTTGTTTTGTTTTTTTTTTTTTAAGCCCACTTTTCAAATCATTAAGTCTAGCAATGTCATTAATGTCAAGAAATATAGGTAGCAAATAGGAAGTTGATAAGAGTTTGGGTGTGTTTCTATAAAAGAGCTTGCTCTTCTAATTACTACTGCTCATTCATTTATTGACTGCCTTATATGACTTTATAATATTGTAAATGAAATAACATTGGAACTTGAACCTTATTCATAGTGAAGGATGTAATGAAGTATATTAATACTTGAGATCCACTGTTCTAATGGACTTCATCAGTCAGAGCAGAACTTTTTCTAAAACACTGGATAACCCAGTGTTTTGGTAACAATGTTGAATGAAAGACAATTTCTTACGACTTTGGAATTCTGTCCTGAGAAATGATGCTTTAAGCAACTGAACAATATACAGAGGATCAGGTCTCCTAAATCTTTAATTCCCAATTTCCATTTTTATCCCCTCATTATTCTAGTCACTGTGACTCAATTATAAAATTTTATTCTTATGGAGTGGATATTTCCAATAGAGATAGTAAACATGATATTGGATTAAATGACAAACATATACCGGGGCTATTTGGGGCCTTCATGTCACAAGAAAATTCAGCAAAAAAAAAGTTAGTGATTTTTTTTTATTGATCTATCACAGCTATGCCTGGAAAGCCAGAGAAGCAAAGACTGTGGATAAAAATTGAGGCATCTTCTAGATCTTACCTCTGAGTAACACACTGAATATCAGCAGCTTCTTCAAATCTATTTAAGTAATAAAATTGTAGGCTCAGACTCATTAAGAATGGATATTTGGCCATTGCATTGGATAAAAAGTTTTCAATCTTCTAATGAAATTATGGCATTTGTAGGTAAATGGATGGGACTGGAGAATATTATGCTAAGTGAAATTAGTCAATTCCAAAGAACCAAAGACTAAATGTTTTCTCTGACATGCAGATGCTAATTCACAATAAGTTTGGGTGGGGGGAGAACAGAGGTACTTTGGACTAGATGGAGGGGAGTGAAGGGAGGGGAGGAGGTATTAGGGTAAGAATGATAGTAGAATGAATTGGACATTATTATCCTATGTGCATATATAATTACATGACCTGTATAACTCTACATCATGTACAACCAGAAAAATGAGAAGTAGTACTCCATTTATGTGTGATGTATCAAAATGCATTCTGCTCTCATGTATAACTAATTAGAACACATTTTTAAAAATTAAAAAAAATTCAATCTTCTAAAGATGTAGACAATGACAAAATGAATGAGGTGAAGGATGTGACAAATATCTGTTACATCTATGTGACCCATTGCTGACATAAGCACTATCTTAACCCACATTCACTATATCATTTATTTCACCTTAAAATGAGATGAATTCATTTTGAACTATTTCCCTTTTGATCCTACCCCCTCATGCACATACAACTCATGTGTATTATGTGGGCATGCTATGCTGACTACTACAATGTTATATTTTTTTTAAAGCCACTTACTAGTTATATGACTTTGGACAAGATACTTTTGTATCTCAGAAACTATAAATGCCAAATAATGATTCAGGATTATGATAAGAAAAAAATAGGTAATAAAAAATATTCCTGGCATATATTTAGAGTTCAATGAATAACAGCTATTTTTGCTACAGAGAAGACATGTTTACTCAGTAAAGAGGGTGGCACTGGAGCAAGGATCTTATTTTTTGTTCTCTTCAGGTTGTCTTCTTTTGCAGAAGAGATGTGTTTTGCATTTTGTGTGATATAATTACATTATACGAGGTGGGGAAAATTTGTTGGTGTATGTGCAGGAAAGGATAATTAATATATATTTAGCAGCCATAGACAGTATGGCAGTGGGACAATGAGTTTTGTTTCTTTGCTGTTTGTTCTTCTCTGCCCACAGTCATTGCTCTTTCCTACAAAAACCCCGATTTGAATTTGGAAATCAATCCCTTTTGCATCAGATGCTATCTGGTGGGAGCAATGTAGCTTTATTCCTCCCTATTGGGTGGTATTTTTTAAGCTTCCTTTACTGCCACCCCATGCATATTGGTAGCTTAAGTAGATAGACAAAAAGACTGATAACCTTGTATTTTAACTTCACAAGGGATTTGACTCCATGAGTATACTTGCTCTGGGATATTTCTAATGGTACTTTTTATTTACCCTTCTCTGACTGTCTTGATTCCTACCTATACTCAAATATAGCTCTGCTGCCTCTTGACTTGTAGTGTAGGTTGTTATATTCCTCCAATAGCTCCCTTTAGCATTCGCTACCTAGCAGAAGTTTGCATGTTAAAAGAATCACACAGAACTGTATGTGATAATTCAATCATTATATGATATTCTATACTTATATAAAAATAAGCAAAATATTTGTACAAATAAGTAGTTTTATCAATTATTTTAAAATGCATAAAACTTCAAATCCCTTTTTAAAGTAGACAATATGAAATAAAATGACCCCACTATGCCAGGGATAATGGGTTATTAAGCTCTGAATTAATATTACTTCAAAAGAGTAATATCAGGGTCTCTATTGAAGACAGAAAACTTGTCATATGTATAAGGGTTTATCACAATGTAGAGGAAGATAATGGACTCAGATAAAAATCATGGAAAGGATACAAAAAGTAGAATTTTGAAAACATTCTGTCCTTTATGGCAGTGATTGTCAAAGTGGGTTCCCCACATAACAGGGATCAACAGCACTTGGGGAATTGTTAGCCATGCAAATGATCAGGCCTTCATGCCAGAACTTCTGGACTGGAAACTGTGAGGGTGATGTCTAATAATCCCCACAAATAATTTTAATTTGTGCTCAATTCTGAGAACCACTGCTATATAGAAAATTAGAAGTTCATTTCAAGAAGAGTACAGAGAGAAAATACAGCACACTGTTTTATCAGCATTACACAATCTACTGTGAGTAGATATTTCAGCAGATGAATTTGGTGAAAGAGGCAACAGTAGGACTTTGAAGAACAGGGTGTGTCAGATAAGGGAAACAGAATGGCAATAAATGAACACAGACTAAGAAAGAAAGAAGACACGTTTCAGTTCAAACCCAACAATTAGAACATGTCTTTTAACTGACCAAACCGACACAAGTTAAGATCTTAGCAGATGAATATGAATAATCCTTCCTCTTATAAAAATTAACATTCTGAGTTACTACTCTTTCCCATTATGATATGCATATTAAATTCAATTTGTATAATAGTGTAATTACAAGGACAAGTAGCAAATGAATAAGGAAGTAGCCTATTAAACTAATGTGCATTCATAAGCTAGTGTGAACCACTTTATTCAACCCCACTTTATTTGAAACACTGTTTCATTTTATTTCTATTTGGGAATTTCCTGTTCACGTCATTGGCACATGTGTCATCCAGAACTCTTAGATTTAACGGATTTCAGAACTTTACATCATGTAGTTTAAAAATATTTTCTTAATTTGTTTTAATGTTAAGAATAAATTGGAATTTCTTATTACCAACCTCATTCTCCAAAATTTTCCCCACACATTTTATCTCTATTTTGCTTCACTGTACTCCTAAAATTAAAGGAAATAAAATGTTAAGTTGCTCATATTATGCATTGTTCTAGTTGTCTTTTTTTTTTTTTTTTTCCTCAAGTGCTTTGACTCAGGCAAGATTGTCAGCACAACTTGTGGAGAAGAGGGGTAAATTGCAGTCTGCTTTTCAGCTGCTTCTAATTTCATTCATATTCTCCATTTCTACAGTTGACTTACTTCAAATTTTGCTCAGGAAGATGAGCTATAATTTTTCATATCTGGACTTATGTAATCCGATATCCTTAAAAGTAATTTTGTCTGTTAAAGACGAAAGAGAAGACACCTGGAAATGGGAGACCACTCAACCTCTAATGGTAGGAATTTTATTCCCAGGGTGAAGGACCTATGTATCTTTATGGATACATAAAGAGCTGAACAATCAGAATAATATTGCACTGTACTGCAGGTCTTTCCAAAGCAATCTATTCCAAAAGCTTTTGGATAGCAATGAACTTAGAGCACAGGTTTTCTGTAAGTATAAGAAGTGTAAAGATAGAGGGGAGAAGGAGAAACTAAGACATACATTCATTTTTAGTTCTGCCTCCAAAATTCCTCACACAAATAAATCATTCACTTCACAAGTAGTGAAGGAGTTGTAGTGCAAAGTCAGGCACAGTTTTAAAGGCTAGTCCCCCAATCAGAACCATGAATCAAGGGAAACAGAGTCTTCCATCCCAACTTTACCTTACTATGTGCCATGTGCCAAGTGCTAATTAGGACTGCATCTTAAAATTGTATCACTGTCCTCCAGATATTGACGATAAGCAATACAACATATACATATGTAAAAAGTAGAACATAGTAAAAATTGCTCTAACAGAGATGTATAGAGACCAAAATAATTAAATGGAAAGATGGAAAATTATTTCTTCCTGAGTTGGTAGGGAAGGAGAACAGAGTCAGAGTCACAGGATATAATATTAAAACACTCAAATACCATACTATGGCAGAAAGAAATATATAACAATATAACTATGCTATAATTCATTGATATGACTAACAAGTGCTAACCACTCCATTTTTTAACCTCATTTTACATTTTATTTTTCTTTATATATTTAAAATAAATGTTATCATATGCATTTAAAGAATATAAAATGATGATATGTAGATTGCATGATATGATATATGTAGATTGCATAAAGGTTACTATACAAAATTAAATTAGAATATTCATCAGCTCATATAATTACCTTGCCCATTTTTGTGTCAGAAGCATCCCCAAAGCAATATAATTATGTTACCTATAGTCCATATGTTGCATATTAGAGGTCTAGATATGCTTATCCTACAGATCAACTGCATCGTAGCTCTGACATAAATCTCCCTATTTCCTCTGCACCCCAGTAACCAGTTTTAATGTCTGCATATATTTGATTTATTTGATTTATTTATCTTTCACTAATCAGATAAGCAAAATCATGCACTGTGTCTTATTTGACTTCTGGTTTATTTCATTTAGCATCATGCTCTCCAGGGTGATCTAAGTTGTGACAAATGCCAAGAACTCATTCATTTTGGGGGCTAGATGATATTTCATTGTGCATATGTGCCACTTTACCCATCCATATGCTGATAGATACTTGTTTCCATATCTTAGGTATTGCAAATAGTGTTGCAATGAGCATGAAGGTGCAGATGACTGTACATCATGGCGATTTCACTTTCTTTGGGTAAATGCCCAGAAGGATTTCTGAGTCTTGATAGAAACTTCTGTACTGTTTTCCTTAGTGACTATATCAATCTATATTCCCAACAACAATATACAAAATTTTCTTTTCTGTATGCTCTTATTGTCATCATTTTTGTTGTTGTTAATAATCATTCTAGTGGGTGTGATGTGGTATCTCACAGTGGTTTTGATTTACATTTTCATGATAGCTATGGTAGTCATCCCTCATCCATTGTTTCCCTTTTCATAGTTTCATTTACCTAAGGTCAACTATGATATGAAAATTTTAAATGGAAAATCTCATACATTAATGGTTTTTAAATTTTAAATTGCATGCCATTCTGAATAGCACAATATATTCTTGCACAATCCCACTCAGGGCAACCCAGGTTGAGATTTTCCGTTTGTTCAAACATTAATCACTTAGTGGCCATCCATTATCAGATTGACTTTTACAGTATCAGTATTTGTGTCCAAATAACCATTATTTAATATAATAATGACCACAAAGAGCATAAGAAGAATGCCTGCAATTTGAATATGCCAAAAAGAAATCATAAAGTATTTCCTTATGTCATTATTTCACATTATCACCAAAGAGTAAGTAAGTACAGTACAATTAGGTTTTTTGAGACAAAGGTAACCAAATTCATGTAACTTTTATGATAGGGTATTATTAAAATTGTTACATTTTATTACTTAATGTTAATCTAAACTTTATAATTTATTATTGCTTATTGTTAATCCCTTACTGTGTCCAACTTATAAATTAAACTTTTTCATGGGTATGTATGTATAGAAAGAATCACTGTCTATCTCGAGTTTGGTACTATCTGGGTTCCAGTCATCCACTGGGGGTCTTGGAGCAATTCTTCATGAGAAGGGAGAACTACTACAATGATGTTAAGCACCTTTTCATACACTTGTTAGACATTTTTATATCTTCTTTGGATAAATATATTTTCAGGTCAATGTTTGTCAATTTTCTAATCAGGTGGTTTTTCTAACAACTAGTTATTTGAGGTTTTTGTTAATTTTAAATATTGATGCCTTATGTGATATATGATATGCAAATACTTTCCCAATCTATAGACTTCCTTTCATTTTTGGGATTGTTTTCTTTATTGTTCAGAAGCTTTTTAATTTAATGTGGTCAATATATTTGTTTTTGCTTTTTTAACCTGAATTTTAGATGTGATATTCAGAAAGTCATTGCCAAGGTCGAAGTTCAGGAATTTTATCCCTATGTTCTCATTAGGAGTTTTATAATTTCTGGTCTTTAACCCATTTTAGGTTGATTTTTGTAGGGAGTGGAAAAGAAGGGTCCACTTTATTTCTTTTCCATATAGAAATCCAGTTTTCCAAGCACCATTTGAAGACACTTGTTATGGTTTAGATGTGGAGTTTCCAAAAGCTCACATGAGAGACAATGCAAGAAGATTTGGAAGAGAAATGATTGAGTCAATGATTGGGTCAATGATTGGCCTTAATACAATCAGTGAATTAATCCCTGATGGGATTACTCAGTGGTAACTAGAGGCAGGTGGGTGTGGCTGGAGGAAGTGGTTCAATGGAGGTGTGACTTTGGGGCATATATTTTTATCTGGCAAGTGGAGACCTCTCTCTCTGCTTTTGATCATCATATGAACTGCTTCCCTCTGCCACACTCTTTCACCATGATGTTTAGTCTCACCTTGAACCCAGAGGAATGGAGCCAGCTGTCTATGTATTGAGACCTCTGAAACAATAAGCCCTAAAATAAACTTTTCCTCCTCTACGATTGTTGTTTGGGTCTTTAAGTCACAGTGGCAAAACAACTGACTAAAACAAGATATATTCTTTCCTATTGCATCCTCTTGGTGACTTTTCAAATATTAGTCAACCTCATATATTTGAATTTATTTTTGGAAATCTATTCTGTTTCACTAATCTGTGTATCTGTTTCTATGCCATACCATATTTCTTTGAACTGCTATAGTTTTGTAATATCTTTTAAATCAGGAAGTATAATTCCATCAACTTTTTCTTTCTCAAAAGTGTTTTGTCTATTCAGATACTTACATGTCTATTTCAGATGTTTACATATGACTTTTATAATTGTTTTTTTTTAATTCTATGAAGAATGCCATTGGAAGTTTGATAGGAATTATGCTGAATCTATACATTGCTTTGCATAATGTGGACATTTTAACAATATTAGTTTTTCCTTTTCAGGATCACAAGGTGTTTCTCCATTTGTTTTTGTCCCTTTTAATTTCTTCAGTAATATCTTTTAATTTTTAGCATATCTTTCATTTTTTGATTGTTTATTCCTAACTATTCTTGATGACTTTGTAAATGGCATTTTTTTAGGTAGTTATTATTGGTATATAAAATGATACTATTTTTGTGTTACTTTATATCTTGAAATCTCTTGAACTCATTTGTTTTTTCTAACAGTTGTACATGAGTGTGTGTGTGTTTGAAATCATCAGGTATTTTGACATATAGGATCATGTCATATGCAAATGGAGATAATTTTGCTTCTTCCTTTATGATTTACATATGCTTTTCCAATTTCCTTCTTTCTTGTACTGTGGTCAATATAAGTGACAAGAGTTGGAATTCTTACTTTATATTGGATCTTGCTGTAAAAGCTTTCAGTTTATACCCACTGGTGATACTGTTAGCTGTGGGTTTTCATAAATGGCTTTATAATGTTATGCTGGAAACCCAGAGTTCTCTTGGTGTTGAGTGCTTCCTTGCAGGTGGGGTGAGGTGTGTGACTTCTAGGGTAGTTGCAGGTTCCAGATGCTTAGGATACAGACAATCACTTAAGCTTGGGTCCTATTGGAGGGTAACACTAGTGACTGGGATGGAGATGTTGTGCAGTAGCTTGGCCTCATTTCAATTTACAAGTACAGCAGCAATCTGATCAGTGATGGCACACAATGGAATGGGCATGGTGCAATGGTGATAAAGCCTCAGGGATGGAGGGGTGCTACCGTGATTCATTCCCAGAGCAGGATATGCTCTGTGGCTCCAGATGCAAGATGGTTCAGAGAATAGCAGCATAGGTCAGGGACAGTGGTAGGGAGAGTGCCAGGTCTCTGGTGGCAGGATACTTTGTGGACTCTGGCAAGGTTGGTCTCTGGACTGCTCTTGGGATCTACGAGGTCTACTGGGAACTAAAGTAGTGAATACTGCAGGGTCATCAGTAATACTGTTGGGTCTTCTAGAATCCTGTTACTTACCCTTTCCATTCAGAGGAGAGTCTGGGGGGGGGGGTCCTCTCTTCCGTGTCCCACGTGGATGAGAAAAGGATTAAAAGCCAGAGGATGATGTTGGCAGTATATCACTCAATGACCCAAATACTTTTATCTATTCAAGAAACACATAAGAGCCAATATTCTTTTTAAATGAGAGGGAGCATGACAGGTCTGGCCATATCAGCTCTGTCCTCTTACAACAACTCACCCAGCTCTCTTTTATTTTTAATATACAGGTAAAGGGGGCAAGGACTGGGAGGAGCCTCTTCTGTGATGGACAGGATAGGGTGGAGTTAGGGGAGCCATTCTCTTAAGGGGGAATACTCCAGAAGGAGACAGGGAACCACTCCCACACAGTGCCACATACTTTCCAGCAGTTCCTAGAAGTCAGGTCTCTGCATCCCGTGGCTTAACCAAGTTTGATTCTGCTAAATAAGAACCGCTTCCCACAGGAGTCCCTCTTGGTGTTGACTAGGAAAATGATAACAGAGGTGAGATCCACCCTGCAAATTCTTCACATAACCATCCTTGGTTTCTGTGTGCTATGCAATTTCTGCAGCTTCATTGCTTTGACCTAGTGCTTTAAATTATTTTGGCACAGATGTGCTTATATATTCATTGCTTTATTTTATATTTAGGAAGAACTCACTTAGCTAACAGAAAATTTTAAAAGCCTCTGGAGAAATAGACTTAAAAAATTAAAAGGAGATGGTATAAGTAACCGATATCAGCAATTAAAAGAGGATTTTCTTTATTAAAACCACACATTATGAGGATCTTAAAATTATATTGATGTGAAAATTTGTTAACAAACAACTTGAAAAGAAAAAGCAACAAAGTCAAAAAGTATTTAAAAGGTGCTAATATCTTATAATAAAAAGGTAAATAAACAAGTTTTTAGCAAAATTACAGTTTCACAAGTAACTATGAAAGAAAATTGATTATTGAATATTATTTTCTATTAAAATAAAAATGTTGAACTTAGTATAGAACAAACTTTAAGGGCAAAATGATGTGACAGTATGAGATAATAATTTTCCATGACGGACAACTGTATTAAATTAACCATTTCCTTTACCCTTTATTGCTGAGAATTTTTTCTAAGGAAACAATGCAAAATATTGTGTGATCAGAGATATTTTACCATTCATTATAATTGGTAAACTTAGCCATAATCCAAAAGTACAGGAAAAGGAAAAGGTTGAAAGAAATTTCAAGAAAATTAGAATTGGAATACTGTGAATTACTGGAAAAAAAATCAGATAATTCAGATGGAAAGTACATATTCCTAGAGTGAAACTACTGACACTTACTCAAGAACAAATCATATCTGAATAAATCTATATAGGTAAATAGATTAAATTTGGTAAATTCAAGACTTTCCACAAAGAAAATTCTAGGTCCCTATGCCTACCAAACATTTAAAGATTATTTAATTCAGTTGTTCAGAAACTTTCCAAAGTAGTAATAGGAAAGAGGTTATTTTAATTTATTCTATGAGGTTTTGTCCTGATGTAATAAATCATAGACATCTTAATTAGATAATATCACAGATTAATCTTCTTTATGAATATAGATATAAAAGTCTTTATCAAAATAGTAGCAACTTAATTCAGTAATCTATGAAAGACCTATGCACTTAGGGTCAGGGAACTTCAATTCCTGATATGTAAGTTTGTCTTAACACATTAGAAACATTTACTTTCATGTAAGATGCTAAGAGACCAAGGAGAAAAATCAATAAATCATATCAATAGGTGCAGGAGAAGCAAAAACCATTCACAATAAGAATATTTGACATATTACCAATAAAAGAAAACTTCTTCAACCTATGAAAGGGCATTTAGAAAACTGCTGCACAGATAAAATATTTCCATAAAATAGAATATTGTTTGAAAATAAAAAGGGATAGAATACTCTTGTCACAGCATGGAGAATGCTCAAACCATTTTGCTATATGAAAGAAGTCAGTCTCAAATTATACATATTCAATGATGTCATTAATGTGATATTTCTAGAAGAAGTGAATCTATAGAGACAGAAAATAGGTTGACAATATCAGGGACCCGGGGAAGGGAGAGACAAATGCTGAAGGATTGGTAGTATTTCAGAATTTCTTTTGGGACTGAATAAAACATTCCAAAAGTAGACAGTGGCAACAGTTAACATGACAAAACATTACAAATGAAAAGTTGTTAGCATTCCAAGTTTAAATTTTGTGGAAAGCAAATTGTATTTTAACAAATCGATATTTTAAAAAGGTAGAGGGGAAGAATAAGCAATTATTTCATCCACATAGAAAAGTTAGCACAACAATTGAGATACTAGATTGAAATACTTGGTGGTACAAATACTGAGAATGTGTAATGCCAAAAATTAATGTTCGAGTATATGTGTCAAAATTAAAATGTTATCATAATTAATAAGAATATTAACTTTAATTATTATAAATAACAATCAATTTGTCTCTATGAGTTCCTCAACTGACCCTGAGCAGACCATGAAAAACAGAATACGTGGACAGCTTGTAAAATTTGTCACTATGCACTTAAAAGTTCTAATTAAGGAGATTTGTTGATGAATATTAATACTGTCACATTGTACATTTAACTTCTATTATATTTGATTTACTAAAATCTGAATTTTCAAAATACTATTTTCTTCAAAATGAATATTCTTTTTATATACAACCTGTCTTTTATGCTCTTTAAAGTTAAATTTAGTTTACAAATCGAAATCAAAATGAAGTATGCAAAATATCTAATTATAAGGCATAACGAATGCCAAGTGTTTTAGTCAGTTTTTTTAGTACTGTGAGTAAAAGAACCGACAAGAACAATTGTAGAGAAGGAAAAGTTTTTTGGGGGGCTCATGGTTTCAGGGGTCTCAATCTAGAGACAGCAGACTCCATTTCTCTAGGGTCAAGGTGAGGTTAATCATCATGGCAGAGGGAAGCAGAGAGACTCCAATCACCAGATACAAAATATATTTTCCAAAGTCACGCTCCCAATGCCCACCTCCTCCAGCCACACCCTATCACTTCAGTTACCACTCAGATAATCCCTATGAGGGAATGAATTCACTGATTGGGTTAAGACTCTCACAACACAGTCATTTCTCCTCTGAACCTCCTTACACTGTCTCATACATGAGTTTTGGGGGACACCTCACATCGAAAGTATAACACCAAGAAATTTAGAATGATCCAGGTTAATTTAGTAGGTTGTAGCTACAAATATCACCTTTATTGTGTAGTATAAGAGAAAGATACCCACTTTTTTTGTGTGACAATTCTCTGGAAGATCTGGGTTCAAGACAGATTTGCCATTGATTTGTTCTCATGATTAAAACCACTTACTCTCAGGCTGTAAAGTGAGCCTTAGGCTTCATGATTCCTGAAGTTTTGATTTATTTATCTAGTTCTGAATTCCTACTTTTCACATCTCTAATTTGAAATTTGTATTAGCACAGTATTGTATTAATGCTACCAAACTGGGAGCATACTGTTTATAAAAATATGTCATTACATATAAAGCATCCTAGAGCACTGTTGAATTAGGAATATTATTATTTTTTGAGTTGAGCGTGGTGGCACACGCCTGAAATCACTGTCTCAGGAGGCTAAGGCAGGAAGCTAGCAAGTTCAAGGCTAGCCTCAGTAACTTAGAAAGATCCTGTCTAAAAGTAAAGAATAAAAAGGAGTGGTGGATTTATCCTAGTGGCAAAGTATCCCAGGGTTCAATCCCTAGTGCTACAAAAGAAATCTATAAGTAAATACTTATATATGTATATATAATTATTTTAAAAAATTAAATAAAAATATTACTTCAATATGTCTGTTTAATAAAAAATCAAAATATTCATTATTGGCCCAACTTAAATTTAAGAGAATAGATCATTGAAAAGATGTAGTAAATATATTCTAATATTTCTACTTTAAACATTTTTGTGTGTTGATTTAATAACTTTCAGGACCATCTCTGTCTAATGCATACATAATCTATTTCTTATATACATTGTTGCATAATTTCTTCATTTTTAGCTTCGTCATATGGCAAATTACATGAGAATATTTTAGTATATATTCCTGCTGACTATTCAAATTATTATATTTAAATCATCCCAAAATAGCAAGAGGTAATTTTAGGGGACTGTACGGATTTAACATATAAAAGGACTATTTAAATAGAAAATGATATACATATGAATGTATTTAAGAGATATTTTTTATAGAATGAAAAAAAAATTGTTTCAATGAATCTGTGAACTGAGAAGGATTAAATATACCTGCCAAACTAGGTTTACAGAAACTTTTAAAAATAGAAATAAACAGCATTGAAACAAAGAGAAGAACATAAAATGTCCTTGATACTAAATATGGATCATGCAAAATATAATCTCCAGTGTAAATAATACAACTAGAACTACAAATTTTAATTCTGTATGCCAGTTGTTTGAACAAGGATGAAGCTGCTCCCCACTGTGTAATTCTCCCTTCTGATGGTCCACTTGTTACTCCTTCATGGATACATAGCTGAGGCTGTGAAGGATGTCTCCATTTCTCCACTTTGTTGCATTATTGATGAGGAAAAAGATCACACATGTCAAACTTTTGCTAAATAACTTCTAACAAATTTTTGACAATGTGAGTGGGTTCAAAGTAACCATAAAAATCACTTTTGGAAAAATAGCCAGAAGCAGTATAACCCATGAGATAGGCCCTATTATAACTCTATATGTTAGATAATGGTATTCCAGAATTTAATGAATTCTGAAGGATTAAATTAAGTAAGATTCATGTAAAATAGTTTTCTGGTAAAAAGAAATGGATTAGAAGAAGACACTTGTCAGCAACCAATTTCTAATGCAACAATTAATATTGATTTAGGGAATACAGAGTATGATAAAAATTTAACAATACTTAATAAAAATGTACTTGTAGTTGAAGTTAGATTGCTAACCTTATTATGGACTTTGATTCCTCTAATTTCTAACATTTTTTAGAATTTTACATAAAGTGCTCATGTAGTACTAATTAATAATTATGTTTGATATTTAAATTAAATCTAGACATTAATCTACATATAAACATTTTCATTAGTATACACAAAGAATACCCATGAATTTCAGTTTCTGCATTGCAAGATAAGTATTAGGACATGAGTATTGTGGAAACACAAAGAATATACAAAAATAAATTCAGCTAAGAAAGAAAATTTGATCAGGCCGTAATGGCACATGCTATAGTCCCAGCTACTCAGGAGACTGAGGCAGAAGGATCACTTGAGCCCAAGAGTTAAGCTAAAGCCCTGAGCAACATGATGATGTCCTGTCTTTAAAAAGCAAAAAGAAAAGAAAAATAAAGGAAAAAAGAAAGGGAGGAGATAAAAAGAAAAGAAAAAAAGAAAATTTGAATTTTTAAAAAGCTCAAGCAGGATTTGATTTAAATTGAGAAGCAATTCTTTTTGCATTTTTAATCAAATTATACATAACATATTTTCATGTATGTATTATTTTTATCTTTTAATTAATTTGAAATATTAATATTATACATGTATATATGTTTTTGTATATTATATATATATATATACTGTATTGTTTACTGTGTACCTCTTAATACAAAAGGTATATACACAATTTTCTTGTACCATGAGTGCCAACATTTATTATTGCAGGGGTATATTTTATAAAAAGAAAAGAGACATAAGCAATATAAAATATTTTATTTTCCAGTATGACAATACATTTCAAAGTATTAATGTAATAAATATTGTGATCCTTACTCATAATTTGAAATGGTATTTTGACTTTAGACTATCAGCTATCGCACATTTTTTACATCATGGGTAGAGACAATCATCTTCAACAGAATTTTAAGATTTTTAGAAGAATTGGGGGCAAATAAAACATATATATTTGTTTTTAAATATATCTGATCTTTTATAATTTTGAATTGAACAACTCTGTTACTATTCCGAGTAACAGAAAGAAAAATCCATAGTTCTAGGGGATTTTGTCCATTATTTATTCTTTAAGTAAATTTAATGTTCTTTTTTTTTCATAGAAATACATGGAGAATTATATGTGGTATTTTTAAACACAGGCACATTATGTTGTTTGTAGATAGGAAGTAAGACTACTTCATTGTGGTGGAACAGAGTAGTGCGGAACTTGGCTAGAACACTAAACACAAGGAAAAATTTGCTTCTGTATCTAAAAATGGCACAGTGCATCATGGGCCATTTTCTTTATATCAATCAGTGTGTCTTGATTTCTATGAATAAATGAATGCCAATTATAGAAGAAATATTTGTTAATTTAGCTGAACTATTATGTGCACTTTGTAATAACAATTCAGCTGAATATATACATAATATCAGTTTGTATCAATAATGAAAAGGAAATTATATAGAAAGTGCAAAAAGAACTTTTTATATTCTCTGCACTTAAGCCTAGGCTTAGTGTTAATGGGCAAACTAATTAAGTGAAACACCATTAATTTTTTTCTCTGTTCTGATTACATGACATTTGGTATAATAAACTACATTAAGAATAGTGCTTATAAAGCAATAGATCTTATTCAGCTATCTAACAAGCAGTACATGAAAAAAATGTTAATAAAATAGCAATCTGGTATATACACTCAAGTAGGTCAAATTGGAATTTACATAAGGCAAATTTGATGTCTTTGTAAAATTATTGATCTTTTGTTATAGATAACTGGAGATTCAAGGAAAAGTGTTTCTCATATGTCCAATAATAATAAAAGAGAGTAAGTCTACCACCACAAACTCATGCTCATGTTTTGATCTGACCTACCCTTACTTTCTCAAGTTGCTCTGACAACTATTTTATTTTTACTGCTGAATCTTAAAAAATATCCCTGCTACTCAAGTGGTTTATAAAATTAATTTTTCTCAAATTATATATTTTATTTTTAGTTGAAAATAAAATTGTATGCCTTTATTGTGTACAGCATGCAACACTTTTTTTTTTTGTAAACAAATGGGATACAGGTTGTTTCTCTGTAGATGGAGTAAAGGCATACCATTTGTGTAATCACAAATTTACATAGGGTAATGTTGTTTGATTCGTTCTGTTATTTTTTCCCTTCCCCCCACTCCTCCCACCCCTCTTTTCCCTCTATACAGACCTTCCTTCCTCCATTCTTGCCCCCCTCCCTAACCTTAACTCTAACCCTAACACTAACCCCTCCCACCCCCCCATTATGTGTCATTCATCATCCACTTATCAGCGAGATCATTCGTCCTTTGATTTTTTGAGATTGGCTTATCTCACTTAGCATGATATTCTCCAATTTCATCCATTTGCCTGCAAATGCCATAATTTTATTATTCTTTATGGCTGAGTAATATTCCATTGTATATATATACCACATTTTCTTTATCCATTCATCAATTGAAGGACATCTAGGTTGGTTCCACAATCTGGCTATTGTGAACTGAGCGGCTATGAACATTGATGTGGCTGTATCTCTGTAGTATGCTGATTTTAAGTCCTTTGGGTATAGGCCAAGAAGTGGGATAGCTGGGTCAAATGGTGGTTTCATTCCAAGTTTTCTAAGGCATCTCCACAATGCTTTCCAGAGTGGCTGCACTAATTTGCAGCCCCACCAGCAATGTATTAGTGTACCTTTCTCCCCACATCCTCGCCAACACCTGTTGTTGCTTGTATTCTTGATAATCGCCATTCTAATTGGGGTGAGATGGAATCTTAGTGGTTTTGATTTGCATTTCTCTTATTACTAGAGATGTTGAACATTTTTTTCATATGTTTGTTGATTGCTTGTAGATCTTCTGTGAAGTGTCTGTTCATTTCCTTAGCCCATTTGTCAATTGAGTTATTTGTATTCTTGGTGTTGAGTTTTTTGAGTTCTTTATAGATTCTGGAGATTAGTGCTTTATCTGAAGTATGATTGGCAAAGATTTTCTCCCAGTCTGTAGGCTCTTTCTTCACATTGCTGATAGTTTCCTTTAGCATGCAACACTTTTAACATACATATATTGTCAGATGGTTACACTGAGCTAATTAACATATATATTATCTCATACTTAACTTTGGAGAGCACTTAAAACCTACTCTCAGCTTTTGTAAAGATGATGATAAGTTGTTTCTAACCACAGTCACCATGTTGTACAATAGATATCTTCACTCCCACATCCTGTGCACCACTGGTTTACTCTACTTCTGAGTAAGTTCTACTTCTGAGTAAGTTCTTCAGATTATATACATGAGATCCTGCAGTATTTTTCTTTCTGTGTCTGGCTGATTTCACTTACTATATGTCCTCCAGATTAACCCAGGCTATCATAAATGGTGGAATTTCCTCAAATTATATATTTTGAAGGACAAATGAAAACTTTGTTACCAATTTCTCAACTCCCTTATGGTTTTAATTTAACCTCAAATTACTTTCCCATAAAGTGCTCCAGTGAAATTAATCCTATCAGGACCAGCAGCTTCCATTATGACAAATCTTAAGAGGACTTTTTTTTTTTTCAGTATATTCCTAAATCTTAGTATCATTTGCCTCATTTATCATTTCATTTACTTTGAGACACATTTTTTCTTGATACATGTTAACATGATGGTATTTTATATTTCTTCTGTTGTGCACTTTATGACCACTAATAAATTCATTTTACAGTATTCTGTTTTCAAAATAAAGCCTAATGTGGGATGTCCCAGAACATGCTGCTAGGCCCACTTTCTGCCAATATTTTTCATTGACATGCATTTATCTTCAGCATGTGTAACATTTCATAAGGTCTTCTACTATATGTTTCAAAGTAGTTTTTTCCCTAGTTACTGCCTTAATATCTTCAATTATTGTTTGGTATTAGCCTGCATCATAGCACACCCTGGATTGCTCTCCCCACAAACCTGCTTCTTCCCATATTCTTCCTACCTTTATAAATTGTTCCATCATAAACACAAAGGTTGAAACAAAAACTCATGAGATCTTGATTTCTTTTATTCTATTCACTAAACTAATTTTAACTTTGAACTTTCATATGACTTTGTATTCTTTTACACACATAATATAATCAAAGAAGTCTTTGACCTTTCATTTTAGAATACCCATAAGGTCACTGTGTTGCATGATTAAGTTCCTTCAGAGAGCTTCCTTATTCTTTTCAATTAAAATTTTGATATATTTTAAAATATATTTTGATGTCTCCTACTACAATATAAGATCTAAGATGTCAAGATTATCTAAATTCTCTATTACCATATCTCTAGTGGCTAAAAAATGGTAGTAGTACATGGTAGGTACTAAATGCTTTTTTATTGAGTACACAGATGAATACACATAGCAAATTACTTGGAACACCATGTGCAAAAATAACTTCATTTTATGTCTTGTTAGTGTTATGGAAAAATATTTATTTTTTAGCAATGTATTAATGTTTTTAGAATGACCATATTACCACTGTAGTCATGTGTAATTGGAAGACATATGATCCTGTATGTGGAATATTCATTTAAAAAAATACGTTAGCCAAAATGAAGGATTTAGTAAAAGAATGTATAAAAAAGAACAAAAACTATTAAACAAGATCAACAAAGATAATACGATACTTGAAGAGAATGCTTAAAATACTAAGGCATAAGACATTTGCTTATTGAATATATGCATTGCGTCTTCTCAGTGACACTGGTTTATTCATATCAGGGAGCAGATAGAATTTGTACCACACCTGAACAGATATTTTAACCATCATTATATGGTTCCACAAGTTCTCTTGTTCTTTTTCCTTCATTGTGAAATTTTATCATGGAAAGTAAGTACTCAAGATTCTAGATAAAAGATACAGAAGGCAAACAGCAGATTCAAGGTAATTTTTAGTTGATGTGTAACATTTTTCAGCTGATATTTTCAGTGTTATGCCATACCATTGTAGTGATGAACGAATCTAGAAATTTGTTCTGCACATAGATAGTTGAATTTTGCCATTGTTTTGCAGGGTGAGACAGATAGATGATGATGATTGATAGATAACAAAGGATGAAAGTAAATATATTTATGAATGAAATACACTGCTCCCTGTCATTTTATTTTTATTAGAAATATTATCAGTCTTAAGTAGTCATTTATGTTATCATAAATAGACCATGAATCTCTTAACTTTGCATTTTTGTAAAAGTAAACCTAAGTCATAATTTATCCCATGAATAGGTCCTATTTTTTTATACGTGCATTATTTAGAGAGTACATTTGATGTAAGAATGAGACTTTAACATACTGAAAAGAATTTATGAAGAGATTCAGGAGGATCTAGAAAAACAATCACTCCAATTTAATTAGAAACTTCACCATGAGGTTTTCAAGAGGAGAATAGGTATTAAGTTCAATGCTGCTGAGAGGTAAGTAGGGTGGCTTTTTGATTTTTCAATAAGGACTCCATTGATGACCTTGTGGATAAACATTTTGAAAGAACAGAGAAAGTAATTGAGAAGACAAATGGCAATGGATGGAAGATTCTGCCACTTGCCAAGACTTCAAAAACGTTCTTTCATTTGGGCTCATTTCCTTCTACAATTTGCTACCTACACTTCACCATTGCTTTTAACAGTCATCCATTTCTCCACTTTTATACATTATAATATACAGTCATATCACTACCTACAGTTTTATTCATTATTTACTTATCTGTTATCTCCATATCACTGTTCTGTCTAATGTACATTGGATTGGTTTATGTTTAATGTATTAAATTATTTATAAAGGTCAACCTGAAAAATTTTATCAGTCCCTTCGATTATAAGTAAATACAAAGTATTTTGATAGCTTAATCCAATTTCTTCATTTATGCTTTTGCACAGCCTAAAAATGTATTTATTATCATAGCATTTTACTGCAAATTTTAAGTGGTATTGAAAATTCAAAGCTACACTAGCCACGTAAATGTAAACTAAAGAATAATCTGTGCTTAAGCAATATATATATGTATATATATATGCATATAGTTTAAGACCATTCACAGTTAATTTAATTACTATGAAATAGAAATGTATAACTGTCATTTCAATGAATATATAGTATCCAATTCATAAAAGGAAAAACCAGTCCATTCATTTTTATTGATTCTTTGTATTAAAATAACTTTAAAATTTAAGTATAAATTACAGAGAATAGACACTTCCTGACAAACTTTGTTGCTAATTTTTCAATATTAAACTTTTGAAGGAATGACATTTCCCCCGGGTAATTTTATTTTTTTAAATATCCATGTTAAATCTTCTAGTTTATCTCTCAGTGTAAAAGTTCTGCCCAAATCTCATAGGAAGAATCTCATTAAGAAAAATGAAATTGCCCCTAATTCTATCACTATAGATAGCTCTGGATGACATAAAATTAATGCTGTCCCAGCACACATCTGAAATACAAACCAATCAAGCTTTTTGATGGTGAAGCACATTTAATTGACAATATTCAGCTAAAGATAGAATGAATGATTTTGACATTTTCAATGTAATAATTAGATATCTTTCAAAGCAAAGAAGTACCTCAGATGGTTTCTTTCAATGTGAACCATATCTCAGATATTACCAACATATTAAACTATGTACAGCAACTTCTATGTCATTGGTAAAGTGTAATTTGTAAATATGATTGCATTATTCTTTCAACTACATAATCATATTTTCAACTGTTAATAAAACACATTTTATAGAAAAACTAGTAAAATTTATAGCTTGCCAGTTACACAGGATAGGGTCATGGGACGGCACTTTTTCACTTCCAGTTGCTATAATCTGGACTTGAATGTTCCCATCCAAATATCATGTGTTAAAAATTTGAACCTCAGCCGGTGGTGCTATTGGGAGGTGGTAGAATCTTTAAAATCTCATGCCTAGTGAAAAGAATTAGACCATTGGAGCCATTCCCTTGAGGATGATTTGGGGACCCTGATCTCTTCTTTTTTCTTTCTTTGTTCCCAACACTCATAAAGTGAGCAACTTTGTCTGCCACACATTCCTCTATCATGTATTACTCTATCACCACAAACCAAAAATTAATGGGGCCAACCCACTATGGGTGAAGCCCATAAAACTGTGAGTCAAAATAAGCCATTCTTCTTTTTAGGTTAATTTTCTCAGGCATTTTGGTATAGAAACAGAAATCTGATTGACACCTCCAATCATCAATCCTCCAATGACTTAGAGAAGAAATGGGGAAGGCTTCCCAAATTTAACAGATTATTTTTAAAGATATACATGTATACATATTAAAATAAGTATATAAAACACGTATTTTACTTCTGACAATCATATAAACATTCACATGAATATTTTCTGAGTTATCTGATCAACTTAAATCAAGTCTACATGGCAATTTCTATTGCTGTGCTATTTTTAATTAATAAGTATATTAGTTTTTATTACTACCATCCTAATGTGTATGGTAAAATATATATGGCAATATAGATGAGAAAATGACAGAGATATTATTTTGAGGTAAATAATATATTCTAAATTAATACTGTCAAAATGTGCCACACTTTGCTTGACAAACATTTTGGTTTTGTAAAGCTTAAAGTAGAAATCAGTAGTGAGAAAACTGAATTATCATATATGGTATGATTTGGATGTGGTTTATTGCCAAGATTTTTCTGTGTTGCAAGTATGGTCCTTAAGATAATGGTATTGAGAGGTGGATCTTTTTTTTTTTTTGGCGGTGCTAGGGATTTGAACCCAGGGCCTTGTGCTTGTGAGTCAAACACTCTATCAACTGAGCTATATCCCCAGCCCACCAGAGGTGGATCTTTAAGAGGTAGAACCTGAAGGTGTTTGGATCATGACCACCCTCAAGAAGGGATGAATACTGGTAGTGGAGAGTGAGTTACAGCTTACAGGAATGGGAAATTTAAGAACAGGTTGAAACCAAAGAGAACCAACCCTGTATGCCCTCTTACTTCTCTCTCCATGTGACTCCTCTCTTTCTGACTTTCCTATGCTTCCACCATGTGATATTACACTATGAGGCCCTCTCCAGATCCAGTGCCAAGACCCTGCTCTTTGACAACCAGAAATAAGAGCTAAATAAACTTTTTTCTTTATAAAATTTCTAGGCACATGTATTTTGCTGTAACAAAACAAATTGGACTGAAGACAATAGGTATGATTTGTATATCATGCACTTTCATGCTAAATTTGTACCATTTTGAATTTTTAGAGCTTTTATTTTGTTCTAATATTAAGTGAAATAATCTTTGTCTTATACCTCTATCCAATAAAACATTTTATAATAAAAATAATTTAAAATTATACTAGATGAATTCTAAAATACTTTCCCTTTAAAGAATATTTCACATATTACTCAATGAAGTCAGCATGGAGGAGTTTAGTGAGTGAGCTTGACCTACCCATTGGTAATGAATGAGTTAACTTGATTATGGTAATAATTTTTAATTTATATTTTATCAAAAAATCATGTTGTTAATCTTAAATACGTATACTTTTATTTACTAATTGTACATCAACAAAGCTCAAAAGTTCAAACCTCAAAAAAAAAATTCAGTGGCAAAACAATAATATAACAAAAGACAGGGGCAGTATTTTTCAAATTTGATTTTTATCCTCCATATTATGTATAGACATTGATTGAAATCAGTTATTAGTGGCCATTCCTGTACCATCAGACCAAAGTCTCTTCCTTGTGAAAAGTTCTGTGAATGATTGAGCTTTGCTAGAGAACACATAAGCAGAAAAAGTAAAGACACTATATAATGAATAAAAACAAGGTGAAGAATTTCATATTTATGTTTCACTTGTACACATTTCTTGATAACACTTTAGCACTACATTGCTATTTCATGTAACTCTCAAGCTGAGATATATTTCTTTTATTTTGCTTTGTTGCAGTCTATACCAATTTGTTCTAACTTCTGTCTCTGGGTTATATATCAAACCATCAAAACTCATTCTAAGTCAAATATATTGAAATTTTATATATGTATCAGATTATGATAGATGGAAGGAAATGATATTTCAAGCAATTTCTCAAATGATTCTCCTAGAGATTTTGTATTTACAGTTCAGCCAAAACCATCATGAATACCTGAACTCCACCCAAGAATTCTGTTGGAATGTAGAGAAAAACAATAATACAACAATACCAAAAGAAAATAGTAAGTATGTTGCTAGTAGGGGAGAAAATTTAAGGAACTTATGGAAAATACCAAAAAGACTCATGATTATAAGAGAAATTAGGACACTGGAAGTTATAACCAAAATTGACCAGAAAGAGTGAAGAGTGCTCTTGTAAGGAGAGCCCTAGAGAAATTTAGTGCTAAGCATGAGCTCACTTAAATATGGAATCGAAGACCGTTTATCTCATAGAAGTTGAGAGTAGATGGTAGTTATTAGGAACTGGGGAAGATAGTGGGAAGGGAAGAATGGGAAAAGTTGGCCAGTGGGCTTAAAATTACAATTAGGAGTAAGTATTTCACAGTAGGGTGATTAGAGATAAAATTTAGGTACTATATTTTCTAAAAAGCTAGAAGAAAGAATTTTGATAGTAGTGTTCACCATAAAGAAATAATCCATGATTGAAGACATAGATACATATAACTTGCTGTTAGCATCATTCAATGTAGACATCACGTAGGACCCCATAAGTATTTACAAATTCTATGCTTTATGTATCATTTAAAAAGAAATTTCATTAAAATGAGAAACTGGTGAGCAGAATCAGCCTTAGTCATCATCAAAGAGAACATGAATGGATGAAATGCCTGAAAAGCAAGGCAGGGCCTCTGCCTACCCTTCACACCCAGGTCTCCAATGAAGGCAAGGAAGGAAAGGGAGATATTGGCTAGGAGGAGACACAGTGTAAACTTTGAGAGAAAACTGTAACTAAGCCTGGCTTGAGTTGATTTCTAAATGAAGTGAAATATGAAAGGAAAAAGGAAGCATTTCTGTACATAAGTCAAACTGTCCTCCATGAGTCTTTGGCGACACTCCCTTTACCTACATATGCTTCCTAAAGAATGACTTCTCAATCAGACTGCTTTGCTCACTTCTAAGCAGAATCCTGTGTTCTGATACAAGCCTTAACCTATGCATATTAAAACCTTTTTCTTAGTGGGTTAGAGGATTTCAGTTTGGCATGCAGGCTATAATAATAGAATCTAAATGCTTATAAATACTCCTTTGGAGTACATATAATGTTGAACTTTTTTCAAATGCTTATTTGTCACCAATATACCTTCATTGGAGAGGCATTTGTTCAGATCTTTTGTTTATTTTATTAATTGGATTTTTGTGTCTCATTGCTGAATTTAAAATCTACTCTATTTTAAAAGTAGAAAAGTTTCTCCACTATAACATTGAAGAAAGAAGATCACACAAACAAGAGGGAATACATTTTGTAGATTTGGCATTATGAAATACATGGAGTTTCTGCCTGGTTGCTTCCATTTCATTAAAAGACTCAATATATGTAAAGCTCTCAGAGCAGTCTGGCCTGAGTAAGGATAATGTAAGTGTTAGCTATTTATATTTCTCAATGAAGTATGAAGCAAAGTCATCAGCTGAAAAATAACAGGGAGGGTAAAAAAGTGTGGGAAGAAGAAAATGTGAAGTAATCATTGTTGGGGAGCAACACTTCTTTCTCTTAGAGTTTTGGATTTTTCCTTCTTCTTTGTCGGGGTCTTAAGCCCCCTTGCTCTTCTCGACCAGCGACAAGGGAAGGGGACACTCCCCAACAAGGCCAGACCGGGATAGGTAGGGCAAGACTGACTGCCCGCACCCAGCCCTCCGGACTGGGCAGAGGACAATCAGATGCGTCAGGGAGACCAGTCACAGGAGGAACTCGTTTATTGAGGAGATCACACAGCTTTTATGTAGGGTGGAGGCTAGGCAACCAATCAGCTTAAAGGTCAGCAAGGCAGTGGGGGGTGGGGGTCACGCAGGTGAGAGTCCCATAGGACTACATGGCAAGCACGAGCTGATCACGTTGGTGGAACTGTTGTTAACCAATCCCTTACGGTGGTCCGATTTATCGTCATTAACCTTTGAAACCACCTTTGAGGCCTTGATCTTGGTCCCTCGCCAGGGAGTAAGGAGTCAGCCTGAGTTAGTTGACGTGTCATTAGTCTCAACACTTCTTTTTTTTTTTTTTTTTCCATGTGAAGGATATTATTTTATGTGACTCCATGGATTCATCTCTGATTCTGTCCTCATTCTACTCCTAGAGAGGCAGGCAAGCATAGTGTAATGGCAAATTTTGAAGTAAGTCACTTGGTAAATAAAGACTGGATAAACCTGAGATTCCCCTTGTGGGTAAGCTTTTTTGAAGTGAATAGATGATCTCTTTTGATTGCCCAGTCATGGCATTAATTAATTGAATTAAATCTCCTTTCAAGTTCTATCTGTCCTGGTCCATCACTCCTATCCTGCATGTGTAGATCCATCCCACGCTGCAGTTTATTATGAACAAGTTTACGTGCTTCTAAATACAGGCCATGTTCTATGAGTCCGCTTTCCATCTCTGTGTGGACAAACCCTTGAGATAATCAATTAACAAAGAGTAAAGTTTCATTTTGGCTCATGGTTTCAGAAGATGCAGTCTGCAGTTTCATGGCCCTGTCACTCTGGGCCTCTGGTGAGGCAGAACACCATGGCGGAAAGTACTTGATAGATCAAAGCGGTTTACCTTATGGAAGGAAAGCAGGAAGCAGAGAAAGACAGGGCCTAGGTCCGGATATATGCTCAAGAGCATGCATATAATAACCTTCTTCCCAACGAGAGTCCACTTCCTAATGTTTCCACCACCCTCCATCAGCTGAGACCAAGCCTTCAACACATGAGTTCTTGGAGACATTTATGATTGAAACCAAACACCTGTCCTCCACCTTACACTTTGTAGACTTTAACATTAACAAAAATGATAGAATAGCTTCTGCCTACCATCCCTTTATCTTATTGGTCACTGGCTTATAGTAGAATTGAGAAACAAAAGAAATTGTCAATTGCTGTCCTGAGAGACTACCACTACCTTCCTAGAGATTATCAATTGTGTGATCTTGGGGAAATTAACTGACATATCTTTAATTCAATTCCACATCAATTAAATATGGATAATAAAAGAAATGATCTCAAGGGATAGTTTGGGGCTATTATAATGATGATTAAAAGTATTCTTCCAAGTTAGTAAATTATTTATAAATGTGAATCCTTTTTTTGCAATGTACACCCATATTGAGAATAGCAGTTAATTGAATGAAATCAAAGACCAAGGGCAGAAAAATAGTAGCACGGGAAATGGGTAGAGAATGAGGAGGAAATTATATTATGCATACAATGGAAATCTCAATTAGTTCATGGACAATTTTAGATGGCATGTCCTCAAGTGGCACATCAGAAATCAAAATCTGTTCTCTACTTCATTTCCCAAGTTGTTTACAGGGAAAATGATCAGACTATAAATAGATTTGCAGTCCAAGTTTGCAACTTCACACCACGGACAATGACGAGATAATTTGCTAGGATCCAAGTTGGATTCTATTGTTATTTGCTAAGCTTAGTACTAAATGTTCATTGATATAAGCACTCATTCAACATTATTTATTGATGGAGGTCATTGATTTGCCAAAGGGGAAGGATCTAATGACCCAGGGCCTGACAGTGACTGTGTGGTAAGAAGGTGATCATTAAAAGCACATTTGTCTGGGTTTTGAGATTTCTTTTCCTCCTCCTCTCCTATCCCCTTGAAAATAACAGAAGGAGTAGACAAGAAAACAATAGTATTTCTGGCAGAGGAAAATATACATGCAAAGGCTTGGAGACAAATACAAAATATTTAGATAATAGAATCTACATATGAATAGTATCAACAGGTCAAAGTAAGTAAACTGGAGAAAATTTTTTTCCCCACAGAGTTTGAATTTTATTTTTAAGGTGATGGTGAAACTGAGTAAGATATTAAATAGTGTGTGGTATGAAAAAAAATTGTTTTAGAAAAGTTGCTCTCCCTTTTTCTATCTTGTTTCTTTTTTGGGAGAACAAAATTAAAGCCCAAATTACTAAAAACATGCAGTACTGTAAAAAAGGCTATTTCTATGAATCAGATGAGGTTTGAGTGCCACCTCATTTTGGTAGATTATCTTATTCCACACTCTAGGAAAGTAGTACTTTCCTGTTCATTGCTATATGACTTGCAGTGATTGCCTGTTAGCAAAGTATACATTCCGGGATGCTGACTGGCTTTGTCATATTAATGTGAAATGTGAGCAGAGGAATGATGTGTTACTTCTGTCAGATATTTTAAGAGTTATTCCACTATATTCTCTTTTTACTCATTTCTTTCTACAACAAGAACAGTGTGTCCCAAACAAAGACTACTTCACCAATCTGGAATGTATGAATGCTGCAAAGGAGATGTATATAGCAGAAGATGAAGCCATCAACAACACCTACTGGTATCTAACATGAGAGAAAAATAAATGTTTGCTTTGAAGGCTTCTGTAATTTTGGTTTCTTGCAACTTCTATAATATACTGAAAAATTCACATACTTAAAGCAACATCAATAGGAGTGAAGAAATAATGGATTAAAAGAGATATAAACATCATGCACAACCATAGAAATGAACAGTTGTACCCCATTTGTGTACAATGAATTGAAATGCATTCTGTAAAAATTAAAAAAAGAGATATAAACAGAATGATCAAAAGGAATAGATAACAAAAGAAATCAAAGATGACTCTCTGTCACCTATTGGATAACTCAGTGCTATTGAAAATATAGGCACTATATTTATTTTATTCTCCAAACAATGTTTAATTCAAATATAGTATTTCCCATTTTATAGGCAAAGTACCTTACCCTCTGAGAGACTGTCCTGAATATTTGTCTTACAAGTATTAAGTAAGAAAAACAAGGACGGCAATATTAAATTCCTCACTAATGAAGGAGAAGGAATAAGTTTGTGGACAAACCAAGTAGTAAATAATATTACATAGGGTTTTCTTGGTTTCAAGAAAAAGACCCCCGACTTTAGGCATAATCAATTTCCCATATCTCTGGTACATTCAAAGACTTAATCAAATACAGTCACTACTGAACCAATATCCCAGTATCCTCAAATTACTGTTTCTTCTTTTCAATAACTTGGCTAGAAGTTCTTTTCCATAGTTTAATTCTCAGTTTTGATTAATGAGTAACAATAGCTTTCTGGCAATTTAGAGATGATGAACATACAGAAAGATATCAAAACTAAAATAAATTTATTGAAGAAAATCGTATTGGATCTGTTCAGGCCAAATGTCCATCTCCTGAAATAATTACTGTGGACTGAGGAATGACTGATAGGCCTGCAGCTATGTGCAAGATAATGAGATAGAGCATCCCCTGGAGAACTAGTTAAAGCTGTAAAAGGTAGGTTACTATGCAAAGTAAGCAGGGACTAGGTGTAATAAAGCACAAAAGGTGTCAGAATATACAGTAGCTGCTTAAGATTTATTTTGAACTTTGTGTGGTATATCCAATAATAGATGTATTGTTGGGCATCCAAAGAAAGCCGTAGGGTTATGCTATAGATTTTTAAATTGATGAAAATCAAAAATGTTTTTCTTTCTGTACTTTTTCTTTATTTTTTCCTGTGAGTTTTATATTCATTTACTCTTCTTGTTTATATTTAAGTACACTTCATTACTTGAAAATTATTTAAAGAATTATTTGGTAATTGGATAAATTATACTGATTTTAATCCCTTAGGAAACAGACTAGAAGTGAGATTTATGGATCACATGGTAATTTTCCTTCTACTTAAAAATTTTAACTTTAATTAACATATTTTATTAGAATTAGATTTTTTCCTGCCTTGTTTCCTGCCTCCAAAATTATTTTTTAACATTTATTATTTTAGATACACATGATAGTAGAATGCATTTTTCTAACTGATACATAAAAACATAAAAATTAAACAATATGTAAAATACCATGGGGCATTGTGCTGTTTCAATACACATATACATTATATAATATTTAAATTCAATTAAACACACCTATTTTCTCAAAAAATTATTACTTCTTTATGTTGAAAATTTTCAACATACTTTCTTCTCACTCCTTGAAATGCATACTTGATTATTGTTTTCTACAGTTATCCTATTATACAATAACACACAAGAAGTTCCTGCTCCAATTCCACTGTAACTTAGTACTCTTTGATCAACTTTTCTCCACCCTTCCCTCTCCCCTTTAGTCCCCAGACTCTGGTAACCACAATTTATCCATATGAATGAGATCATGCAGTACTGAACATTTCTGTGCCTGACTTATTTCACTTCCCATATTGTTGTTGCACATGACCTATTTTCATTCTTTTCTGTGGCTGAATATTATCCCATTGTGTTTTGTTTTAGTCAACTTTTTCATTGCTGTGACCAGAAGACCGGACAAAAACCATGTAGAGGAGCAAAGGTTTACAGTTTAGGAGGTCTTAGTCCATAGATAACTGACATCACAGCTCTGGACAGAGGTGAAGCTGAAAATTATGTTGGAAGAGTATGGTAGCAAAAAGCAACTCAGGTCATGGAAATCAGGAAGAAGGGAGAGCTCCACTCACCAGGGACAAAATATACACCCCAATGGCACACATTTTCCAGCTATGCCTTACTTGCCTACAGTTACCTACCATTAATCCATCAGTGGATTTAGTCATTAACTAGGTTACTCATCTCATAATCTAATCATTTCTACTCTGAATGTACTTGTGTTGTTTCACACATGAGCTATTGAGCAACACCACATATCCAAACAATACCATGTTTATTAACACTTTATGTATCCATTGCTTGATGAACACATAGGTTCTTTCCATTTCTTAGTTATTGTGAATAGTGCTTCAATAAACATGGGAATTCAGATGTCTCTTTGACATACAGATATGTAGAATTGCTATATCATGTTATATTTTTAATTTTAATTTTTTGAGTACACTCCATGCTATTTTCCATTATAGCTGTACTAATTTCTATTCCTACCAACCATGTTAAAGTCTTCTCTCTCTCTTTCTCTCTCTCTCTCTTTATATACATATATATATGTTAATGTAGGATGTAGATGAAGTATGTGTTTACCCTGAGTAAACCCAAAGTATGTGCTTACCTCACCTTTCTATTATTTTCATTGTATTTTGATTCTTAAAGTTTCAAACCATATTTTTTGTTCTTTTTAGATATACTTGACAGTAGAGTGCATTTTGACATATTATACCTTCATGGATTATAACTTATTCTAATTAGGATTCCATTCTTGTGATTGTACATGATATGGAGTTTCACTGGTGGTGTACTCTTATATGAACATATGAGAGTTATGTCTGATTCATTCTACTGTCTTTCCTATTCCTATCCCCGCTCCTTTCCCTTCATGCCACTTTGTCTAATCCACTGAACTTCTATTCTTCCCCTCTCTCCTTGTTGTGTGTTAGCATCCACAGAGCAGAGAGAATATTCAAACTTTTGGTTTTATGGACTGGCTTATTTCACTCAGAAAGATCATCTCCAAATCCCTTAATTTACCAGCAAAATTCATAAAGTCATTCTTTTTTGTGTATATATACCACATTTTATTTATCCATCTGTCATTCGAAGGGCACTTTGGTTGGTTTCATAGCTTAGCTAATGTGAGTTGAGTTGCTATAAACATTAATGTAGCTGTATCACTGTAGTATGAGGATTTTAATTCCTTTGAATATATACCATCCTTTGGTATATGGTTTGGATGTGAGGTGTCTTCCAAAATTTCACATGTGAGACAATGCAAGAAGTTTAGGAAGTTAAATGATTTGACTATAGTCTTAAGGTAATTAGTGAACTAATCCCTGATGGGATTAATTGAGTAGTAACTGGTGGCAGGTGAGTTCTGACTGGAGGAAGTGGTTCATTGGGGGGTGTGACTATAGAGTATCTATTTTGTATCTGGAGAATGGATTCTCCCTCTCTGCTTCCTGCTTATGATGTGAGTTGCTTCCCTCCACCACTCTCTTCCATCATGATGTTCAGCCTCACCTTGAGTCCTGAGGAACAGCGCCGGCCTTCCATGGATTAAGACCTCTGAAACCATGAGTCCTTATCTTCCTCTATGGGTGTTCTGGTTGGGTCTTTCAGTTCCAGCTGCAAAAAAGCTGACTAAAACAGAAATTGGTACTGAGGAATGGGGTCACTTCTGTGACTAACCTAGCCGTGTGGTTCAGAAATTTTTTGAGTTTTTTGAATTTGGTAGGATAAATTTTGAGATCCTTATCAGTGCAAGCTGGAAAAGCTTTAGATTGTTCTCAAGCAGGGATTAATGGTGGATTCTAGTTGGAGCTCAGAAGACCAGAATGCCGATAGGAACATGGACAGTGCTCGAGGGTTCAGGAAAGAAGAACTCTATTGGAATTTGGAGTAGAGGCCATTTGTGTTATATTCTCACTGAGAAGTTTTCTGCATTTTGCCTGCATTCTGAGACTTTCTGTGAGACTGATTTTAAAACCAATGGAATTCTTAATCTTGTGGAAGAAATGTTTAGATAGCATAGCATTCAGGAAGTGGCATGGGTATTGCTGGAGGATTTTAGTCAAGTTTATTGCAATATTCAGGAGTAGAAAGCCAAGTAGAAATATTTGAAAAACTTGAATTTGAAAGTTTGGGGTAAAACTGGGCCTAAGGAAGTTTCAGTTGTTAAAGACTTTACTGCTATAAAACATCCTAAATACTTTGCCTAGAGACAATAAGAAAGATGGATTGAGGGCATCTCAGAAGCTGGCAAGACCAAACCCATCTCAAGTTCAAGCAAATAAAAGTAAAAATTCTCTAGAGAAGAGTCAATGGGGAATCCTTCTTGCCCAAAGGAGCCTACGAAGTTTTTTCAAGGTGCTCAGCCACCCAGACACTCAGAGGCTGCAAGAACAAGAATCCCAGAGGCTTGGCTGCAGCTCGAGATGGTGGCAGACCTTAGAGTCCACCACTTGGTGCTAGTGCTGCAGGAATGCAGGATGCTGAAGTTAGGGGGTCATAGAGGTTTCCACCAAGATTTCAGAGGAAGGCCTTGGAGACCAGGCAAAGTACAGCAGGGTTGGAGGCCCTCTGGGGATCCCCTGAGAAGGCAAAGTGGAGAGATTGGAGGAGGAGGCCGAATCTGCAGTGGAGACCCCAGAGATTAAGAAATGCCAGTATTGTGGGACATTGTCCTAGAAAAGCTGCAGGAATTGAACAGAGACAAGACAAGAGAAGGGCCACTTGACTGCAATAAAAAAGGTCACAGGGGCAGAGCTACACAAGTCCTGTGGAAAGAACAACAATATGCCATGTGCCCCAGATTTGGGACCTGGAGCCGCAGAACTTTTTTGCCCAGTTGGATTTTGGTCTTGCTTTGGTCCTATCCTTTCTTTCTGTACTCTTAATTTTGTGAAAGGAAATGTTTACTCTGTACTATTATATACCGGATACTTGTAAATTGCTTTTAATTTTATAGGAGTTCACAATGTGAGATTGCCTTGAGCCTCAGAGAAAACTTTGGATTTGAACTTTTGAGCAGTTTTGGAACTTTTGAGACTATGAGGACTCTTGGGAATGGACTAAATGTATTTTGCATTGTGAGATGGTTGTGAGCTTTTGGAGGCCAAGGCAGGAATGTTATGGTTTGGCTGTGAGGTGTCCCCTGAAAACTCACATGTAAGGCAATGCAAGAAGGTTTGAAAGAGAAATGATTGGGCTATAGATTTAATCTAATCAGTTAATTAATCACTGATGGAATTAACTGAGTGGTAACTGTAGGCAGGTGAGGTGTGGCTGGAGGAAGAGATTCATTGGGGGTGTGGCCTTAGGGTATATATTTTGTGTCTGGAGAATGTAGTCTCTTTCTCTCTGCTTCCTGATTATGATGGGAGCTGCTTTCCTCCACCACCTTCTTCCACAATGATGTTCAGTCTCACCTTGAATCATGAGGAATAACGGTAACTTCTGTTAGATTCATTCCCAAGGGTTTTTTTTTTTTTTTTTTTTTGAGGTTATGATGAATGGGATTTTTATCCTAATTTCTTTTTCAGTTGATTCATCGTTCTTGTATAAGAATGCAACTGATTTTGGCTGTTAATTTTATATCCTTCTACTTTGCTGAATTTGTTTATGAGTTCTAGAAGTTTTCTGGCAGAGTTTTTTTTGTCTTCTAAATAGAGGATCATGTCATCAACTCAAATCCTATCTTGACAACTACAGTCAGATCATTGTGTACAATCACTGATATGAAGAAAAAATAAAATAATTTCAAGCAATCATGTTTAAATTGAATGTATCTAGGCTCTTGCTTAAATGCTTTTATGAGCTATTGTGGAGAAAAATGTCAAGAAAAATGTCCACTTGTTATGTAATTGAGAGAGTTAATAAGCATTATTTTAAAAAAAAAAATTGAAAAAACTGAAATTTTGCACCCAAACAACTTGACAAGTGTTCTTACTATAAGATCTAGTAGAACAAATGTTTTTTTTTCATTTGAATCTAAAAGGCAAGGAAGACCTTGTTAGAATAGGTACATGCTGTTTTAAAGGAAAATGATATTATCTTGAAATGCTCAAACAGAATTCACGCAAGTGAAGTTCATTATATGACATTGGCAAAAGGCAAAAAGAAAAGAATTCAGTACTGCAGTAAACACAATTTGTGTTCTAGAATAGGCACATTTTAAAAGAAAAATCACATTACCTCTTTGTAATTATTCGGAACCTTCTGAATCAATGCTAATAAAAATGCATTTTCCAAGTACCCTCTAGAAAAGGATTAATATAAATATTAATTCAAAGTTGATTGAAGAATTTGTTCCAAAAGTTCATTCTACATGACATTTAATGTTTGTGTAAGCGTTCAGCCCTGTGGCTTTCCTTCTAACAATGAAGGAGCCCTTCATTTTGGCCAAGTCTCATGAAGGTACTTACATACCTAACTTTCTTTATTTACATACACAGTTTTATTCCTGTTTAAATTGATTTTTAACAGTTGACTTTAACAATTTCACAAAAGATCATCAATTTTTAGGAAGTCTTTTTAATTAAAATGTATTTTAATTGACATAATAAACATACATGTTTATGGGATACAGTGTGATAATTTGCTACATGTATACAATGCATAAAGGCAAAATCAGGGTAGTTAACATTTCTCTCTCCTTAAATATTTATAATGTCATTGTATTGGGAATTTTTAATGCTTATTTTATGGTTCTTCATAAAATATATTATGGTATATGTAGTTTTATAATATAATTTTATAATAATTTATTTAATCCTACTGTGCAATAGAAAACTAATACTTGGCTCTTTTATCTGACTATATTTTGGTACTCGTTATTCATCCTCCTGTTCTCTTTCTCCAACCTTTCCTTACCTCTGGTGATCACTATTCTATTCTCTTCTTCCTTGAACTCAAATTTTTTTAGGTTCTCCATACAAGAAAGAACAATGGGACTATTATTTTTAAAAAATGAATATGAGAGAGAATGGGTAAAAAAATCTACACAAATGATGCAATATCTGTATTAACTTAAGGTACACAGACATTATGTATGCTAATCAGTAGGTAACAAGTACCAAACACATTCACAAAACCAATTATTTTCAGAGTAGCACCTTTCTTAATATTGGACTTGAGAGTGTGTGAGAATTATACTGTTCTAATGGCATTTTTTGTTGTTGCAGTTCTCTCTCTCTCTCCCCATTGACCCCTGCATGCTGTAGATGGAACACAGGGTCTTTTGCTTGCTAGGCAAGCATTCTACCCCTGAACTACACCTCCAGCCCTGTTTTTGTTGTCAAAATTTTAAGGGGAGACTGAAGAAAACTTGCAAGTGGGTACTTTCATTTACTAATAAGAAGCTTCCAACAAAATGATTGTTTATAAAACTTGATGGCATACTACCAAAAGTGCTATACAGATTCAATGCAATTCCAATTAAAATCCCAATGATGTACCTCACAGAAATAGAGCAAGAAATTATGAAATTCATCTGGAAGAATAAAAAACCCAGAATAGCTAAAGCAATCCTTGGCAGAAAGAGTGAAGCAGGGGGTATCGCAATACCAGATCTTCAACTCTACTACAAAGCAATAGTAACAAAAACGGCATGGTATTGGTACCAAAATAGAAAGGTGGATCAATGGTACAGAATAGAGGACACGGACACAAACCAAAATAAATACAATTTTCTCATACTAGACAAAGGTGCCAAAAATATGCAATGGAGAAAAGATAGCCTCTTCAACAAATGGTGCTGGGAGAATTGGAAATCCATATGCAACAGAATGAAACTAAACCCATATCTCTCACCATGCACGAAACTAAACTCAAAATGGATTAAGGATCTTGAAATCAGACCAAAGACCTTGCATCTTATAGAAGAAAAAGTAGGTCCAGAGCTTCAACATGTCGGCTTAGGACCAGACTTCCTCAACAGGACTCCCATAGCACAAGAAATAAAGGCAAGAATTAATAACTGGGATAGATTCAAACTAAAAAGCTTTCTCTCAGCAAAGGAAACTATCAGCAATGCGAAGAAAGAGCCTACAGAGTGGGAGAAAATCTTTGCCACACATACTTCAGATAGAGCGTTAATCTCCAGAATCTATAAAGAACTCAAAAAACTCTACACCAAGAATGCAAATAATCCAATCGACAAATAGGCTAAGGAAATGAATAGACACTTCACAGAAGAAGATCTACAAGCAATCAACAAACATATGGAAAAATGTTCAACATCTCTAGTAATAAGAGAAATGCAAATCAAAACCACCCTAAGATTCCATCTCCCCCCAATTAGAATGGCAATTATCAAGAATACAAGCAACAACAGGTGTTGGCGAGGATGTGGGGAGAAAGGTACACTCATACATTGCTGGTGGGGCTGCAAATTAGTGCAGCCACTCTGGAAAGCAGTATGGAGACTCCTTAGAAAACTTGGAATGGAACCACCATTTGACCCAGCTATCCCACTCCTTAACCTATACCCAAAGGACTTAAACTCAGCATATTACAGAGATACAGTCACATCAATGTTCATAGCTGCTCAGTTCATAATAGCCAGATTGTAGAACCAACCTAGATGTCCTTCAATTGATGAATGGATAAAGAAACTGTGGTATATATATACAATGGAATATTACTTAGCCATAAAGAATGATAAAATTATGGCATTTGCAGGCAAATGGATGAAACTGGAGAATATCATGCTAATTGAGATAAGCCAATCTCAAAAAACCAAAGGAAGAATGATATCGCTAATAAGTGGATGATGACACATAATGGGGGGTGGGAGGGGTTAGTGTTGGGGTTGGAGTTGGGTTTAGGGAGGGGGGCAGGAATGGAGGAAGGAAGGACTGTATAGAGGGAGGGGAGGGGTGGGAGGGGTGGGGGAAAAGGGGAAAAAATGGCAGAATGAATCAAACAACATTACCCTTTGTAAATTTATGATTACACAAATGGTATGCCTTTATGCCATGTACAGGCAGAGAAACAACATGTATTCCATTTGTTTACAATAAAAAAAAAAAAACTTGATGGCAGGATGTCCCTTAAAAAAAGAAAGATTTTTATAATATGTGATAGTCCATCATGGGAGAAAAGCAGTCAGTTTAAATGGATAATTTTCCACACTGAGATGGAAGCAGGCTAACAAATATTGACTATATAACATGAATATGTATTTCAACAGTATTCTTCAAACAATGTAATTTATGCACACCAATCCCTATTAATTATTCCATTTTACATTTAAAAATTGACTCCTTTTTTATTTTAACATTCTGGGCTCTTTTTGTGAGTTTCTGGTGTCTTATATGCTACAATGTTTCTTTTGAATTCATATTACTGAGGCAGTAGTAAATTTTACTTTTCTTAAAGTATTACTAGTATTGTTTCTTAATAATTAAATTTCAAATTAAAGCAATAACATTATTGAGAAGATAATGAAAATATTAGGACAGATTTTATGTTTTTGTAGTCAAATAGTGTTCTACTATGCTCCAATAATAAACTGCAGTAAATGATATAAGGGATTAAAAACTGTTTAGAGATTGTAACTACCAGATTGATACTTTGGAACCTAATGGACCTATAAAGAAATATACCTATACATATGTTCTAGTTGATGTTGATGTACTTTAATATTGCCCCCTTCAAACACATTTTATGTTGGGAAAGTTTCATCATTGAGCCACTTAACTCCAATAGTTGGACTTAGACCTGATTGCTAAGTTGGCTCATTGTTCCAAGAACCTTGATGTAATTTCAGATGCAGTGTCTCCTAGAAGAGCACTCACACCAGGAAATAAGGACAGAGACCCTGAGCCAATTAGTAAATCAGCAACAAGTACAAGCACTCTTAGAGAAAGGAATGTATTTAAAAGCAAACAAAAAACTTCAAAGGATTAGAAAAACAATACAAAACGAAAAAACCTTGAGCCCACAAATGCACTTTGTTGGTACAACGTAAGCAAAAAAAAAAAAAAAAAAGAAAAAGATGCATTCTCTCTCCTTTCACTGAGCACAGGCATGCAATTAGACACCACAATATCCTTATGGATAGACAGTGAAATAACAGCAGAAACCTATGGGGCACTGAATTGTTCATTAAGAGATAGCAGTGGAGCTTCTGCTCCTGAGGGAAGAATGCAGGGGAGAAACAGAGAGGGAAGCAGGGGGCAGGGAAGGGAGAGTAAAGGAATGGGAGGGAGGGAGAGAAGGGAGGGGAGAAACAGAGACAGAGGAGAGAGAGAAAGAGAGAAGACAAACAATAACTCGATCAAGTCACGGAGGTACCTGCCCTGTAGCAAGACCCACAATAACAACGATAGAGAAGCAGAAGCCTACAGCAGTAGATTGGAGTTATGAAGAAAAGAGCAGACATGTCCTATAAAGAAAACTTTTGTGGAGGCTGCTGGGGGGCACATCCTTCTGGCCATTCCTAGATTATTAGTTAATTTCTTTGCTTATGGCTGGGATAGTGTTGTGATGGACTTTGTTGAGACAATACACTTTTCATCAGCATGTTCAGGCTACAGACAGTGAACTTAAGTGACAAGAATTGTTAATATTTAAATTATGTACATAGGTATAAAGTAGGTTCATTGTGCACTGATTACCAACATGACTGAATCTGGTGAGAGAGAACACCCTCATACAAATAGTTCCATAAAATGAATTTATCAGTTACAGACAGGCAGTAAGAGACACATAACTCAGATTTATGAGTCACAATCCTCAAAGGCTCAGGAAAGCTGCCCAGGGCAGATGGAGTCTTGGTTGCATGTGTAACCACTTACAAAGGGCCTTAGACAGCATCCCATCCTGGATTTTACACCCTGGGGAAATGTGACTGCTGGGCTGATGCATTAAGACTAGGAGGAAATGGAGCAGTGCCTGTGCTGTTCTGCTCAGCTACAGGTATCTCAGGATGCTATAATCACCACACAATTTGCAATTATTCTTGAAAACTACAAGCAAGAAAAGAGGAGAATTGGATCAATCCAAAGTCACCTGGGAAAAAGTCACCTTATAAAAATGTTTCATATTACCAATTTTCTTTGATTTCAATACTGAACCAATTCTATTTTATTCTTTTTATCATTCTATTTTTATTATTTCAGTTTAATAATTTCATGAGAATGAAAAGGAAAAAATAATTATCCTTATCAATTATTTGTATACATAAAAACTGTAATTGAGGGTGAGTCTGGGTTCTAATAGCTTAACTTTCTTTTCATTCTGAGGTTTTGAAGTGAAATGTAAACACAGGCAACAAAAACCAAACTACTTTATTAATGGCTGTGTAGCATTTTACATATTTCAAAGGAATGCAGAATTCAGCTCAAACTGCATAAACAAGATCTCCAATAACCTTTCTTTTGAAATTAAGGAGGTCAACTCTGTAGAATCGCAACTGGAAATAACCAATCAATCCCACACAAAGATGCTCAAAAGAGAAGGGCAGAATGTCTGGCCCTTTCTCAGAATTTCAGGTCTGGGTAATATCTATCTAGCAAGAGGCATTCCAGGCAATTTCTCAAAGGTGTGGCATGGTCACAGCAGCCAGACCAGCTAACATGGCAGGAAAAGAGTGACGGAGACAGAGCATAGTTAGCAACTAACTGCCCCAGAGACCATGAGTAACATCTACTCAGTTGTCATAACCCATCAATTTACCATTCTAAACATTGTTTCAACCTGTTCTCTCTCCCACATTTGTAGTACAACTTCTGCCTAACTTCTTATTACCTTTTGTTTGGATTATTATAATTGTACCCTGATTTATACTCAAGCCTCAAGACACCACTCAAAAGCTTGGTAGAGTCTTTCGGATGTGTAAATTCAAATTCCACATCCTGATGGGCTTCCTTGGTTCTAGTCAAATTTGTCTACTTGATCTTTCAAAATGCAGGTAGAAAGCAACATTAAATAATCATATCTGATGGGTAGAAATGTCAGACCTCAGGAAGTTTTCCTACCCACATTATGGTCTCGCTGTCCCTATGCAGCCTCTCATTTTACAAGCTCATTCTTTTTCTTCTACACTATTATCTTTCTTCCAAGGTCTTAGACCCCCTCATCTCTTTTCTGTCCTCTGGCATGAGAAATTCTTTTGCATCATTTTCTCTGCTGAATGTCATCTATGTTGTTTTTTCTACTTACTCTTTAGGGAACTTCTTAAAATATCAACTGCTGAAGATATTTCCTGTGATTCCTTTTTCCTCTACAATCCAAATTAGATATAACTTCATTATTTCTTCTCAAAATATATTGTGTTTTCTTTACTGCTTATTTACTGAAATTTGCAATTTTTCATTTACTAGGGCAACTTTTCACTAAAGTATATTTATCTTGAGGAAAAAATACCTCCTGTATTTTGCTTACCCCTTTATTTTCAGAGCCTAACACGATATAGAGAGAATAAGTAATAAATACATATTTTTCAAGGATAATTCAATATTACTAATAAATTAATTTCCTGATTACCAAGATTACAAAATTAATGAAATACATAGATAAATATTAATCATGTATTATAGTACCAATTTGTTAAGTTTGTTAATTGCAAAATTCTGGTTCAAAAATTCCAAAATTAATAGATTGAAACTAAAAACTAAAAATTCTGTGCCCTTTTCTTACACTTCTCTATCATTCTCTAAATTCAGAATCGTTTTTCTTTTCAAAAGAATGTCAGTATTTCTCTTTACACCAAAAAATAGTCAAATATTTTTAAAAGGGGCTTTTAATATACTTGATTCTTGATTCCATGCTACCACACTGTATCCTTCACTCTGTGCAAAATTTAAAATGCTAGAGATCTCTGCCAATATCCCAAGAGACACATGTCACAAAAACCACCAAAAACCTCTTATAAATAATCAAGTTGCCATTAAGTTTTACTGGTTCCCTTAGTAACATACCTATTTATGACACAGAAACCTAGAGACAGGTTACTTCTCCTGAAAATGATGATGTATTTCATTGCTTTCAAAACACTTTCTGCTCCTTTGATAACAAAACATTCCAAGACTGAATGGAATAGTATGAACTATCTATTGCATCTTTTCAAAATGCAACTTTACATCATCAATCTTGGGTCCTCTGAGAGATCATTGTTTTTATTTTTAAAAAATAAATGAGTTCATTTCCATTTATTAAAATTGCAAATTTTCTTCATGATTTTTCTTTAAGCAGTCTGTTTTTTTCCTTAAAAATGTGATTATGGAGCATTTGTTTCTTGTAGATTGATAGGTCCTTATTTTTGATACTATGGTATCTTTCTTATTTTTCCACAAAAAAAGACATTTTAAACCTCCCCATTATAACTTTATCAGATTTGTAGCTACACTGCTTTCTCCTTTTTTGAATCTTGATTTCATGAAGCTGTTGAATCATTTTAATCTTTATTTTATTACTATTTTAACCATAAAATTACAAGCATGATAAGGAAGCATTGTTACTGTCAGATATTGTAGATACTCTAGACCTTATTTAAATCCTACAGTTTACTGTGCGTACGTGTGTGTGTGTGTGTGTGTGTGTTCATGAGACCATGATGATAGAAAGGCCATAAAATGTGATGTCATTCCACATAATATGCTTCTTTAGCTTGAAATGATTGGTATGTCTTCAGATGTGAGAGGATATTTGATTAAATTACCACGTTTTTTAGGTATTCAACCCATCTTATTCATGCATGGATGCCTTGCCATGTGGTAGAGTACTTGACTCAAATTCTTACATGTAAGTTTGGCACCGACCTAAAGCATATAGCATGATAAAGGATGGATAAGCGTCAGAAAAGAGTGTTGCATTATGAATTACTTAGAGGGAATGTTGGCTTTCATTTGTGACAGTTACAATTCTCTCTATGTTAGTACATTCCTTAGGCAAAAACTGCAAGAAAAGAGTAAGACATAAGCCTCATCAATAAACAAATTTTGCTGATGAGACCTTCTTCTTACCTGGTTGCACATCTTGACCACTATAATCTTTAATGCAGTAGTTAGGCAAAGTACAACCAGTTCAAATAGCTATTTGTAACAGGGCCAAGAATTTAAAGCCAAATCCAGCAATTCTCAGGAGATGCTTAATTACTCACAGGTGATGTTGCTAGGCAACCACTTCACCTTCTGATTCTGCTGCTTCACCTAAGTATGGTACTCAGTTTGCTCTATTGTTCCTGAATGCTAAAAGAGATGGAGAAGTACAGTATAAAGAATTTATTTTAAACCAGGTGAAAAAATAGACTTAGAAAACACTTTAAAACTCGGTTTTGAATTAGAAAATATGCAAATACATTTTTAAACATTTTCCCCCTGTGGTTTGAAATACTATTTTTAATCAACAGAAATTTAAGATGGAATTTCAGTAAGAATTAAAGTATTATTTGGAGAAGTATTGTGATATTTGAATTCATAAATGGTTGAAAGCAGATATACCAGACAGCAGGATCAATAGCCTATGCCTCTGGACAGACATAGTAGTTCCTACAGTTGCAGATCCCTTCCGTTACAATAGAATTGTCAAGGACATTACCCAAAAATATCACCTGAAACTTTCTAAAATTGAATTACTATTCTCACATTCTTTGAATTCTTCAGTTATTTGTTTTTGACTCTAGATTTACAATCTTGAAGCTTTCCATTAAGAATTTTCTTTTGCTTGAATTATGAGTAATTTATTCATGTGCTTGCTTGTGATTTTGCTTTCATAGAACAACAAACCTTTCAGTATCATTCCTAGTCTTTCTCACCACGTCCCTTTCACAAAACAACTTTCCATTTCCCCAAATGCAAAGGATTAAAATTCATGGGGATACTGTTCTTTGAAAAGGCCTGGACGAAATAATCTTACCACATATTTGATGCCAAGGGATAGATCCATCACTACCCTATATCAGTTTGATAATTGCACTTCAATTCACCTCTGAATTCCTTTCCTTAAGATAGCTAAGTCACTGAGCATTCTAAATATGAGCATCTTTTCTTTATGGTAATAATATTCATAGATTGGAAAATTAGTTCAACCATTCACTCATTAAATTACTTAACAAATACTAATTGTCAACTGGGAGTCAAAAATCATTAGTATTCTATACAGAATTTACTATCAAATAAGAACTGTTCTGCCTTTATGAATTATAGAATGTGCCTATGTATTTCTTGTTGATCATCAAATTGCTTCTTAACTAAGATGTAACATAATTTTCATAATAAAGTAAAATGGTGACCTAATATGTAGGATAGTTTATAAACTTCCAATTGCCTGATTTTCCAGATTATCCAATGTTCTTTTCTTATTGTAATAATTTGTGCTATGTCCAATGCACACTAAAAGTTTTGGCTAATTAATTAACCTGATACATATCTATGTGTATTTACACCTACCAATAGAGATGCACTTTTGTCAAAAATCACAACCTGTTTTTATTCACAACCTATCTACATTCATTGCATTTGGTATTGAAATTACATATCAGAATGAAATTACTTAACAATAAAAGGCAAAATGAGAAGTTATCTTTTCACTTTTTATTAGTTCACTTTACTTATACACATTAGGATTCATTTTGACATAATTATAAAAGTATGGAATATAATTTGTTCTAATTCAGTTCCCAGGGCTTCTGCTCTCCCTCTTCCCCTCCCTTCCCCTGTTCCCTTTCCTCCACTCTACTGATATTTCTGATATTTCTATTCCTTTATGGCTTTTTTATTATTATTAGTTCTTGTGAATGTACATGGTGGTGAGATTCACTGTGATGTAAGATGTACTGTTAATCTCTAAATCATTATATTAGCATTTGAAATTTAATAACAAGAAAAATAATTCACTTCTAAGTAACTTATAATTAACCTGAACCATACAAGTAACTTTCTTGAATATTTCGACTGGTAAAAGAGTATATTTAAGATAATTTTAAATAAGTTGTTCAATCAGGTTTAAAAAGAAAAAAAGAATTAGTGATCAAATAATTTTGGGAAACTCCGCATGGAGAAGTCTTCTCTAAGTTTTGTACCATGGATGTTTATTGTTCACAAAAGTTCTAAAATAAATAAAAGAAACTCTTAAATTTTGTTTATAATTCAACATTCCCTATGATTATACCCATACCTATTCATTTTACATAGAAACTAATAACATCCTAAGAACTAGTGATTACCAAATATCATTTTAAAAATGCTGAGCTACAAAATACTTTTTGTGTGAATCTATACATTTTACTAGTCTATTTGAAACTCATTCATATCACTGCAGATTGAATATGCCAACTGTAAATGAAAATGTGCTACTGGAATGATTTGAAAGTCACCATACACTATTAAGACCATCCTTTTCATAATGTAAATCTCAAAATATCTAAAATATTTCTAAAAATGTCCTTATACTGAGTAAGTATAGCTTGGGGCACATATTTTATTAAAGGAGTTTTTGTTATTTAGTTTTGTTCTCTTATTCCTCAGTTTTGGGTTTAAAAGTTACAATTAAAATAGTGGTAAGTATAGAGAAAATACATATATTTTGTACAGTCTAACAAGGTGTAAATCTGGTAAGATTTTATTATAAAAGAAAATTGAGGCGGATTGGTTTTTCCCAACAACTCAAAATGCTTTATAAAGAATGTAGGGTGGTGATAGTAAATGTAGATGAGATGAGGCTTTAGCATATAAAGCACTAAGAGAAGTATATGCAGGGTGTTCAGACAGGGATCAAGCACGTACATCAATCTTTGCACCCTTCTGTGCATGCAAATGCAATTAATAAATGTAATGTGCACCAGAATAAAAGCATGCCTTTCACACTATAAATATTATATTATCAGTATTCAACAAAGAGAATATAAATATGCCCACTCATATGTCGGGCAGATCCAGGTTGATGTAAAGTGCTTGCCAGAATATGCATCCCCTTGAACATAACTGCAGCTCCTATCACATAATTCATATTCTTAATGCAAGACTTGGCACAGGTATTTTTATTTTGCAGGAAGGGGGTGAGAACTTATATTCTAGGCAATCTTTTTTTGATGAATAATATAAAATGAACTACCCTTTGCACTATGATGTATCACTTAAAAGTCCAGGATGGACAGGTACTATTATCCACATATATCTCATTACAGATGTTTTTTAATTTTTTGGCAAGAGACCCAAATAATATGATTAATAACATGAATACATATATATTTCAGATTAAAGTTTATTTTATGAGGAAAATATGAAGCAATATGCTTTCCCATCTTATACATTTTGTTTTATGTTATCCTGTAATACATTAATATGTAATCACTTGTAAAATCTATCTTAAAAATTTTATGGGAACATTTGTATCTAAATGTATATATGTGTGTATATGTAAATGCATAAACACGTGCACACATTCATCACATTCATATGAGTGATGCTTTTTGTCTAACATTTACAAATTAGAAATTTCATCAACAATATTCTTTGTGATGTCACCATAAACTCTCAACATTGCTAAATTTTATTAAATAAAATCTATATTGTAAAATTATCTATGTATAAGAAGCCAGGCAAGTCAAAGAACCTTAGTGATTCAGAAATAGGAGACGCCACCTGCGAGGAAGTTATAGAGGTCTATCAAAATGAGTGCAGGATTCAAGCTCAGTTTCCATCACAGAGTGCATTTCTTTCAGTTTTCCTACCAAATGATTTGTTTTTATCCTGCTTTTATGTGTTTTTATAGCCTCTGGGTACTGATTATTGGAACTTAGTTTTGGATTCTCCATAATTTCAGTTCAAAATTGCTTCAGTTTAACATGGCTTCTTCTAGCTTATGCATGTTTTCAGGTTCAACTCCTGCTAGTGCCCGATTCACTTTATATTTCTTACTTCTTCCTGAGAATGAAGATATATAACTTTCAGCTCATGTGTTCAAAGGATACAATATCACAATGACTACCTACTTATGCTTTATATATGAAATGAACCCCAAAGCTTCCATTGCTAAAAGTGTTGTGCCCAGTGCAGCAAAGTTCAGAGGCAGGGCTTGTTGGCAATGATCGGATCATAAGGACTCTGACTTCATCAGGGGATTACTCTGCCACGTGGATGAATCCATTGATAACTGAAGAACTATTGGGAGTGGGACCTATTTGGAGGAAGTAGGTCACTGGGGTCATGCCATGGAAGGATATAATTTTTCCCCAGCAAGCCCTTTTCTGGGCACTTTCTTTCTGTTTCTGTTTTCTGGCTGCTACAAACTGAACAAATTTTCTTTGACATGCTCTTCTACCGTGAAGTTCTGCCTCACCTCAGACCCAGAGCTATGGAACCAGCCATGCATGTACTGAAACTTCTGAAACTGGGAGCCAATATTAATTTTTCTACCTCTAAGTTGTTTATGCCAGGTATTTTGATCACAGCAACACAAGGCTGAAAAACCTAATGTGGTTGAGTTACCTGTGTTTCCCATGTTTAATCTTGTTTAATTGTGGAATGATGATTGTGGTCTGTACAGGATTACCTTATACAAGGAACCACATGCAGACCTGTGGAGATCTCTGCCTGCTGTGTCAGGTTTCATGAATAAAATGTGAACTCTAAAATCTATTTTCTGCTATAATTAGGTTCTGAATTAATGCATCTATATTTACCAAAATATTGCTACTTGCTATGGAACTACATATTAAATGTTCCTCCTGAGAAATAAAGATGCACAGGCAAAAGAATTATAAATCCCTATATGTATTTTATTTAACATTTAAATTTTTTATATTAAATATTAACTCAATACAACATAGTTTTTATAAAGTCATGTAGGTTAAAAGAATTATTAAAAAGTGGTGTGTATATATGTACCAAGGTTATCAAAATAAATGATAAATAAATATTTCCATTGACTCTTATGATCCCTTAACTGATTTCATTTTTTCTCTCCTACCTAAGCAGTAGACAATAGCATAAGCTTCCAATATTTAATATTTTCTTTATAGTTGTTTTATATACTTAATATGAAGACATATTGTATCCCAGTTTTTTTGTTCTTTGTGAAATTATAATAGTACTACATGTATATTTTGTGTCTTGCTGTTTGAACTTTAACAATATTATATGAGATATATTTATGTTGCTGAATGTAATTATAATTAACACATTTTAATGACTGAGTTGAATAAACCAAGAACTTTATTAATTTATTCTGAAATTGATAAATATTTGAATAAGTTTCTGTATGCTACTATCACAAAGAGTTCTTCTATACATAATCACGTATATAGTTTTTCATGGATTCACCTGAGCTTTTGTCTAGTACACACATCTAGGAGTGGAACTGCTAAGTCTTAAGGTGTATATGGTAAAAATTTTACAATATAATGTGAGTTTCTTTTCCCAAAATTGTTGTACTAATTCATGCTAGCAACTTTAAGGGTTCCAGTTTTGTACTTTATTGTCAATAACTGATTTTCCTGGATTTTCATTTTTGTCTGTATTTCATACCACTAAAATGGGTAAAAATAGTACCTTAGGATTTCTTTTCTTTTGTTTTGGCATTTCTATGATTACTAATGTGAGAGATAATCTTTAGTGTGTACCCCCCCATTAGCCAATTAAGGTTTTCTGATGATGGAGTTAAGATGAGGTCATTAGGTGAGACCTCATCCTGTAAGACTGACCTTATAAAAAGGAGAAACGCCCAGAGGGAAGATATGAGGACCCAGGTAAAAGGCCACATACAGGTATAAAACATACGAGGTTACAATAGGCTAGGAGAAAGGCATGGGGAAAATTTTCAGTGCTGAAAGAAGCTACCTACCAGCATCTCGATTCTGGACTTCTATTCTTCAGAAATGTGGGACAATAAATTTCAGCTATTTAAGTTACACAATTTATGATAGTTTGCTACAGCAGCCCCAGGAAATTAATATACTGCCTGATTTAGAGTGTCTCAAAAAATCAATCTCTATCTATCTATGTATATTTTTGCTTGTATGTGTACAAACACACACAATTTTTTATTGTTAAGCAGTATTATAAATCTGGGCCTGTTTAATATGTGCTGACCAGAAGTAGCAAATTTTATCCACAAAATTTTTATTTTATTTTCCATCTTTTCATCTATTACTTTAAACATAACTTAAAACTAATAACTATTTTAAAGTTCATGTTTGAAAACTTCAATTCCTGAGTCTTTTATTATATTTTCTATATAGTGTTTTTCTTTTTATTTATATATACTTTTCACTCTTAAAATTTTCATTAATTCCATTTACATTTAAAATACAATTACTTATTACACATCTTTTATCTATTCAATATGACCTTCTTTTTGCCACCCTTACACTTTGCAATCTAAAACTTTTAAAGAAATTAATGTTATATGTTTGTGCATTAATATCATGACTTTTTTGCAAAAATAAATGGATTAAGTTTTTAAAAACAAGATCCATAATAAAGATATTAACATGGAAATTAAAGACTTGATTGTAAAATAAAGATATATACCTTATTTATATTATAACCTCAATTCATCAACAAAATGCAAGTGTTGCCTGAAAATTCTTCATTTTTTCTTTTCTATACCTACATTTCTTTTCCTTAACAGCTAACAAGTTGAAATCATACCTATTCTTTGAGCTTACACAACAGGTACAAAATTCAAGAATCCCTTTTCAAAACTTGGTATTAAAAGATACTTATTCCTTCTGCAATTCCATGCCATTATTAAGACTATGTTTAATAAAAAATGATTATATCCCCCCTTCCATTCTAGTTGTCTGTGCACATTGCTCTCTCTCCTAGTAGACTAAACAGAATGTATCTTGTGCATATTTGTATCTAAAACTGCACAAGACCCTTTAAAATCCTTAATGAAATGCACTGATTATCATCAAACAGCGAGATATAATACATACTTCACCCCTGCATTACAATAGTTATGATTACCTTGGAAGCTAGAAAGAAAGTGTTTATGGAGCCTTTTCATGAAGCCAGCAATCAAATAATTTCACTCTTGGTAGCATCAAAATAGATAACCAAACAGTATGCTGTTAAAACAGAAAAATCAGACAAACAAAACTCTCAGAACACATATGTAAAGAAAATTTGGAAAAGGGGAGTGATAATATGTATGCACTTTTTATATTTTGTTTATGGTTTCTTTCTGCCCTGGGTTTTAAGGTTAAACAAACAAAATTAGACATGCTTCTTTCCTACACACGTTTTTAACAAATACAGTGATGATCTAAAACAATTTTTAATTTCAACAAACTAAAATACTCTGATTTTTTTGTACAAATAAATCATGAAGAAATCCTTCCAGATGATTCATATTAGTATGACTGAGGAAACTATTCATGAGTACATTTAAGAACTTTGGAATTTCTTCTTAAACTAGTAGCAATAATGTCGTACATTATACCAGATCCTAATTTTAGAAATAGTTGTACAATTTGCACAAAAGATGAATATATTTAAGGTGTAATTTCATATTCATTTATATTTTCTCTTATACATGATAAAGAATTTGAAGTTGGTACTTTATCATCTATATTACACTAAGTGTGATATTAGTATTCTTTTTCTCAATCTATTAACCTATAATACAGAAAAAAGATTTTAAAAATCTCACTTCCTCATGTACTTTTAAATGACAATAATTAATTTATGGACAAAACTTACATAGTATTTTTAATTTTTATTTTCTTACACATGAAATCTACCTAGCTAACAGACTGTAAGTAAATTCTACAGTAGTAGTGACCACAATTAATATTTTTGTGAACTGTTCATGCAAGTACATCATCTTGAATAAAATTTTCACTTTAATTTCCTGAGGATTCATTATTCTTAAAAATCTTTCCTAAATATTGTTTTTATGAACACATGGATGACTGTTAAAATTCACGTGCTCCTTGTTACTCTCCTTGGAAGACTACCTGCTCATGATCTGCAAAACCCTATGTCACAATGTATTTTCAACATGTTGAGTTCAGAGATTTTTCCTATTTATTAGGTACATCATTACTGAGAAGTCCCTAAAGAACAGAAAACAAAAAAAAAATTTTTGTAAGATATAAAACTATGCTTTTATGTTTCAGTACCCAGAATACATTTATATTCATATATATATGCTGAGACATGCACTAAAAAAGTGTGAAAAAATGGAAGTCATAAGGTAATAAATTATCTCCCCAAATATGTGAATTAATCATAATTTTAATGTACCATCTATTTTTCCATTTTTGTACAATACTGATAAAATATATTTCTATAAAGAAATGTTTTTCCTTCCATGTATCTAATGAGTCATGCAAGTTAAAATTTTAAATGCTACCACAATTTGACCAAATTTCATTACATTTGCATTTTGATTTATATAGACTTTCATAAGTTCAGCTCCAAGTAGAATATTCAAAATGAATTACACATAATACTATTTATTGCTCAAATTGAAAATAAAATTTAATTATTTCTAAGCAAGAAAAATGAATGCAAATGTCTTGAAAGCAAATGACCCATGTCTACTATCCACTACATACACAAACTGACTAAACATTTGTTATCTTTCCTATCAGTCTCAGGTAGTAACCAGAAGAGAAAGTTGTGCTGCTCTTTATTGAGTTGATGAGTCAAAAAGACACAATTCCCTAGATTTCAAATTGTTCAATAAAATATAATAACTACTACGTATTTATCATTTTGAAGTCATGAGATGATATCAGGGCACATAAAGGTTACAACCATTGGCATTTGGGCTCATTAGTTCCTACTCAGAGAATCTGCAGTTTTTTGCTGAAAATAAATACTGACAAATGACCACAATAAATTCAACTTCTAAAAACTTAAGATTAATTGTTAAAATATTGATGCAGAAACTTTTCATATGGAGTTTTTCTTTTTATTTTACTTTTTTAAAAAAAATATTTATAATGGAGCAAAACTAATTCATTATTGTGAAACATATTATCAAAGAACAACTTGGGCCATCTGGTTTTGTAGCAGATGGTAAATATTTAATAAGGGAATACCCCATACAGTCTCTAGTTATTAAATATAAACCATTACTTTTTTTCAATATACTCCCTGCTTATTCTCAGTGTGGGTGTTCAGGTAGCATTCTGTGACACAGATAAAAAAATAATATGGTTATTTTCATGTAAAAGTCAGGAAGATGTATTCCAGAATAAGATGATTTCATTAACTAAACAGGATGTTAAATGCAGAGTGACTTGATTTGGGAATTGGGTTATTTTTCTTTGCATGTCAGAAACTTGTTTAAATATGATCTACTTGTTTAAGTGAATATGGATAAATTGAATATTATTTTTGTATACATTTTTCTTATCAGAAGATGCTGAAATGGAGTGATCCAATTTAAGAAATCTCTGTAACTCTGAAGAATAATACATTATCACAAGACGTTTTTCAAGGAAGGAAGTGTCAGCATTTAAATCTCTGTTGCAGTTCAAGGACACAATGTTTTATCTCACCTTTAAGCTCAATTAATAATGAATTGATAAATGCTGATGAAGCAAGAATTGATCATGTTCCAAATCATGCCAGATTACTAAAAATAAGATTTTCCAGTGCATTGGAGTTCATAGTGAAGGCTAATTTCTGTCTACTATCAAAAGATTAAGCATATATGCAAATTAGAATTTTGTGCATTCAGGATTACATGATGAAGACATGATGACATTGTGTGTGTGTGTGTGTGTGTGTGTGTGTGTGTGTTCATTTAGGCAGCAAGTCAGTATGTTTTAACTGATTGTTTCTATCAGGGAAAACTTGTGTGTTTCCAGTACAACTTTTTCTAGGAACATGCTATAAAATTGTTCCAGTTTCATCAAAATTGGGGTCTTTTTTATTGCTTGAGAAATAATAATATGCTTCATGCTAATGTCTCTTATTATTCCTAGTCTCAGAAAAATTTGTATTTTAAGTATTTTTTAAAATGTTTGTAATTCAAAGTTGTATTTCTGGTGTTGGGTTTTGGAGCAACAGAAACTATAGTTTTTCAGCACAATATTTTCAGATTCTAATTTTCATAAACTGATCCTAAAGGGAACGGCATCTCCCCCTTCTCACCATGTAAACTGCACTTCTGGAAGTATATGCCATATACTAATTTCACTCCTTTATCTAATGAATATTACTCAAGAAAATATGTATCCATTGAATAAGTTTTCTTCACATACAATTATATTCTAAAAACTGTATTTAATAATATGGAATAATATTTTTACTTCACTAGCATTTCAGAAGTGCTATTGCAAATGAGTTAAAGTCACTTTGTGAATAATAACATACTTATTTTAAATTCTAATAATGATGGGTTAGTTGATTGATATATCACACTAATCATTCAAACCAACTTTTCTAGGTCTTCAGAATAAATAGGTACAATATTTATTTGTTATGTATTCAAGTTTTTATTTATTAAGAACTACAAATGATGCTCAAAGTTTACCTGAAATGAAAGGAACCCTCAGATAATAACTCATTAGATGAAATAATTCTGAGATATTTCTTTATTAAGATTTGTGTATCCATCCATTAGTAAAGAGATTCTCTTTACTCAGTGTTCCTAATTCTTCTATAATTCAGAACAGTTCAATTGGCAATTTTATTTCTTTTCTTTCTTTTTCTCATGGTATATTAACAATGACTCCACGGTAATATGTACATAATATATAAGATATAACCTTAGATAAACTGTATAGAACAATTCAGAGAGTCTGACATCTACTTTCAAATCCTAATTCTTCATTACTCAATGAATGACACTTTTTTAAGTTTTCTTCTTTGTTGAATTTTATTTAAAATTCAATAAATCAAGTTAGCATTTTATAGTATTCACAATGTTATCTGAAAGAGATATCTTACAAATAACATCGATATAAAACAGACCTACATCTATATTATCCTCTTGTTACTGGCATTAAATCTGACTTGAGAACTGGTGGCAAAAGAGACAGGAATATCTTTGAGTGCCTGGTATTTGAAATTTTCCTTAGGATCAAATCTGTTCTCTCTCTTTTTTTTTAAATGAAACAAAATATCAAAGCACAGTCAGCCACAGGGTTGTTATTTAAGAATGTAATATCCATAATTCATTTTCCATATCTACCTCATATCTTGATGGAAAACATTAATTTTAATGTGATTTGGGTGACTCTGTTTTGTGTTTCCCCTCAATTAGATGCAAAATCAATTTACTATTCATTTAAAAATATTATTGTCCAAATGAGATTTGTAATAAGAAAAAGTGTCTAGTTTTACAATAAGTCCAAATGTCAAACATCTTGAATTTATGCTAGAATTGGTGACATGGACATCAGAGTGTTACTTATTTGAATCTAATAGATTTAAACTTGAGTAAGAAAATGCAGCCATGCCCTTAATCCTATTTCCCACCAGTAGGGAGTAGGCCCTTCTCCCCAAAGCCAAGGAAGATGGTGGTAATTTGGAGTGCTAAATCTTAAAGGAAATGAGCTAAGAATATCTAAAGTTGAGAAGATATGTTACCATGATACATAAAAATTGTGGGGGAAATACCTATGGAAAGAGTTTCAAAAGATATGCCATTGCTTGCTCTAAGAGAGAACTAAGGGGTGGGACTGACTTTTGTTTTTCATGTATAGCATCTATATAATTTACCAATAGAAATTATTTTGAAAAATATAAATTTTACATATATATTTAAAAGAATTAGATTTATGAAGAATATTAAATAACAATAAATTATTGATTAATGAAACAAGGTCTTAGAAGTAAACCCACCTCCAAGGACAATTTTTTCTACTATGATGACACAGATGACTTTACAAAGTACGAGTGATGTTCTCAAGATTTATAGTTGCAGAAAGTAGATCTTCTTAGGTTATCACACATAATCTGACTTTAGATGACTGATTTTCATCACAATTTTTAAAGTAACACTTGAAAGTGAATATCAAATTTTCTTACTTAAAACTATAAATCAATCACTGTTTTTGTCTGTTCAAATACAAAGATATATCCACAGTCAGTGAATATTTAATTTGAAATAACTTTGTTTTTTAAATTTAAAAATATAACCAGGAGTCACATTTGAGGAAGAGACCACATGGGATAATCTGTAGAAACAGAGATCTCAAAATACAATTGTTGATGTTAGTCAACCATGAAAGAAAAAACAAACACAGCACGTCTAAATTGTTTTCTCAACTTCAATCAACCCAATTCTTAGGATGAATCTCTTCTACTATAATAAAATGTGGCTGATTGGTGTTTTGTCATTTTTTTTATAATTTTAAGCAATGCCAATTTAAATGATATGATCATGGCAATATAAGTACCTGACATGTCCAAATGATGGAACACTGATCCCGCCACAGATGATAAAGGATCATGTACTCCTCATCACTTGAGAAAGCCGCTGAAGTTCCTAGATTACTATCTTTTCTTATCTGAAAAAAAGTGCCAATGGAGGACAAGTACACCCAAAAGCTTGAGCTTTCTCCTGGGTATTTTTTCGCTACCCAAAGATGAGAATGATGCAACTCTTATTTTTATCATTTAAAATAATATTTTTCTGACTGGAATTGTGGTTCAGTGGTAGAGTGCTTGCCCAGTGTATGTGAGGTCCTGGGTTCGATACTCAGCACCACATATAAATAAATAAAACAAAAGATCCATGGACAAGTAAAAAAAAAAATTTCAAAAAGAAATAATATTTTTCTTTTATTTTAGAACTTTTACATAATGGCCTTTGTAAATATTTTGAATCCCTTAAAAATACTGACAACTTCACCTGGAAAAATACTATTAATTATACTTATGGGAAAACAGGGGTTCAACAACTAAATGTTGGATGAGTATTCAAATGCACACCATCATGTGACAAAGTACAGGCACATCAGTAGATAGCACTTTGGTAGCACTGAGAGTCTTCCGGATTCATATGTTCAGTGACTATAATAGATTAGGGTTTGACTTCAGTTGGTATTGTTTGAAGGAGAATTTCTCTCTTACTCTTTGAAATAGTATTGGTTATTGAACCACTGAACGACAACCCAGTCCTTTTTATTTAATTATTATTATTGAGTAGTGTCTCACTACATAGTCAAAGCTGCCTTCTAGTTTGTGATGCTCTGGCCTCAGCCTCCTTAGTTCCTGGACTCACAAGGGTGTGCCACTGTGCCCAGCTGTAGTAGATAATTTTAGTTTCAATATTTCAATCTATAAAGGAAATACTGAATTTCCTTATTTTATTACAGTTTAATTAAAATTAACATATTGATAAAACATGGTACAAATGAATTGTTTCACCCCAAGGGGCATAAGAATTTACATGGCCTGAAAATATAATGAATACATTATTGTCATAAATGTATATTATTTTGTGCCTTTAAGTATTTGTCATTTAGCACAATTATAAGCTATTTTAACTTGTAAACATATATGTATGTATGTGTGTACATATATACATATATATATAAATGTTCATAGTGTTGATTTTAAATACTAGCATAGAAATATACTAGTATTTAGTCATATTAAGCTAATGTCAGTAAAAATATAATAAGCATATTTTAATATATGTGGTATTAATAGATGAGGAAAATAAATTTTCTGCCTAAATTTAACCTAGACAAAGAATTCTTGTAAAGCTACTAAAATACATGTCAGTTTTATATGTATTTGATCCTCCAGTGTCATTCTATACTGTCAAATTTATCTGATTTAAAAATCTAAAGCTTCTTATACCCTACGTATTGAAATGATACATTTGTTATTTGAAAGCAAAGCAATATATGAAAAGTTATATACCTGGGACTTTCTGCATTAAATCAAGGCAGCAGATTCACTATTTTATTTTCTCCATATGCTAATGCTATCTATAGAAAAATGTGCCTATGTAAAAGTACTCCTTCCTGCCCCACACAATATAATTTTAAAACCTTGACAGAATATGTGACATGACATTTGAGGACTGGAAACAAATAGCAACAGGCAGATGGACATATACTACCATAAATCAAAGTAGCTCCAAAAAGGCAGTATGCTTTAGCATCTCCTGGAGTGAACTTGACTTATTTGGGAACCTCAGATTAGGTTGTGGAGCAAAAACACAATAATACAAAAATAAATAATAGCCTCCAGAGGGGAAAAAAAAAGTAAGACAATTCTTAAAGTGCATAGAGAGCAAAAATAATCTTTTATTCTTGTTTTCTCTCTTTTTTTCCTATTACGGATTCCAGACAATACTGCAGTGATGATGGCCAGGATGATAAAAACAGCCATAACGATGGCACATTGCAGGAGCCAACAGCTTAAGAAATGGGAACCTCTGGGTATCCTCTCTGAGGCTGTAGACTCAGAAGGTGGATCAAATCACTCTCTGTCTCTCCCTCTCACTTTTTCTCCTTCTCTTCCCTCATCTTCTAATAGCTATACATAATCTATCATTCTATATCTACATCCATATCTATCTATATCCATGTGTGTATATTTGTATCTATGTCTGTGTCTATCTTTACATCAATACCAACCTTTAGATTTCCCCAGACCTTTTGATCCCAGACAAGGTTTAATTGCCCAAGTAATTGCTTTCTGCCAGAAATATCAAAAAGGAGCCCAATTTAGGAGATTGTGGAGAGAAAGGAGTTTGAAAAACCAATCCCATAAAGTAGTTGGTGAACCACTTGGCCCACCTGTGGCTAATGCCTGTGAGCATCTAATTCTAATTAACATATGAAAACCTTTAAGACCTAAACCAATAGATTTCTGTTCCAGTCACTCACTAAACACCAGGTTGCATACATTTCACAGAAGTGTAGCACTGAAAATGGTTTGAAAAGTGAGCTAACCTTAAAAAGTGAACTAACCTTGGAGCTATATCCCAGAGAATGTGGATTATACTTGCCGCCTGAATGAAACCAAATTAATTTCATGATACAATATAAAATTTGGAATTTTTCATGGGATTCGAAACAGACATACTTTCTTATAAGGTAAAATTAAAAATGTCAAAGATACAATATGAAATTATTAAGTGTCAGTGAACCATGATAATATTAATTTGCCAGGGAAAGAGAAGTATAAGATGATAAAGATATTGGAATCATCTGACAAATATATTAAAGTAACTCTTCTAAAAATGTTCAAGTTAGCAATGAAAATATTTTTAAAACAAGTGTTAAAATGTGCACAAAATATAGAAAATATGAGGATGGGAATGATAATTTTAGAACTGAAAACTCCACTGAACACACTCAATAGCTGCATCAAGATCAAAGAGTTAGTGAACTTGAGAACTTAAATAAAGATCAATAGTTTTTATTCAATCAGAATGAGAAGAAGACAGGGAGGTAGAGAGAGAAATTGAAGGAAAATGATGAACAGAACCTTAGAAACCTATAAGAAAACAACAAATTTTGAAACTTTTGACTTTCACAAGGAAAGGAAACAGACAGATGCTGAAAAAATATTGGATCTGAAGTCCCCTATTTCATGAGATATAGAGATTTATAGATTATAGACTTAAAGACTATAGACATAGATTCATTTAGCCTATGAACTCAAAACCAAAATAAACACAAAGAAAGTTTGGTTCAAATATAGTCAAACAGCTGTAACTTAAAGCAAAAACCTTAAAAGCAGCCAGATAAAAATGTGTCATTGCCGATAGGGGAACAATGATTTGAATGACTTACATCTTACTGCAACTCTTGGAGGTCAGAAGAAAGGGGTACAGCACTTTCTCATTTTTTTTTTTTCTTTGAGTACTGAAAGAAAGAGCTGTGAACCCAGAATGCCTTGTTGAGTAAAATTATTATCTAGGATGATGTTGAAATAAGATATTCTTGGATGTAATAAAATCATTTGTAGCCTGTAAAATGTTCTAAAATAATTGTTGAAGGAAATTCTCCACATAGAAGAGAAATTATAGAAGGAAACATGGAAAATCAGGAATAAAATGGAACATAAATTATAAATATATGGTGTTATGGTTTGGTTATGAGGTGTTTTCCAAAAGCTCACCTGTGAGACAATATAAGAAGGTTCAGAGGAGACATGACTGTTTTTGGATAATCTTAACCTAATCAGTTATTAAATCCCTAATGGGATTAACTGAGTGGTAACTGGAGGCAGGTAGGGAGTGGTTGGAGGAGGTGGGAGTTGAGATGTGGCTTTGGGGGTGTATATATTTGTATCTGGCGAGTGGAGTCTCTCTCTCTGCTTCTGATCACTATAATGTGAGCTGCTTCCCTCTGCCACCCTCTCTTGCCGTGATGCTCTGCCTCACCTGGAGCCCCAAGGAATGGAGCTGGCCTTCTATGGACTAAGGTTAAGACCTCTGCAACGTGAGCCCTCAAATAAACTTTTCCTCCTTTAGTATTGTTCTGGTTAGATCTTTTAGTCACAGCAATGAAATAGTTGACTAAGACATATGGTAAATATAATGGACATCATTCTTGTCTTTAGTTCTTTTATCTGTGTGTGTGTGTGTGTGTGTGTGTGTGTGTGTGTGTGTTTATTTGAGTTTAACCCAGAGCCTCAACACAAGCTAGGCAAATGCTCTCCCACTGAATTATATCTCTGTTTCTTTAAAATACTTTTAAAAGTTCAAAGAAAAAACTGTAAAAATTTTGTCTGTTTCAATATATATAGGTATTATTCAGCTATAAAGAAGAATAATATTATGGCATTTGCAGATAAATGGATGGAATTGGAGAATATCATGCTAAATGAAATAAGCCAATCCCAAAAAAACCAAAGGCCAAATATTTTCCCTGATAAGTGGAGAATGATATATAATGGGGGTGGGAGGTGGGGAGTGAGAGAAGAATGGAGGAACTTTAGATTATGTAGAAGAAAATCAGAGGGAGGAGGGTATGAAAAATCATGGAATGAGACAGACATCATTACCCTATATACATGTATGATTACACAAATGGTATGAATGCACATCATACACAACCATAGAAACAAAACGATGTACCCCATTTGTATACAATGAATCAAAATGCAGTCTGTAAAAAATTAAAAAACAGATAATAAAAAAAATCTAATGGCAAGACACATGATTATTACAGAAAAATAGCACATTTAGATTAAATTAACAGAGAAATTAAAATAATAAAAATTTCACCATCCTGGAAAAAAATTAAAAAATAAAAAATAGAATAAAAGACAACTATGTAAAAAAGGAAGATAGTAAAATGGGGTCGTATGGTGGAAGTATTTCTACATTCCAAATGGAGTGATAGAATATTGATTCTATGAAAACTGTTCATATCTATGGATACATTTTGCAAACTCTGATGGAAAAGATGATCAATAAGTGAATAGATAAACTAATTGAGGAAGATCCATAAAATGGAATACTAGTCATCGATATACGCAACAGTTTGAATACACATTGAGACATGCAACAACTTGGGTGTATCTTCAAATGTCTTCTTCTGAGTCAAAGAAGACATTCTGAGAAGGTTATGTAAAATATGGTTCCTTTTAAGTGATCTTAATAACAAACAAACAAATAAACCTACAGTGAGGAGATCAGTGCTTGCCAGAAGTCACAGGAGGGTATGACTATAAAGAGATAGCATGAGTGAGTTGTGAGGGTTATAAAAATGTTCTCTATCAGCAGTAAGTTGGTGGCATAGGAAATTATACATGTGTTAAAATTTATAGAATTATCCACTGAAAGAAAAGGAGATTTATCTTATAATTTAAAAACAATCTGAAAAATCAAACATTTTCTGAAGTCTGACTGAGAGAGTGGATAATTTTCCATTTGTCTAGGTGCACTCTCTTCAGTCAACAAACAAGTTATCATTTTCAACCATGTGCTATTTATAATTTCAATATAAAAATCAATTGAATTAAAGATCCTATTTTATAAAATATATTTTCTTTATAATGACTTAAGTAGACAATTTCAATATATTTTTATTGTTTATACATGCTTCCCTCTTTGCATTAACCCAAGAATAACTAAAACTATGAAAAAAGCGCCACTTCTAATGTCTCTAACGCTACATTAAAAATTGCTATCTATGCCCATTGGCCAAATTTTATTTTTAAAGTATAAAATATTGCATTTCAATCTAGTTTGTCTCTAAACAAATGGATCATATTAATGTATAATCTGATGTTATCACAGGAAACTTGAATTTTAATGAGCCCTGCTTGATTTGAATGAGTCAAGACAGGCATAACACAATTGAGTCAATTAGCAAGAATTTTGTAATCAATGTTGATTAAGAAAATGGGATAATGGTATGTGCATAATTTGGAGGCATTCCCTGGCTTGAACATTAATATAATGGAATAAACATTGGCATTTGAAGGTATTACATTGCTCTAAAATAAAATGATACATATATTTTATATTTGTAAATATTAATTCATATATCATTTATCATGCATAACTGAAAACCATTTAAAGCATATCTAAGGAGAAACAATACATTTTTCTGCTTCCATCTTCCAGGAAATCATAACCATTAAACCTGCAATGAAATAAATCTAAAATAATGGCACATGATTATTGTGATTGGATTTTATCCTACGCATCACTGATAAATATATACCCTTACCCTAGAGTTTTGTTTCATGCAATTTATATATTATAAATATGTGCTGTTCTATCAAAGTTACATTGCCTTTCTCATAGAGAGATGAATCTTTTTAACTGACATGTTTAGAGATGAAATGTATACACGTTTTCTATGTGTTAATTCTATTAGAGAATTAGAGAATTCTATTACCTACTAGTGAATCAACTGTTGATTTTAACACAATAGTTTTATTTACAAGTTTTTTTTAGAAAGAGTTGTATTTTGCTTCCTCTTTTGTTCTTTTAAATTATAGTTTAGCTATTCATTAACCTGTGTAATTTAGTATTCTTTTATTAATGATTTTGGGACATTATATATTCAACTCTATGTCAAGAGAGCGAATATATGCTTTTTTGATTGTAAAGCAATAATACCATAGTGTTTATAATTAGAACTCATTCCAAACCTGAGAGCAAAGATTCATATTAATTTATAAGAAATATTTAATTAATGGAAATATATCCAGATTATCAGATTGAGAGACTAAGCTAAAAATTAAATACATAAAATAAAACTAGTGCATACTGGTCAGGATAATAAACAATTCTGAGGGAGGATAAACTTCTGTTTCATAAATTTTGTAGGTGTCAAACATCAAATCTCTTCTTGAGTAATTGTTCTTGATCTGAGTCCATTTTTACATGTCATTTAGAGTTCCTCAGTCAAAGAAACTGAAAGTCCATTAAAATATTCTTTCTAAAATTTTTATTTGTGATCATATTTGCTTTTCCAAATGTTAAAAAGTATTATGAATAAACTTTTCGTTGTTTTCCATGTTAATTTTTATTGATATGCTTGTATTATCTTTGTCATATAAAACTTAAATGCTATCTTATTTTCATGTTTTCACAGAAGGGGTAAGATTTTCCTTTCATTTATCCATTAAACAAAGAACTGTAACATATTCTATTCTGCATTTAAATAAATATTTTTGCAAAGATAATTCGACCAGAGGAACTAAATTCTTCTATAGTATACTTTCTTCCCCAAGCTACTTTTAGAGAATTCTCACCATTTAATCACATTTTTGTATGAATTTTCTGTTCAGTTATAATACATTTTAGACACTGAGAGCTTACAAAAGGGAATTTGTTCAGTATTGTGATAGGCACTAGGATTCTTTCAGGGAAAACACAAACACTTCGTGTTGCAGCATAGAAAATAATCTCTAAGTAATTTGTAGCCTGCTGAGACTCACAAAAGGGGAGTGGAGTGCTATTATGGAAACATGCAAAAAGGAGCTCCGATATGATTTTGTGAAGTTCTCTCTGAAGAACCTTTTATTTTACAAACAACTATAGCTGTATCTGGTTTTCTCATTCTGACAATAAACCTGACAAACTTTGTGTTTCACCTGATGTAGAACATTCAAATCTAAATTGATTACTGATGTGGCAAGATTAAAATGCCACCATCTTATGTATTTAAATATTTTACCCTCTCCTTTTCTCCTTTTCTTTCCTGCCTCCTATGGGTTTAACAGAGCCTGTTTTATGATTCTGTGTTATATCCAAAATTATCGCTATGTCTTTTTTTTTTTTTTTTTTTTTTTTTTACAAATAGCGGCTTCTCTGGTTTTATTTTATATGCAATAAAATAATATGAGATTTCTTTCCAAGAATATTATAGCACTTCACATATCTTAAATGTGTCAGATGTTATAGCAGTCATTTCCAGTTTTGTCTTCCTATTTCTTGTGCCAATATTGCCATATTTTTCATTTTACATATATTTAATAAATAATATTTTTATCATTTTGCTTTAAATATTGTTATCTTAAAAAGTAGAAACATGAAAATAATTAAATTTTAACTTTATTTACTTCCTTTTAATAGGAACAAGACAGGGATACCCACTTTCACCCTTCTATTCAACATAGTCCTTGAATCTCTAGCCAGATCTATTAGATAATAAAAATTAACAGGATATGAATACTAAAACAGGAACTCAAACTGTTTGCTGATGACATGATTCTATATTTCGAAGACCCTGAAAAACCCACCAGAAAACTTGTAGAACTTATAAATGAATTCAGCAATTAGCAGTATACAAAATCAACACTCAGAAATCAATTGAGTTCTTGTACTTCAGTGACAAATTAGGTGAAAGGAAAATTAGGAAAACCAACTCATTCACAACAGCCTAAACACACACACACATACATACACACACTAAAACAAGCAAGCAAACAAACAAACAAAAACCCCTTGGGAATCAATCCACCAAAAAAGGTAAAAGACCCAAGACCTCTACAAAGAAAACTACAGAACACTAAAGAGAGAAATTAAGGAAGGCCTCAGAAAATGGAAAGACTGCCCACGTTTAGGCAGCATTAATATTGTAAAAACGGTGATGCTACAAAAAGCACTATACAGATTCAATGAAATTCCAATGACATTCTTCATAGAAAAAGAAAAAGCAGCTATAAAATTCATTTGGAAAAGTAAGAAACCCAGAATAGCAAAAACAATGTTGGCAAGGATATGGGGAAAAAAAGTACTCATCGTACATTGATGGTGTGAGTGCAAATTGGTGCAACAACTCTGGAAAGCAGTATGGAGATTCCTCAAAAATCTACCAGTGGAAACACCATTACACCACTCTTCAGTATATATCCAAAGGAGTTAAAATCAGCATAAAACAGTAATGCAGTTACACCAATGCTTATAGCTGCTCAACTCACATTGGCTTAAGCTATGGAATTAACTTAGCTACTCTTCAACACTCAGAAATCAGATGAATGAATAAAGAAAATATGGTTTGTATATACAATGGAATATTACTCAGCCATAAAGAAGAATGATTTTATGACATTTGCCAGTAAATTAATGGGTCTGGAGACTATTACACTAAGTGAAATAAGTTAGTCCCCAGAAACCAAATGTCAAATATTGTCTCTGATGTATGGAAGCTAACCCACATTAAAGTGAGGGGGACAGAATAGAAGTTCAGTAGCTTAGACAATGGGGAATAGAAGGAAAGGAGAGATAAAAGAAGAAAAAAGAGTGTAATTAATCTGACATAATTTTCTTATGCACATATATGAAAACATCACAGTGAATCTCACAATCATCTACATACACAAGAATGGGGTCTTAACTAGAATAAGAAATATTTCATGCTTGTATTATTATATCAGAATTCATTCTTCTTTCATGTATAACTAAAAAGAGCCAATAAAAACTATGAAATGAAATATTTAATATTTGAATAAATAAATAAATACATAAATGCACTTTAGCTCTTGGCTATAATCTGTGCTGTTATTGTATATCCGCTATCATTTTCACTTGAAGAGCTTCTTTTAACATTTCTTGGAAAGTTGTCTACTGTCAATATCCTCAGTTTTAGCTTACCTTAGCAAGATTTTATTTGTTTGACTTCCAAACATTTTTATAAAATATTTTTCAAAATTCTGATTGACATTTAATTTTTTTTAGCATTTTAAAGATTATACTCTATTGTTTTCTTGCTTACGCAGTTTCTGAAGAGAAAGCTCTTGTAATTCTTGTCCTTGTTCCATTGCAGAACGAACATTTTTCTTTGATTTCTTTTTTTATTTAGCTTTTAATTTTTTACAAACTGCATTTTGATTCATTGTACACAAATGGGGTACATCATTTCGTTTCTATGGTTGTACACAATGTAGACTCATACCATTCGTGTAATCATACATGTACAAAGGGTAATGATGTTTGTCTCATTCCACCATTTTTCATACCCCCCTCCCTCTCATTTTCTTCTACATATTCTAAAGTTCCCCACCCTTTCTATTGGTTTCTTTCCAGATTTTCATTTTGTCTCTGATTATGAACAATTTGCACATATTAGGTATGGTTTCCTATTTAATATTTATACTAAATCTTATTATTCCAGCTTTTTGGTTCTGTGGTTTAATGTCTGTCATTAATTTTGAAATTTTTTCTGCCTATATTTCTTCACATATATTTTGTTCTTAGTTCTCTCTTCTTCCTCTTTCTGTGATGGTAATTGCATGTATGTCACATCACTTGATATTGAATCTTATGTCTTCCATGCTTCTTTATGTTTCTCCTTATTTTTCAACATGAGTAATCTCTATTGACCTAGCTTCAAGTTTAGGGAATTTTACTCAATTCTGTTAAGTCCACTGAAAAGCCTGTTAGCATATCTCCATTTTTATCATTGTGCTTTGATTTCTAGCATTTCCATTTTCTAAACCCTTATCATTTTCTATTCTTTGCTAGAATGATATATCTAACAATATATATTATCTAACTTATCCATTAAAGTTTTTAAATATACACAATAATTATTTTATATTTCTTGACCAATTGTTCCAGTATTTATTTCATATCTGACTCTGGTCACCATGATTTTTTTTTTTTCAGCTAGTGTTTGTTTTTCCCTTTTCACGTTCCTCCAAAAATTTTGTTTCAAGACAGACATATAAAATATGCAGAGGTGAACAAGTTTATGCTTGAAAGTACTTACACCTTTCCTTCTGTTGGGTCTTACACCTTTCCTTCTGTTGCAGTCATTATATTCATGTAGTCTGGAGTTGTTAATTGTAATGGATATGCTCAGTGCACCAGAGGATTCAAATTCCTCTAGGATATCTTGGGGTAGGTTAGCATTTGGGCTGATTTGTACATTCTTCCTCCCTGGTTATTGATCCTCAGTTTTGACTTTAAATTTTCCCTTCATGATGGTCTTCCAAGAGATCGTGCCTCATGCATCTTAGCCATTTTTCTGCCATGGATACTTTTTTTTCCATGCTTGCTTGAGTGATGGTGTGTGGGGAGGGGGTTTTGTAGATGTGTGTGTATGTAGGGAGGAATATGCTCTAATGGTGATTAAGTTTCAATCTGAGTTAAGCACAAAGAAACTTGGATATCAGTGATAAGGCTCACAAAAATGTTTTTGCCCCCATCCAGAGGTAATACTGGACCTAGCACATATTATTGTTCTTCACCCAAAATCGGAGGGTTTGTCTTTTTTGTTTGCTTACTTACTTCCTTTTGTTTTCCTGCCCAGCTCTCCAATCCTAGTTACACTGCTTGTTTGCTTTTGTCACCAGACTGCAAACTGTGTTGCCCTTCTTTTCATAGATTAAGAACTTTTAGTCCTTTTTGGAGATGGGCGAGTTTGGTCTGGGGGATTTTAGCTGAGACACTTACGGTCCTCACCCAGTCAATACCATAATAGATGCTCTTTAATTCCCCCTGAGAGTGAATGACTAGTAATATATCTGGATAAGAACCCATAAATCTTTGCAAATCCTCCTCTATGTCTGTGGACCCCAGGGATCTTCATATTTTACCCTGGTTCTCAACCAACCTTTGGCAATTTAATAGTGTAGCTGGATCTTTCTACTGGATTCTGTGGCATTAGTGACTTCTGTTTGAGGGCAGCACATGCATGGGGGTTGTGCCTCTCCCTGAAAGCACCTGTCTGTCCCTAAATTTTCAGTTAGCTGTTGATAACAGTGATCAGAATCAATCAGGGCCAAGTTCTGTTTTCCTAGATGTTGAAGACTGAACACGGGAGAAATGCTTAGGCAAGCATAGAAAGCAAGTTTTATTTAAATGATAGAACAGAAATAGACTTCTCTGCAGAGAAGGGGCTCAGAACTGGGTGCCGAAGGAGGTTGGGGTGTCCTGCCCCTTTTATACATTTTAGAATTCCTTTGTTTTCACGGCCTCTCTTCCACCATTCTGTGAATGTGATATGCCGCCAAGGTGGGCCAAAGGTGGAGTGATCCTGTGTGGGAAAGGAAGGGAGTGGCCCAGGAGGCATTCATTCATTAACAACTCCTTGTAGGGAGGAACAATCCCCAGAGGCCAGGTTACCTTGGCAACAATGGAGGAGGGAGAGGTGTCCTGAAAGTATTAACATTTTATTTCTTCCTGAATAAGCCCCCAACCATTCATTACCGATACTGACTGCCTTTTGTCACCCATCCTCACTATAAGAATTATGATCTCAGATCTCTGGTAATCTTAAGAAATGTCATCAATTGACAATGTTTCATCTGACTCTCTATATCTTTGAGCTAAAAAGAAATTTACATACTGTGAGAATTCTATTTTGAAATGTAGTGATTTATAGCTAATCATCAGTCTTTTGTTTTAGAAAATTTCAGAAGTAATAGAAAAATTGTAAAAATTGTTCAGTAACCTATATATTTGCACTATATGCAGGGTTTCTCCTTTCTAAATTTCGTGTACTACTATTAAGCTCAATTTGCCAAGTTTTATCTTCAGTAGATATTGTGCATAATAAATTATAATTCCTCATTCATCAGAAAAACATACAATATGCTTTATTGGTTATAATGAATTGTGCATTTACCTACATTTACTCTTGTTTCTCATATTTTATCTTAGAGAAATGTGTTGTGTTCAGGAAAATTATATTAGCCATAGATTAAATTTTATTAATATATCTCAAAACCCTTTAATCAATTTACATTTCATTTTGAAAAGGTCAATAAATTAACCATAATCAACTGATAAATTGTTTTTATTGAGAAGCCTATAGTTTGTTATTGTAGCAAATATCAGACTGACATTTTTAGAATTATAATGAAGAGATGGTAAATTACTTAGAAATCAGATTAAATGTGCTACCATGTGAGAATATACTATAAACTAATTTACTTTTAATTTTGCTTATTTTTTCTAAATTTAAAATAAGGCACAGGTTTTAAAAGTTAGTTTTAAAATTTGAAATAAAACTAACAAATTTAATTTACATACAAATCCTAGAATACTGAGATATTCATTTATTTACAATTGTTGTGGTTAACCATAAGAAAAAAAGAAATTTAGTATCAATGTTTAGTAATTATTACTAAAGAAACTAATAACCGTATGTCTAGTGTTTCTTCCTTTGAAAAAATGCCTTTATATGTAGTGATTTGACAGAGTAGTATAATGATTAACTATGGGGATTTTAAAGCCTTAAGTTTCTGGGTTCAAATATTTTATATCTACCTGTATATATCAATATCTATATATCTTTACCTAGACCCAACATATAGTTATACTATTCTATATTATTTTCAATATTTATATATCTTTTATACAACTAAAATTATCTTTCAATCAAAACTCTGTGTTACTTTTATATTTTTCAGACCTGTCTTGATATCTAATGTCTCTTGAACTACGAGCTTGGGAATCTAAACCTCCAATTTTTGTAACTTACACCCCACTGTTTCCTTGAGATTGTACAAACTCATCTTCTTTCCAACTTGGGCCCAATATCTACACTAACACTTATTTGTTTGTTTTAGCTATAAATTTATATTTAAACACCACATATTTATAATTTCTATATATTTGGATTGTTTTGCTGTGAGAAGAGATTTGGAATCGGGCACCATTCAAAAGTATTTTCTATGGCACTGGCAGGATATATTGAATGTAAATACTTATCTTTTAAACACAAGAAGTAAAAATGGTGTATATTAAAAATGTAATTATTTACTTCCTGTGGTGGTACACACCCAAAGTTCTAGCTAGTAAGGGACTGAGGCAGGAGAATCCCAAGCTCAAGGTCAACCTGGGGGTGTAGCTCGGTTGTAGAATGCTCCTTGGTTTAAGCCCCAGTACAACAAAAGACAAAATAAAATTGAGAGTAAGAAAGAAAATTAGAATTACTTACATATATTTCCTTTTCAAAATAAATCAATTTCATGATTTTAAAGAATGAATATTGTAAAAAGGAATATTTTATTAGCAAGAAAATCTCTTTATAGGGAAATCAGAGACATACTTAGCAAAATCATTTGATTCCAGTTCCATAAGTGAAGGGAATATGACCTTCCTACACATGGAATTATAAAACATATCTTTAACATACTATGTAATTTTCTCATAGAAAATATTAAACTCTCAATATAACAAGTGGGAAAATAAAAAAGAATTGGTGCTTCAATGATTGTGCTTAATGTTAGACTCAGTGACAAAAGTTTTAGTTTTCTTATCAAAGTATATAAAATAAAAATAAAAGATCAACTACATATGCATCCTCTGCTAGTGACATTTCAGTCGATGATGGACCACATGTTTAATGGTGGTGCCAAAAGATTATAATGGAGGTGAGAATTCCCTATGGACTAGTGACACACTTATGACCACATTGGAACGGAAGTCATTACTCATGTGACTGTGGGGATGTTGGTGTAAGGAAACCTGCAGTTCTACCAGTGGTACAAAGGTTCAGAACACAAATTATGCACAGTACTTAATACTTGATAATGATAAGAGGTGTCTATGTTGTTCTTTTTATTTACTGTATTATACTTATTATCACTATTTGAGTGTATTCCTACTTATTAAAAAGTGGGGGGACAGTTAAATAACCTCAGGTAGGTCTCAAGGTGTTCTGGAAGGCACTGTTATCATGGGAGAGGGCAGCTCCTTGAACTCCATCAACCCTGAATTCCCCACAGTGGGACAGGTGTGGAGGCAGCATACAGAGATATCAAGACCCTGATGTTGGATAGGCCTAGGTTAATGAGTATGTTTGTGTCTTTATTTATTTATTTATTTTACCAAAAAGCTTAAAAAGCAAAATTAAAAAATTTAAAAACAAAGAAGCTTATAGAATGAAGATTTAAAGAAATAAAATACTGTTTTATATCTGTACAATGTTTGTTTTACTATATGAACCAAAATGTTAAAAAATTAAAGTTGATTAAATATAAAGTTAGAGCTGGGTGGGTATGTGGCTCAGTGGTAGAGCACTTGCCTGGCATGTGTGAGGCAATGGGGTTGATTCTCAGCACCACATATAAACAAATGAATAAAATAAAAGATCTACTGACATCTAAAAATTTTTTTTAAAAAATGTTTAAATAAATAAATTAATAATGTTAGAGTTAACTAAATTTAATTTATTGTTCAAGGAAAAGTTAAAAATTTAGTGCAGCCTCTGTTTCACTGTTTATTTTCGGTTTACAGTAGTGTACAACAATGTTCTTTCTAGGCCTTCAGATTCTCCTAGCACTCACTCACTGACTCACCCAGAGCAACAAGTCCTGAAAGGTCTGTTCCCAGTAGCACTCCATACGAGTGTGCCATTTTTCATGGTTTATGCCATATTTTTACTCTTCACTTATGTGTTTAGAAACAAATAGTACTAATTGCCTATAAGCTTCACTACAGTAACATGCTGTACAGTTTTATACCCTAGGAACAATTCACTGAACCAAACCACCTAGAGTAGTAGTAGTTACACCATCTAGACATGCATGAATACTCCATGAGTTTCACATCACAACCAAAGGGCCTAACAAAACACATCATTCCAAAAGCATATTCACATCACTAAGTGATGTATGACTGCTTACATCATTTAGAAAATACTATGGAAAATGCAACAATACTTATTTTATAACTTCAGAAAAATTCTCTGCATTATATAATTGAATCATAATATAGAAAGGTGATTCAGATTCATTTAGTATTTAAAATGTTTCTCTCGGGGATTTAAAGATTTTAAGTTAACCAGCATATAAACATAAAATAGTATGTTCAAGCAATTCTGATTTTATTTTATGAAACTGTGGTGTGGGTCAAAAAAGAATAGGTAGCAGAAAAAGTGTACAATCCATTGTTCACCATACTGAATAATTTTTTATCTTCATAATGTCATATTTTCATTTGTAAAGTATGAAAAAAATTCACCTTGCAATTTCCTGTTGTCATATAGTTTACATAGATATTATTTTATGCTTTTACACTTATTTTATTTCTTCAATAAATAATCACGAAAATAATATTACTGGTTAAGGATTTACCATTATGGTCTTCTAGCAGGGGGAGCTCGAATGAATCAGAAACTTTCTTAAAAACTTTCACAACTAATACTTTCACCAGCAGTACTATAATAGAGGACAAAATTTGTTACAGGCCACCAAATTATAATTTTTTTCAAGTTCATTAGATTAATAGTAATCTTGAACAACACTCTTTCCTGCCCTATTCACTCTTGGCTACTTAATTTTGTACAAATAGACTTTACCTGTAATCTTGGTAACTTAGTTATGTAATGAAGTGCATGGTTATAAAATGCACATGTCAAGTCAAATGTACTAATTAAATGTCAAATTCTTACATTTTGAAAACAGTTTTCAGATATGTCCTGCACACATTTATTTTAGTGGCTATTAACTATACATCCTCTTCTGTGGCATTGAGAAGATGTGAACATAATATAAAATTTATATATAAATATAAATACATAATCAAAAGTATAGTTTATATACATTAATTTTTATTATAACCTTTATTTCTATACTGTTATTTCCTTACTTTGTTATATAGTCTTATATTATCACTAACATTTTGAACTAATAAGCAGATAATCATAATATCAATAAAGAAAATAAAAGGGTAAAATAAAACCAAAACATGGCCCTATATATCAGTACAAATTGTATTATTACACAAATCTGTAAACTGTATGGCAATCTATTTTTTGCTAAGAAATTGCTGCTAGGTGTTTACTAATGATTAGCATAAAAGTGGCTATAATTTTTCAGGTTGTAATTAGTTATGGTAACTGACTCAGATCAAGGACTGGGCCATCATCTGTCTCAGATTATAAATGCAAGACATTACTTGCTCTCTTCCAGTCAAGGCAATTCATTAGTTATGCTGTTTGAGAGCAGCTGTACCCTTTGAGATGTGATTTATTCAGATTCTCTCAATATTACTGCAGAAGCATGGGGAGATAAGTGATTTGATGAGGCTATGTATTTACTGTCAAATGCCATTATATTTTGAATGTGCAATAGCAGTGATAGGAAGTTTGGTTTTCAAAGGCAAAGGATTAAATCAAATGAGGAAAAGCCCAGAAAATCCAAATGTACAAAATCATATATCTTATAGGCATAGACTTTTTTATTATGGAGCTCATTAAATTTTTACTTGCAATTGTGCTCACTATTGTGAAGAGTAGATGCATTGTTTAAAATGTAAACATGATTGTTACACAATTGTTACAAATATAATTCTTTAAAAGGGAAGCATAGAAAGCACAATTTATTACCAATATAAACTGTCAAATATTTACCAAATGAAAAAAATTATAATTGTTCTATGTATTTTTTTATAATTTAACTTATGTAAACATAATTCTTAAAACAATAAAAATAATTTAACTTGAAATGGACTGTACCTATACAACTTGATTGTAAATATGTTCTTGAGTTTGTGTGATGTTGGATGAGCAAATCAAATGTTTTCTTCCAATACCTATCAATACCTATCTATAAGGTCATTGAAGAAAAACAGTATTATATTTTAACATATTGTAGTAGCTGGAGGCATTAAGAGAAATTACCTTAAATTTCCAAAATTTTTGTCCTTTTAACCTTTGTTATCAGTCTAGATTTTGAAGAATGTATATAGTTTGCATGTAGTATGTAGGTATATTTTATATACATACAAATGCATATTATGTATGCTGTCCATTAGATAGAACTTGTCCAGTTTAAAGGAGCTTCTGAGGTCCCACTCTGCATGTCTTCTTCAGTTTCTCCTGTCCTTGAGGCCCTGTTGAGTGACTAATGCCTAAGTCCTGATTGGCCACTTTTTAAAGGGTTTTTAAAATTTTATTTTATTATGATAAGACACTTAAAATGAGATCCATCATTTTAACAAATGTTAAATGCACAGTACATTATTGCTGATTATGAATACTATGTGTATAACAAATTTCTTTTAATTTTGCTTACTTTATTTTAGTGCAGTATAATAGTGGGGTTCATTTTGACATATTCATTTGTATATAACAATTTTTTTCATTTCAATCCTTAGAACATTCACTTCCTTCCTTCCTCCCTCCCTGGATCCCTTTCTTATATTTTATCAATCTTTCTTCCATCTCTTACTTATTAATTCACTTGTTTGATGTAGTAGAGTTATATATAAAATTGGAATACAGTATGGTGTATTCACACATGCTCCTAGCAACATTTGGTCAGCTTCATTCCCCAGTTCTTCCTCTTTCCCCACCTCCTACCTCCCCTTTGATCTCCAGTTTCTATTTACTGATCTCCCTTCTATTTTTGTGAAATCCCTTTTTCTTATTACTTCTTTTCTCTCTAGTGTCTATATATGAGAGAAAACTTTTGAACCTGTGTTTCTCTCTAGTTTAGTTCACTTAGCATGATGTGCTCCAGATTCATCCATTTTCCAGGAAAAGGCATAATTTCATTCTTCTTTATGAGTGGACTCCATTGTATTGCAAATTTCTTTATAAACCACCAATTTAGCCCAGTGCACATACAGCAGAACTGGAAAGTTAGCGCGAAGAGATTGTAGTCACATAACAGAAAAACACCTCCAGCCAGTGCTTGAATACTAATGCTCTTCAACCTCTATGCTCTGATGTCATTATATTCTTCTAGATTCCTTGAAGGGAGAACAGACATGCTCCAATGATCATTTTTTCTCAAATCTATTAAGGCATGCAATGTGAAGATTCTCCAATGATTATATATTAAATGATTTATCTTTTCTATATAAAATACTAACAAAAGTAAATTTACTCTGTAGTTACTAAGTATGAAAAAATGGTTTCCTTGGTGTAAAAAAAAAAAAATTTGTTTTCTCAACCAAAGAGCCCATTCTCAGTTTTATATGATTTGGAGGAATAAACTCAGCAAGAGTTGCTGAAGGGGAGAGAAAATAAGGGGAGAGATAAAGAGAAAAACAGTCCACTAGGCAGCGATCACTGAAATCAACAGCAAACAACTCAGGACTGCATCTAAAAATGTAAACTTCTACAAATACTACCTGTGGACTTTTCTGTATTCTAACTAATGAGCCAAGAAATTTGAATGCAACATAATCCTTTATGTATATTTTCTGGGGAAGAAACATACATATATTTGTGTAATACTAAAAAAATGGAAGGTTATAAAAATGCAGAAAATGGGAAATCCTAGAGTCTAGATTAGAGAGTAAGGGTAATTGAACTAAGCCTTAAAGAAGGAATAAACAGGAGTAAACATTTGATAAAAAAAGAATGAGAGGCCAATGAAATGGTCCAAGGAATAGGATAGGTTTTCTCAATTGGTTTTTGACAATCCACATTTTGAGAAAGAGTAATCATCATAATTGAAATTGGAAACCTTATTGTGTGCCAGACACATGTCACCTACATTTATAATCATTTTGAAGGACTTAAAGTACTATGCATTGACTAATTCATAGGAATTTTATTAACTCATTTAACATTTCAAAAATCCATTATAAGTTTGGTGTGACTACTGCAACATGTTATGAGCAAAGAAAATGATACAAAGACAGGGAATCGTCCCATAATTCACAGAGCAAAGCAAATGATAGATCCAATACTTAGATTCTGTCAAGTTTACTTCAGACCTATGGTTTTAACCAGAATGGCAACTTCTTCCTTTAAGGGAATAAATAATAGCTGACTGTTATTGAACATATATAATCTCTGTATCTCAGCATCAACAGAGTAAAATCTAAAACATAGAATGAAGTTTCTTAAGTCATCATCAATACACAGTAATTCACAATTAGAAACACAAGAATTTCAACTAAACCTTATGGAGAGGAGCAAAATATGTTACAAATGTGTTACAACTAAACACAGCATTTTGCAAGTCCCTCCCTTAAAAAGTAGAGGGCCTTATACTATTCATTCACATGAAATTACAAATTAATTAAAGAATTTCAAAGAAAATGGTAGAAAACTCATATGGATTATTATGCACATTTGCTTTGTATGGCTTAAGGAAAATTTTTCTATGAAATATCTTATATATCCATACTAAAAATGTAAGCTTGAAAATTAGCTGTACTAACTTAGTGTCTTTAGTGACCGGTGGTCACAACTTTTTCCCATCAGTATATTAGATATTAACACCATGCAAGTGTATTAATTAGTTTGATTAGATCTAAAAATACTGTTAATAATACCTTTTTTAAATTGACGATTCTAATGTTTTCATGATGGCTCTAAATTCCAAAAAAGAAAAAGATGATAAAATAGGAGCCTTGATTTTTCTGCTTTTCCTTTTAAGTATGGAAAACCACAGATAATATTCTTTAATAAGTACAGAAATATTTTTTGCCTTAATATTGTACAGACTTTAATCTGACGTTATTCCCTAAACAGAAATTTTTTAAAAAAGTATTTGTTATATATGTTCATAGAAGACATTTTCTCCCAAACTGTATCTACTTAGGCATATTTTGAAAAATATGATCTTTTTAATGTAGCACCATACTTCTTTATCATTATTTTATAGGGCACTCCTTTTTAAAAATGTTTTAAATTTGTTCTAATTAGTTATAAATGATAGTAGGATGCATTTTGATAAATCTCCATCCATTAGCTGAAATATGTTTTTAAATTCAGCTAAATTAAATTTATTTTATTTGTGCTTTTTATGTCCTATTTAAACTTTTTTTAAAATGCTTTTTAAAAGAAATTTATTTTTCCTATAGTACTGTACTGACATCTTGGTGATAAGTAAAATGATTATACAGTAAGATGATGATATATGTAGCTGGTTACTGACGTTTGTTCCTTAAATCTATTTTTCTATTCTTGTCATAGAAGTAGTTTTCTAAAATTTCTCCAAAATTTAAATAAGAACGTTGATCCCAATTTGCCCTTCTTGAACTTTGTGTGTTGGTGTAAATATTTTTCTAGGCATTTTAAAAAATATTATTGTAAATATAATAAATTATTGTAAAATAATTATTGTATTGTTGTAAAAGTAAAAATTACTATATTTGTTGCTGGCACATTTAAGTATAATTAAAATTGTTCAGTAAATCTATAAATCCCAACAATCATGTTAAATTTACTTGTTAGGTACAATTGTTTTTCTTTTTAGTTATTTTAGCATATACAATCTTGTTATCTACAAATATTCATTATCACATTTCTTGTTTACATTGATTTATTTTCCTGCCTTACAGTGCTGGAAAAAACTTAGAGTAAAACTTTAAACTAATTGATAGTGATGGGAATTCTTGCTTTTTCTGGAACTTAGGGGGATTTTTTTCATTACTTCACCATTAATTGTGAAGTTTTTACATTTTTTGAAGTACCTCTGTCAAACAAAGAAGGTATCCTATTACTAGATTGTTCATAGTGTTGTTTTGTTTTATTTTATCATAAATATGTGTCAATCATATCAAATGCTATTAATATACTTAACACTAAGTTTATAATTGTTCAAATATTTTAAAATCTAGAATTAGATTTATTTTTGTAGATTTAAGCAAATGTTGCACTTAATGGAATAAAACCATCTTGCTGATTATGTTGGACACTTTAAAAATATTGCTCTTTTAATTTTTCCATGTACTTTATTTGTGATTTCTTTTTCTCCATTTGTGAGAGAGATTGACCTGGAATTTTCCTTTCTTGTCCTTGTGAGGTTTGCTATTAAGCTAATTCTGGCTGTAGATAATAAATTCAAAATTACTCCCTTCTTTTTCTATTCTCTGATACTTTCTGTAAGATTTATGTTCCATTTACACTGGAGTTTGCTCCATGGGGAGGCTTTAAACCCATATTAATTTTCTTTATTAGGTACAGCATTGCCTGCTTTAGGAAACAGTTGATTCCTGCAGTGGAGGAGACAATAAAGAAAGTCCAGTACACCTACCTGCTCAGTTCCCTTCTCTGTAATCTTGGCTTCCTAAGCAATTGTTGCCATCCTCACTCTCTGATGCCTTTAAAAAGGTTTTTTTGTTGTTGTTCTTTAATTCCCTTTATAAAATACCCAGCTTTTATAGATACGTTCTGGTGACATTTGGCTTTATTAATGATAGGTCATACTTTTTATTTCTTTAGGAATTCAAAATTACTTAAAGACAAATATTTGTGGCATATTCTCATATGAATATCAAACTTAAAACTTACATTTCATTTGGGAAAAGTAGTAAAAATGATACATATTTATGAGGGTTTTTTTTTGCAAACAAAAATTTTCTCTGATTTTTCTACATAAAACGTGAAAATAACAAAATTGAAATTTTTGGAAATATGATCAAATCAAAAGAAGACTGGACAAATAGCTATTGTAAAGCAGGCAGCAGGAAGGATATGTTAGGGTGGCCTGTTTTTTGGGGTGGCCTGCCACTATCAGTGTACTCACAATGCTTTGCTGGACAAGGAATTTTACCTTTTCTCTAAACTGTATTTGACTTTCTGAGTTTCTTTGAGATACTCCATCCAAATTCAAAGACCAAAATTTCCAATTTTTCAGAACTATCAAGCTTCTTAAAGTACAAGAAGTAAACTCAAAAGTCATTAAGTGGGATGGCATCAAATTAAAAAGCTTCTTCACAACAAAGAAAAAACAAAGCATGAAGAGAAATTCTACAGAATGGGAGAAAAATTTTGTCACCTGCTTCTTAGAGAGGGCATTAATGTCCTATCTGTATATACAAAGAAAGACTATACAAAATAGCTCAATAAACTTAACACAAAAACCCAAATAACCTAATCAAGAAATGGACAAACGAACTAAACAAACATTTCTCAAAAGAAGAGATACAAATGGTCAACAAATATATTAAAAAATGTTCAACATCACTAGCCATTATGAAAATGCGAATCAAAATTACATTGATATTTAATCTCACTCCAGTCAGAATACAAAAAAATAATAAATGTTCACGAGGATGTGGGGGAAAGTCCCACCACATTGCTGGTGGGACTGCAAATTAGTGTAATCGTTCTGGTAAGCAGTGTGGCGATTCCTCAAAAAACTAGGAATGGAATCAGCATGTGACCCAGCTGTCCCACTCCTCAGTTTATATCCAAAAGATTTAAAACAGCATACTACAGTGACAGTCAGTTCAATGTTTACAGCAAGTCAATTCACAATAGCCAAGCTATGGAGCCAACCTAGGGGCCCTTCAACTGATGAATCCATAAAGAAAATGTGTTATATATACACAATAAAATATTACTAGGCTGTAAAGAAGAATGGCATTGTGATGCTTGCTTGGCAAATGAATAGAACTAAAGACTATCATGCTAAGTGAAATAAGCCAGTTCCAAAAAGTCAAAGGTCAAATGTGTTCTCTGATGGATGGAAGTTAATTCAAAATAAGGGGTGAGGACCAAAGAGGAGAGGGAGTAGGAGTGGGGGTAAATGGGAAAAAAAGGGAGAGGAAATTTCATCCAAATAGAGGAAAGATCAATAGAGTAAACCAAGAGATTGAATAGGAGGAAAAAATGATGGGAAAAAGGAATGAATCTGAGCAAACTTTGCCATGAGCTTTCACAGATGTGGCACAGTGGGTGCCAGCATGGTGGGTACTGGTATTGGGTGTTTCCACAGGACACTCATTTTTAAAAAAAAGTATGAGATAAACAGATTGAAGCAAGAGCAATGAATGGAGTGGTAAGGATGGAGCAGGAGACCGTGGGCAAAGTACTGGGGATTGAATTGGGGCAGATTTTGTGGCAATGTCGGGGTGTATTCTGGTGTTGTATATAACTAAAATGAATAATTTTTTTTTTAAATCTATGCCTTAACTTTTAGAAAAAGGAAGGAATCTGAAATATCTATGCTAATAAAGCTAATATTTATTGGGTATTCAGTATATGCTAGACAATATTCTAAATCCTTTGCATGTAATAATCGCAAAATAATCAATTCTTAATTATAGCACTATTTTACATATAAATAACTGAACCATAGAGAATTTATGTGTGTGTATATATTATAGTGTATAGAGTGAGATCGAGAGAGGGAGAGACAAAGAGACACAGAGACAATGATAGATCTAGAGAAACTTAAACAACTGTGTTTCTGATACAGTTAGTTATAACAGAAAATGAAAGTTCAAGATTGTTAAAGTCACATTTGCTTTACGAGTTATCAAAACCAACTCTTTTGTTGAAGGAACCACTGTGGAAAAGAGATAGGATATCTCTGTATACACCAACACTTACATGTTCAATTGGCTCACTTAAAAAAAAGTTTAATAATATCAAAACAAAAACCAAAAGTGGAAGCCTGATATCCTTTAAGTGTACAGCAAAGAAATACTTTGAAGAATTAATTGGATTAGGGGAAACTGATGTTATAGAAAATTGTTGATGAATGGATTTTATACTAAGATAACTAGTTTCTCTGGCTTTCCTCTCAGGATGACTCATTGGTTGGCTGCTTGCATCGGGTATTTTAGAGCACAATGTTCTCTCATTGGGGAACAATTTTTTTTTTTTTTTTTTTTGTGAAAGCAGAAATAATGGACACGTGGCAAATGGTTTAAATTTGCCTCTATTTTTGCCACTGAAATTGTGCTTGGCAGGACATTTAAAAAATTTGGATGCAGTTGTTCCCTGGGGAATTTGTCATTCCCTTGGACTACACATTCCATTTATCTAGATGTGTCTGAGTAGAGGGACCGATTGATTGACATTCAAATTACATGTTGACAAGAAACTCCTGTCTAACTTGTAATATTTGTTTTTCAAAAAACTATAAATACAAGGTTGCTTAAATTAAATTCTTACTTTTTCCAGAATAGAAAATTACTTGCTAAGTATTATTTTGAATAATATAAAATATAAAACACACATAGGCAAGTAGATAGCTAATACCAATTTAAGGTATTATAGTGTATATTTTATAAACTATTATTTGGTAGCAATTAATTTAGCAATTGACTGTTTTTTAAGAAAAATTTTTAATGATATCTGACTTCTAGAGATAATGGGGAGTAATATCATATATGTCTAAAAGAAAAGTCATTAGTTTCCTTGTAAAGAAAACTTTAAAATTACTATCTATTGATTAAATAATTAATCCGTCTATTTGAAGACTTCATTGTGAGCCAATGGACTTTATGAATTTTATTTCATAACTAGAAACATAATATTAAATTATGAAAACTTTTAATCTAATAAACTGTCCATACCTCTTGTGTGATTTTGCCTTTAAGTTGAATATAAGCTCTCACATTTTTAAGAAGCTACAAACCAAAAAATTATGTAGATAATTTTTAGAGGAATGATTCAATACCTGATAGATATTCAAATGTTTTTTAAAACATTAGGCAAATTCTGAATTCTGAATGCCTCATTGAGGCATTTGTTGTCATTATAATAGGTTTGATTGTATCAGTATTATGTATGCTAAGAAGGGATGATGCAAAAAATTCATATTTAAAAAACAATAGATTCCCAAAAAACTTGATCCTCAGAAGATCAAATCAAAAGATATATAAAATAGAAAATCTTTAGATTTATTTCCTTTTAATGTATACTATTAAGTTGTACAACAAGTTGTTTCGATAGGCATATGCACAGTGAAATGATTATTAAAATCAAGGGAATTTATCAACCATTTCCTCACAGTTTCCTTTGTTTTGCTCCCAGGTGAGAGTAACTGATACATATTCTCTTAGCAAATGTCCTACATATAATACAATTTTAACTATGACAATCAGTCTGTGCCTTGGATCTCTGGACTTATCCTACAACAGTAACTTTGTACCCTTTGGCCAACATCTCCCATTTCTTAGTAATCACTTTTCCACTCTTTGTAATTCTTTGCATTTTACTTTTTAAGATTTGACATAAAAGTGAGATCACACAGTATTTTCCTTTCTGTGTCTGATTATGTCTCTTAACAAATAGTTACAGCCATTTGTAACAAAACAGTATGAAATTTTCACAATTAAAAATAGAACTGCCATATATATGATCCAGCAATGTCACTACTGGGCATAGACCCAAAGGAAATGGAACTACTACCTCAAAGAGAGATTTGCATTCTCATGTTCATTATGTGTGTGTCATATATATTATACATATATACATATATTATAGGTATACTCAAAATATTGTTTATATTATATATATAAATGTGTATATATACATATATTCATACATATTTATTTATGTAAAGGGATATTATTCAGCTTTAAAAAAAGAATGATATTATACCATTTACAACAACATGCAGGCAACTGGAGGACAGTGTGCTCTTCATATTAACAAAAAAGCATTGAATAAGTGAGAAACATGTCTTATCTCTGAACTGGAAATCTCAATAGTGTGGTAAAGTCAACAATGTTCTATAAATTTCATATATGTAAAACTAACTCAAGAATAATAAAAATGTAGGTGGGGCTGTGGTAATATAAGTTCAAAGATCAACTACAAAGAAATAACAATTAAATATGTGTGAAGTAGAATAGTAGTGACACAGTCCATACCCTGAAAATACAAAACTAGTGGCAAAAATATTATATTAAAATATTTATTTCATCTTATGGAACAGGCACTCTCAGAATGTCAAAACCCGAACTACAAAAAAGAGGGATAATATTGGCTATTTTTGCTTACAAAATATACAGTCAAGTAATGTCCTTAGGGAAAAAACACAAAATAATGATCTAGTTGGAATTTTATTGACAAGGTTTGCATCTCTTTGTGTATATAAATACAAGATCTTTGTGTATATGTACACATATTCAATATGCATTTTATACTCAAATATGTGATTTACATATCTACTAATAAATGAAGACAGTTAAAGTTATGCAACAGATAAGTATGCCTATTTGCTACTTGTATATTTTCCCTAGAATGTAATGGTATTCCTTTTTAAATTTCATCTATGTCCTCTTATATTCTCACTATTCTTAGAGAAAAGACAGTTTGCAATAGCTGAGAATGGCATTTTAATAGAAAACATTAAATCATACTGATTGTGTGATACTATAATTCTCTAATTTACACAAATTTGGAGATTTAGACGCTAAGAGATTTTGCTATTCAGTACTGTTTAAAGTATTCAAAAGATACCCTCTATATGTCAAGTCATTTTCCCAAAGCTTTAATGTCAGCTTCAATTCCAGAAGAGTTATTTTGAGTTGCTCAAGCTCAGCATTTTCATACTCTCTCTTTTAGACAACACATGTAATTTGTGTTTTAAATACCACAGGGAAAAAAATTATGAAAACTAGAACGAACTAATATATACAGAAATGCATTGTTAATTTTATCTACAAACAGGCCACTCCATCTGTTCAAACATAATGCTCCAAACCAAGGAATATGTTCCAAACCAAAGAGCATGATATTTGACAGATGGAGAGGTCTGTAAGCCTGTCTGGAGCATGGAATACTATATAGTTTGTAGCAGGGTCCAATTTTCCACACGAAATGAAATCTAATAGAAATTTCTCCCCAATAAACATCAAAATCAGCGACAATTTTCCCAATTGATATGCACCACAGACCAACTCATTTTTTATATTTTTCTCAAACAAAGGAAATTTATATTTACTTTCAGTTCATTCTCTATCTTAATAGTTGTTCTTCTGCATAAATAAGTATAAATGTCAAATATATTTCATATGTGATTAAAAAGCACTAGTGAGTCCAATTTTGTTTTGCTTTACTATTCAACATAAAAATTTGATTGCTATTTTAAGAACAATTAAAGATTTAATGATTATATCATAGTACATGAAGATTCAAAAAAGTCCTATGACAGGTTTTTATTAATCTCTTTAATTTATTGAATTAAATGACATAAAAAGATGCTATTGTCTTCCTTAAAAGCATGCAGCAAGTGTGAGACAGAATTAGATTTCTCAGCTCTTATCTAGCCCTTCTCCGTAAAACCCAGAATTCAGATGTGTGAAGTCATGGGAGATCACGTCATCATTATTAACATTTCATCACAATTAAATTAAACAAAATCTTTGCTGAAAATATCTTTATCGTATGGGTTGCTCAGAACTGAGAATACTATTTCAGTCTGTGCAAATTAATGGCAGCCTTATCAAATAGAACATGAGGTATCCAGTGAGAAATGTGCAGATAAAATATATTAACACTGATGGGTGTCACATGAGATCTCAGTCCTGAAAAGCAGGACGTAGTTCAATATCTAATTCCAAGGCTTCAAAATTCAGAGCCACTTATGACTTTGCATTTCAGTAAATTTGCATCAGTTAAACCTTGCTCCTAGTTCCTCTTCATTCCAGACCTTGCTCCTAGTAATGATGATGCCCTATCATGTTGGTTGTCCTTAGGGAAATCAAGAACATTCATGACACATCTTCAGACTTTCAGATTAACAGAAATTTTCACTGGGAAACCCCGAACTGAGCTCACTTCTACCTTCCTCAGAAATAGTGTAGTTATACTCTAATTTTAAAAATCTTCACAACTACTGTTGTAAAGATATTGTCTTTTGCTTCACCTCAGAGAAATTAAATATTCATCAACTTGACCACAAATTAAGACTGTAATACTTATTTTTCATTTTGGTGATAATAAAGTTTCTTAACATTATGTAAAATTCAGGTAAAATCAATATTTGATCTGTATACTTGAGCTCTCCCCATCTACTTTTATTCTCTATCCATGAAATAAATTATTCTTGATTTTAAATCAGATGTTCTACCAATGAAAGACTATATTATTATTTTGGTAGTCATTTATTTGGCCATATCATTCCCACATAAAATGCTCTGAACATTTTATCTCTCAAATTTATGTGATTCTATTAGATGCTATTTAATGTTACCAGGAACTGCCTAATGACATACTCTCAAATTTTGTTTTGGAGTCTATTTCCCAATTATAGAAAGTTTTACTGGACTCGAGTCTGTCTACACCAATAAAGATTAATTGAGAAGCTTTTTGCAGTGCCCAAATACCTCTTTAGATTTCAATGTAAATTCATCTTCTCTTTCTAGCACTTATTAGTATGGCACTACATTTTTTAACCACATTTCTTTTCATGTTTCTTACAACTTCTAATCCAGTAGGTATATATATGCTGTAGCACTGGTAACTGCTATAGCTAAAGTGTGTGTGTATGTGTGTGTGTGTGTGTTGAATGTCAATTTTACCCACCAGTTTGAAACAATAAAGCATATTTAGAAAGAGAAGATAATTCCTGGCTAAGAAAAAGATCATATTTTCATCTGCATTATCACATCACCCCAATGAGGAGCTCTCAAATTCTAGATTCATACACAGGTTCCTACTTGACTTATCAACTTGTAAATTTAATAGACATCTGAGTCTTAATGAATCCATAATGAAATTGTTGATTCTTCCCACCCCAACAAAAAGTCAACTATGTTTCTCATTATGTCCCCACCTACATAATGATGGCAAGTACAATTTAATTTTCTAGAAAAACTTATAAGTCATCATTCATTAATTCTTCTTTCCTCTCTCCTGTTCTTCACATTAAATTCATTGGCAAGTTCTCTCAGTTTCAGTTTTGAAGTAGATTCCTAATTATTCCAAATATCTCTATCACCTGTATCCTAAATCAAGGCAGTGATGTGCTCTTTCCTGGGTTAATGCAACTGACTCTTTCCATTCCTGATCCTACAGCTAATTTTCCAAATTGCAGTCAGCATTGTAGGTTATTTTCTATATTATTTGTTGCTTATTTTTCTTTCTACCTTCCTTTCCTCATTTCTCCAATTTTTTTCTCCCCCTTTCTTCCCTTCTTGCTTTCCTTCTTTCTTTCCTTCCTTTCCCTCTTCTTATTTTTTCTCCCTTTGAAATCTCCTTTACTTAAATCTGTTTTGATTTTAGTTATTCATAACAAAAAATCCAAACTGTATTGTGACCCAAAAATATCTAAATAATTTAGCCATGCCTCACTTTCCAAGTTTAATCATGCATCTCTCTGTCCTTCCTCAATGTACTTTAGCTATAGCTTAGTCTGTGTTAAATTTTAGTCTCACTTTTTCCTCTGCCCTGGAACATTCTTCGAAAGTTTTGTAGTATAAAAATCTTTACATAATTTATTTCTCAAATGTTCACCTCCAGAAAATGTGCTTGCTTGACCACTCTATCTACAATTCTTTACAGTCCTCCCCCCACACAATTACCCTCTGAAATTGTTAATTTTTTATGTCAACTCATCAACTGTGGGGTGTCCAGATATCTGGTTAAACATAATTTCTGTTGTGTCTGTGAGGTGTTTCTGGGTACAAATAACATTTCAATCAGTACACTCAAGTAAAACAGGTTGCCTTTACTGTGTGTGGACCTCATCTGATCCATTGCATGCCTGAATAAAATAAATGGTCAAGAGAGAATTCATTCTTCCAACCTGATTGTCTTGAAGTTTAAACATTGTTTTTCTCTTGCCTGTAGATTTTGGACTCAGTGGAACTTGCACCATAAGTTCTCCTGCTTCTCAGGCCTTTGGACTCAGACAAAGTACACTATTTGGTCTCCTATATCTAGACTTCTCAGCTTCCATAATCACATGAACCAATCCCTTCATATCAATCTCAGCTTCCTCCAGCATGTACTTCAAAATTCTTCCAGCCTCTAATTATTATTGAGTTCCTAAACTACTTGCATAGTTTTGTGTGTTTTTTTGTAGCAGCAACTGACTTATCAATGACAAAATATAAATTAGTATGCTTGGGTTGTCATAACAAAATACCATAGACTAGATAACCTAAACAATAGAAATTTATTAATCACTTTTCTGGAACAAGAAATCCAAGATAGAGATGAGGTTTCTGGTAAAAATTTTCTTCTTGGCTTGCAGATATTCTTAAGTCTCTCTGTGGTATTTTGTTATAACAGCTAGAGCTAACTAACACACATTTTTGGTGGAAAGGAGCTCTGGGAATTGAACCCAGAGGCACTTTGCCACTGAGCTACATCCTCAGCTCTTTCTTTCATTTTTTATTTGAAGAAAGTGTCACTAAGTTACTTAGGGTCTTCCTAAATTGGGTAGGCTGGCCTCAACATGCAATCTCCCTGCCTCAGTCTCTGGAGTTTCTAGGATTACAAAAGTGCACCACCACACACTGCCTAACACACTAATACTTGTAAATAATAAAATATGTGTGGATATTAATGACATTTATATATACAAATTTATAAATACATATATATACATAGACATATATAAATACATATATACATATATATATACACACATATATACATACATACATATATTACTTCTGAATAAATTTCTCCATATAAATTCAAACTACTAGTCACAGATTCATTTAAAGTTTCCGGTAGTTAGTCTTTTCCCAAGCCAATGAGTTAATTAAGCAATTCTATTATTCATCCTGACTTCTCATTCTGGGCAGGCAAGAGTGGTATGGCAAGGGGACAAATAAATCATTTTCCCCCAAATGTCTAAACATTTTAAAGTATAAATCAATGAAATATTACAGAAAACTTGTTCTATAGCTATCCTGAAAAATATAATTGTGTTATTCAGTGTTCTTCAAGAAGAACCAATAGGATCTCTCTTGCAGACTGGAAATTCAGGAAAGAATTAATTTTGCTGTCTTAATTTCAAAAATTATAAACTCAAGCAAAATTTCCATGCTTTAGTCTAAAGGCAAAATTTAATTATCTTTAGAAAATCTCTATCTTTGCTCTTAAGATAAGCATTGGATTGGTTAAGGCCTACCCACATTTTAATGAATAATCTGCTTTATTTATAATCATATCAATAATCACCTTTACAGCAGCATCTAGACAATGTCTGACCAAACAACTATCTGCCATGGTACTGCAAAGTTAACACATAAAATTAACCTTGAAAATAAACATTATTATAAATACAGTATTTTTAAATATACAAAATTTTCTTCTGGAAAAGGGCAAAATATCAAAGATGATTGAATTGTATTATTATCATATAAAATGAATGTTATAATAATAACATTCAATAAAAACATAATTTTTTAAAGAGAAATTCTGTAGAAACTTTTCTTTATATGTAAGAACATATAAACCATAAATTACTATATATTTGCTACCAAATTTATTTTACTGTAATTTTTACGAAATCATTAATTATTCATTATAATAAATATTTTCATGTAATACATATTCTATCTGTAGGTATGATCATAAATAATAAAAGTAAACAATTTTATTTAAAGTATCAAAAATTGGATATATTTTAGTGATACATTAAAATCAAATTTATAAGTTAATGCATTTAAACATTTTCTAAAAAATTATTTTCTTTAAAAACGTTAAATAATAAGTAAGATGAGTATCAGTTATATCCCCAAAACCAATTCTAATGGTTCTTTCCCATAATTTAATTGGTTCTACCCAGCATTCTTATGTTTTTTTAGGTTCCCCTAGAAAAAGAGATCTATCAGAATTTTGCAAGGATCCTTAATAGACCTATTCTATAAATGTATATAAAGATGTTGAATTCAGCAGACATAAAGAATGGCATTGATTGTTAAGGAGCACCAATACCCAATTCATGTACTTAGGAAGGAAGGAAGTCTTTCTACATCTGTGCAAAGCATGGTGTCAGTCAAAAGATTCAGTGCCTCAGTCCTTCAGTCTGCCTCGGCTCAAATTCAATGACCAAAAATGGTAGGACTATAAAAGTCTGGACATTTTAGATATTACAAGAAACCATGGGGTCATATTTAGCTCTATTTGACTATCAAGACAGTCAAATTTTCATGCTTCCCCTTCCTGCCTTTTTTTTAAACCTTCCCTTACACATTTGTTGGTTCAAAGAACACTCCTCAATAAACAACCTGCAAAATAAACTCTAAGTCTACTTCCTCAATAATGGCAGCTGCAACTCTGCATTAATCTTAAACATTGACCTGAGTACTGTTGTGTATACTCCAGGAGATCATTGGTCATATCATACTCACATTCCCTTCAATTCTTAATTATACCCTCTTTGCATGTCTAGCATTAGAAAATTCATCACACTTCTGTGAACTATACCTATTTTTGAATTCTTGGGCATCTCATTTCAATATTTAACTTTGCTTGACATACTGACTTATTTAGCTCTTTCTAGACAAATATACCTCTGATTTCTTTGTTAATATACAGCACTAGAGAGAAAAATAGAAACAGGAGAATTCAAATGTGTTGGTGCATGTCTGTAGTCCCAGTTAAAAGGGAGGCCAAGACAAAGGATTGCTTTTACACACAAGTTTGAAACCAACCTGGACAGTTCAGTAAGCTCCACCTTAAAATTAAAAAATAACAGTAACAATGGTGAAGAAAAAAGCAAAGGATAATTTCATCCATAGGAAATACTTAACTCCAACATAAGTTTGGAAATTTCTATAATCTACTAGGTGTTCCCAAAATGATTTTGACAGTAATTCAAGTAAATCCAACTTCAAGTAAATATTAAATTTCTACTATAACTGGTTTTACACATCTGAATAAAAGGTATGTATACTCCTTAACTACAAAGGAAATAAATTGAAATTTTTTTAGAATTCTAATTTCTAATTCAATTAGAAGGAGTAAAATACAGGCTACTGACCATTCTTTGAATATACTCAGGAATTTTTCTAGGTCTAGCACAATTATTTAATTGGGAACTAGATTTAATGTGCCCTAATGTTAATGTTGTCGTAGTTCATGAATACTCTTTTTGGACTTTTTTTTTAAACTGTATGTGCCTAGTCTATAATCAGTGTCAGCCTGCTTCGGTGTTCTAAGTATGTAATTTAGAATTTGTTTAAATAAACTATTCTATGCAATAGAATTCTTGATTCTAGTCAGAAAGTTTGGGTTTTATCAAATAAGAATCACTGATAGCATGCTGTCTTGGAAAGAAAAATAACTTGCATCTAGAATTAAAAATGATCTGGAAGACAAAAGCACTCAGGGAACATTTGGAAGGTCAATAAGTCATATTTTAAAGACATAACTTTCCTATGTATATATATGAATACACCACAGCGGATCCTTACATCATACACATCCACAAGGCTGGAATCCTAATTAGAATATTATTACGTATTAGAATATATTAGGTATATTCCATGTTTATATGAATATATCAAGATAGATTCTACTATCATATATAACTAAAAAGGACAATGGAATCTAGACAGTATAACAAATGTAGAAGAGACTAAGATTCAGGGAATGAGCTGTCTAGTCAGAGAAGAAAACAGCATGATGAGCTAGGTTCCAGAATGGTACATGAGACAGGTCGCGTCTGCATTGATTCAAATTAGAAAATGATACCTGTGAAAGTATTCAACAAAAAAGAGTCTATGTGTGTGTCAGTGGTTATCAAGATGATTTCAAAACAAAGAATGAAACTTAGGAGAAGGGATTCTGAATCAGAGAACTGTAGGCAGTCCCTGATCAGAACCCCAGCTCTTGGCAAACTTTGATCTGATTCCTCTCCAAGAATTTTCTCCCAATGTAGTTTCCAAGGGTCTTTAAGTGGAATCCTCCAGTATACAGCCTTTCCAGACTGGCTTGCTTCTCTCAGAGTAATGCTTTTGGGATGCATACTAATTGTTCTATATGTCAGTGTTTCATCCTTTCCCTGGGCTATGTGCCATTTGATGGACAGATGACAATTTTTAGTTCATTTATCCATTGATGACTGTTTGGGTTGTTGCTTGCTTTCAGTGATTATGAATAAATCTGCTATTAATATTCACAAACAGATGTTTGAAGATGTCTTCACTTCTCTTTGGTGTAAACCTAAGATTAAGCATGTTAGACAACATGGCAATTCTGTTATCTTTATAGGAAATTACCTTCCTCTTTTCCATATATATATTATTTCCAGCTACATCAGCAATATACAAGTTCATTTTGCCCTTATGTTATCAAGTCTTTCATTTGAAGTAATCTAATACATGGAAGGTACTATCTTACTGTGTTTAAATTACATTTCTTAATTTATTTTTTGTCTCCTCAGAAAAGTTTGACAGAATGGAATTTTTTATTTAATAAATTGCAACTTATCTATATATTATTCATTTGTTCTGACATATTTTATCATAGATAATAAATCTTTGCTTAATCTAAGCACCCAAAGTTATTAAAAAACTTCTCATGCTTTCTTCCTAGTTATTTTATAGGTTTAGTTCTATGATTCATTTTGAGCTAATTTTTTGTGTATAATATAATTAATGGTAAAGATGCACAGTTTTGTATAATAAGTTCATTTTTCTACTTTGATTGAAAATATTATCCATTATTAGACAAATTCCCTTTGATCAAGCATCAAATGACCATGTTTGCTTGGGTGTACTTTTTTAATTATATTTTACTGATTTACATATTGCTTTTTACAATAGTACACTATCTTGATAATTATTATTTTATGATCATTCTTACAACTAGGTAGTGTAAATCCTTGAAATTTGCTCTTTCTTCAAAATACAATGTTTGTTATTCTGGATTCCTCTTTACCATGTAAATTCTAGAATCAGTTTGTTAACTTTTATACAAAAAATGCTGCTAGATTTTGATTATTATTACTCTGACTCTGTAGACTATTTGAGAACTGATTTTTTTAACCATTGTTTAAACCTCCAACCCTTGTATACAGGTATCTACCCATAAATTTCGGCCTTATTTAATTTTTCTCACCCAATATTTCATGGTTTTCACTGAAAAATAAATCTTGCACATATTTTGGTGCAATTATTTATATAAATTCACTTGTATTTTTCTAAGTGATTCTTCTTTTAAAATTTAAATTGCCGATTGCTACAAGGTGGAAATACAGTTGATTTCTTATTAATCTTGTATTCTGTGACCAAGCTAAGCACACTTATTCAATCTAGCAGTTCTTGCTTAGCTTCTTGCAGATTTTTTCCGTAGACTATTAAGGTATCTGTGAATAGAGACATCTTATTTCTTTCTTTCCAACATATTTTTTTTTAATTTCATATTCTTTCTGAGCTTCACCAGCTAGAATTTCCATTACTAATTTGAGAGAGAGTGGCTAAAGTAAACATCCTTGTCCTGTTTCTGGTTTTAAGGGGACATGTTCAATCTTTGAGCATTTTGTATCATATAATCTGTAAGTGTTTACAAAACATTCTTTACCAAGGTTCTAAGATCTTATGAAACATCCTTTATCAAGTTGAGAAAGTTACCTTTCATTAGTTCATGCAGATATTTTATAACATATGTAACCTGAACTTTGAAAAGTGTATTGTTTCATTTATTAGGATGATCCTGTGTTATTGTTAGTTAGTGGTGTTAATTTAGGTTACATTACAATAATTTATTTTGAAACTGAATAGATTTCTTAAAGTATATTATACTCTGACATGGTTTCTTTTAGAGAGAGATCAAGACAGAGAGAGAGGGAGAAAGGGAGATTGATGAGGAGGAGGAGGATGGTTCTGATAGTCATAATTATGATGATAAGGCTTTTTCTATCTCCATGAGGAAAATAGTCAGTACTTGTATTTTTTTTTTTTTTTCTGTTTTTGGTACCAGTGTTATGCAGGACTTATAAAATGAGTTAGAAAATTTCTCCAGTGAAGCCATCTCTACCTGGGACTTCAATTATGTGGTTTTCAACTACAAATTCATTATCTTTAGTCATTACAATTCTATTTTGATTATCCACTTAGTTGAGCTTTGATAGTAGTTTTTATCTTTCATGGAATGTATTTATTGCATGTAACATGTCTATTTATTTGTGATAAAGTAGTTCATAACATACCCTTATTATAGTGTTACTGTCTATAAAATCTGTGGTGATTCCTCTCTTTATTTATAGAATTTCATTGATAAATTCTGTCTTTATTTTTCCTGATCCAAATGACTAAAAGTTTATAAATTTTAATGTTTTTCCACTTAAGAACAAGATTTTGATTTTATAGATTTTTTAAACTGGTTTTCTCTTTACAATTTCAATTGTTTCTGCCCCTGTTGCTATTTCTTTCCTTTGTATTAAATTGAGTTAAATTTACACTTAAATTCCTAACTCTGCGGACTGTGATTTTCCTTTTATTTCAATTTTAGAAATTAGGCAGAATTTCAGGTATCAGAGCTTGAATATAGATTCTACAATGAATTTTCTTCATGTTAATTGTAAGGGCCTATTTGTTTCCTCTAATTTTTCCCAAACCAATCATTCCAGACTCTACAGAAGGTAGATCTGTCCTAAACATACCTGATGACTTGAAATGTCCTTATCCATACATAGGGAACAAGGAGCCAAGTGCTGAATTATCAGAAGGTCCCTGAACTTATGATGGTTCAACTTTTATTTTATTTTTTTTGTTTTTGACATGCCAATGGTACAAAGCCCTAGGCAAAAACCTCACTTGAAATTTTAATTCTGATCTTTTCCTGGGCCAGCATCAGGTTTTACAATAGATACTCTCTCAGAATACGGGACAGGGACGTTGAGTTGCAGCTCTCAGCCATGTGATTACCTGAACTCAAGTTTTTCTTGAGTTATAATAATGTAGCATGAATTCTAAAATAATGCAGTTACTCCAAAAATCACCAAGACCAATTTATTCATATTTTGATTTTTGATGCAAAATAAAAATGATGTCATGATTGTGGAGATGCTAATTAATAGAGGTTTGGAAATCAGAATAGATAATTGGTCTGTTTTGAAAAATCCACACTTTATTAGTTTGAGTGTTAGTTTCTTTTCTCAAATACAGTAAATATGTTCCCTGACTAATTTAGAAAAATTATAACCAGACTTTATTCTTTTAATAACAAGACTTAGGCTGACTATTGTATTTTTATAGGAACTGTGAAATAGTATTTAAAGAGTTAGGTTTTAACCTTAAGAGTCAAAATAATAACATAGGTTCGATAAGTATGCAACTTTACTCTTAATATTCACTAGATAACATTTGAGTCATATATAAGTGTTTCAAGACATTGCTATGGCTCTTCTCTCTTGGTCCCACTATGGTAATTTCTCTTTCTACATAATGTTTCCACCATAGTTTTAATCAATTCTGTCAGAGGGTTAGGGCAGAGTTGTGTCATTAGACATACCATTTATACTTGCCCATCTTCTTTTGTTTTGCTAAAATGGGAATCATAATCATAACCCACACAATTATGGAGAGAATCCAATGAGATTATGCTTATTAAGAACCTAGAAAAACATTTGGCATAAACACTAATTTAAAATTAATTAACGTTATTAGTGATTTGTGTCTATTACTCTTGTTTTTGACTCTATTTTCTGAGATTAGACTACATGATTCACACCCCAGCACTATAATTTATTCTTGCTAAAGTGACATTGTTGGAAAGCTTGTGAATTATTTCTAATCTTTAACATTTGCATATATATATATATTAAGTTCAAAAAAATATTATTTTATGAAATAGCTCTTTATTTTTATTTATCTGCCTAAATTGCAAAGAACAATATGTTTCCGTAATTCCCCAGGATTTTTGATATTGTCAACCTCTAACTGACCTTGATTTATAAAGGTAGCAAAGATTGAAGGTTATAATACTTATCACAAAGCAGCATTTAAGAAGTGGAGTTCTGATTTTTTGAGTCAGAAGTCACCACTGAGAAATGTACAAAAAAATCAACTGTTATTTTTCAAGCTTTCTTTTTCATAACGTGCAACCATAATTTGCTAACTGTGGTGAAACTTGTTTAAGCCCAGTAATGAGTGCATTAAAATTACTGTTAATTCTGACATGATGCTTTCTGTCAATCTTGATTTTCAGTGCTATGAGTCTTTGATTGTGTTTCATTCTATTGTCCTTTGCTTTAGTGTCAACGAGAAGTTGGAAGAAGGAGCTATAGGATTTTTTATCCAAATCCATTTCAAAATAGCCCATTGAATACTTTTAAATCACTATTTCTTCATTAGTGAGTTCAAAATAGACCAATATTCATGACTACCAAAATCTTAAAACTCCACTCAAACATGATTTAATCAGCATATTTTGAAGATATTTTTATTTAATTAGGCATGTATACAAATCCAAATGGCTTGCATTTCTGCCATCAAACATTGGTCCAAAATGCTATATAGGGCAACATGTTTCTATAAATTATAGTATTTAAAGGTAAAATGATCAGTATTAATTAAAAATGATTATAATTTTATGTGGGGGAAATATGTTTTTATTTAATTAATGAAAGAAGATTGAAAAAATCACTCTCTTACATGCAAAGGCCTACTTTTTATTCAGAGGGCATTCTAAACATGCTTGATGATCTTGTTGTTGTGAGTATGCATTGGATGAAGCTCATCAAAGGTGCTGAAGAGGGCTATGTGATCCTCCTGGGGAAGATAATATCATCTGATTTGTACACATGTCACATCCAGCCTCACTCTGCATGGCTGCTGCTGAGCTCCCATCTGCCACATCTCAACAGAAAGAACAAAGACCAAAGATTTGTATATTTCACGAATCATCATTTTACTAGCTGGCAAGAGAAAGAATGTCAGGAGAAGCCAATGGCTGCCTGTGACATGTTACTGATATGTGTTCTACCTGGACATACCACATTTAATATAACATTCTTTCAACCACTTCATGTTATTTGCCAAAATTAGGTTATTTTTCCAAACTTCAAATATATATAAATATACACACACACACATATATATGCTTCAAATACATATTATGATTTGGATTCATTTGACAATATGCATTATCAGTTTAACATTTATGAATCTTCAGTAAAATTATATTTAGTCATGAACAGGGAATTATTATTTGGTAGAGAACTGGTTATTGGTTTTCAACACAGTTTCAAAAGAAGAATTGATTTTTATAAAGTTATGAGTTAATTTAATATTTGTATAGTCATTACATGAAAAATCAAGCATTTCACTCTGAAAGTGTCCTTAGAAAGAATTCAACAAAATAGATACCTCTGAAATTAAGCAAAAAAGAAATTCATTCAGTTCCAAGAAGATTAATGATAATGTGCCACAGATATTCAAATTCTACATTTTTCTTCTAGTGTCAGCTTATCTATCAGTGGGCCAATAAGTAGTATAGAAGTCTTGTACCTTTAATACATTTTTTTCTGACAGTGAAAGTTACATTGATTTACTTCTATATCTTATGTGAGCACTTGAAATGTTTATACAATGCATACTTTATTTTAAAATTGAATATAGAGGAGATGTTTTGACATAAATGGAACTAAAACCATAAAAAATTTTCACACGGAAAATTAATAGACCTTTGAGTTATAGCCCATTGTGCTCTAAAAAGTATCTTGCTTAGATTAAATTACTCTGCTACATATGAGACACCAAGAAGTTAATGTTTTATTCAGTAAGTATGAACAATTTGCTATCTGACAGACACTTAGCCACATACTAGGACTGCAAAAGAAATTAACAAGTAAGACAGAGATGGACTTTCTTCCTCAAAAAGTTCAAAGTCAAGTAAAGGTGAAAGAAGTATAGATAGTATAGATAAATTTACTTTAATCAATATATGTTGGTAAAAAACATTACCTGACTAGGTGATGCTGTTGGAGGATTAAAAGCAATACCTCTTTCAATTTGGTGGTTTCTACTTTTATATTACAGAGGGGTTAATTCTTCACTTGTATCATGAACAATAATTATAAGTGAGCTAAAAGGTGAGCATGGGGAGTATTTATGCTGAAAAAAATTGCTAATTATCATAGCTCCTAAATTAACTGGTGTACTGTATTTTCATCTGGAATCTGGTGACGTATGTATTCTATCTACCAGGGCAACAGCACCATATATCTTTTGAATAATTTATCTTGTCTACAACAACTGAAATAGTGATAAAGACTGAACCAAGTATTAAAATAATAAGAAATAAGTCCCATATTTAGGAAGGCAATAGGTATGAGGAATACAATGAGGTAAGATAGAATAAGGTTTTAGTCTAGGGAAACATTATTTGAGAATGTCTCTTCTGAGAATAAGAAAAAAGACAATTTTATCTCTCAAACTCAAAAATAAGGTAGCTGATGGATTTAGCCTCCTCTACCCTTTGTATGGAAGAAATTCAGTATTAATTTATATCTAGGTTTCCTTTGAATGGTTTGATATCCTTGATGACTACTCATCCAGGGACTAAAGGTTGCAGAGAACCCTGAGGAAAATATTGGAAGAAGCTAATAAGGAACTTGGATTAGGTTAACAGCCTCAGAATAACATGCATATGATAAAATAAATCAGTGGGACTTTTATTATGGGCTATTATCCAAAATGACAGTAGTATTAGGCAAAACATGAGACTTGGACCTAAAAATTCCAGAACTCTGATAGAATAGCAAGTTGCACCATTGATGATGATATAAATTGAGGTCAGATAAGTTCGTCTCAGAGATCTGGAGAAACTAGAAATTTTTGTTGTTGTTGTTCAGGGATCTTGATGTTATAGATTATCTTAAAGAATCATCTGAGGGTGTTCAGGTGAATGGATAGTTCCCAAATTTGCAGAAGCCATGTCTAATTTGTATTGTACTGAACCAGGCTCCAGCATTAATAATCTAATGGGAAAATTATTATAATTTATGCTTATGTTTTTATTAAACTATTTCCACTACCCTCACTGATTAACGAGCTATTAGAATAATTTTGTTTGTATAATCTCCTTTGACGTTCTTCTCTTTTCTTTTCAATATAGAAATCTGTATATTTTGGATTAGCCTAAAACTTCCCTTGATTCTATAGTGTCCTGATATCCAAGAATAAAAAAACAAAATGAATAAATGATAGAAACTTAGAGAACAATTCATCACATCCTTTAAATGTCCAGATTAAGAAATAGAAACTCAATTAATACATTTTTTCAGAGTACAACAAAGCCCCTGAATAGTTGTATCTCCTAAAATACTAATTTACTATATCTCAAAAATATTCTTCTTTCTCCACCTATCAAGTCCTGTTCCTCAACTCCTACATTTTTTAAAAATTTTATTTATTTATTTATTTATTTTTTGTGGTACCTGGGATTGAACCCAGGGCCTTGTGCTTGCAAGACAAACACTCTACCAACTAAGCTATATCCCAAGCCCTTTCAACTCCGACTTTGTACTAGATTGTAGATATACAGATTAAGAATTTGCATTTAGTTGTAGTATTAATAACACCTTCTCTGAGGTTCAAATCCTGACCATACTTCCTAAATGAAGGAACTTAGTAAGTTACACCAGTCTTCTAAGGCTCCAGAACCAAAGGATTTTTATACAAGCCAAACAATAAAATATCTCATAGGTGTACAGGAAGTCTAATAAAACTATAGGGGGAAGAATACTAAATTTAATAAAAGAAGTTAGAGAAATATTTACATTATAAGTGCCAATTTAGCTCATACTTAGAAGATAATTTAGAATAGAATAGGAGTTAGAAAATTACTTTTTATGCTAACAAGCTAAGAATAATTTTATATGGTTAAATGCTTACAACAAAACAAAATAATGATGTTTTGTGACATGGAAAAATTTGTGATATTCAAATTCCAGTGTCCATCAATAAAATTTTATTAGAACACAGACACATTCACTTAAATATTATCTATAGCTACCTTCATGCTGCACAGCAGAATTGATTATTTGTAGTGAAACTGAATGGTCCACTGAATCTAAAATAGGTATTTTCTGACTCTTTACAGAAAAATGCTACACGTGTGTAGTGCTGTACCGTGACAAGTTAAAGAGGTTGACCAGGATGTGAATTAAAGAACAACTTCCTATATAAAAAATATCTTCTTATAAAAGGGGATTGAGAGCCAAACAAAATCATGAACTTTGCCATGTGGTAGATTTATATTTTGACTCAAGTTTCTTATTTTGTCACAGACAGAAAGCTAGTAGTTTGAGAACCTCTTTCCAGTTCTCAGATGACATTTTGAGTGTCACTGTTTTGAAGCTTGCTTCCCAGATGTAATAGCAGTGGATATCCAGTGAGAAGGGATTGTGCACAGAATAAAAATGTGAATCTTAACATTAGTTAAGGAATGATTTAATTTCATTTCTTGTCATTACACATAAACGTTTCCATGTTTAAATGCAGGAATAAAGTGTGGAATATTTAAGGCATGTAAATGTTGAAAACCTATCAGAAGCAGGCTGAAAGAGGAAAATAAAGTAATAAAATAAGCAATATCACTAAATAGTCTGGATGCCGATCAAAGAAAAATTTAATTTTGAGCACAAACTGTTCGGAGAGTGAGGAAGCAAGTAAACTACAAATTTCAAAACCAGCATACAGAGCTTTGTATTACCAATTATCTTCAAAGAATTTGTAACTATATCAGAAACTTCAACTTGCTCTAACATGTCTTTAAGATCATCCTTCTGAGTTTCTCAAAATCAAGCTTTGCCCCCTTTCATGTTTTGAATTCTATGGTCTTAGAATATATAGCACCATTAATTTTATGAAGGCAATAATCCCTTTTTCCTTTGTTAAGAGTACATCTACTATCTCCCTATACACTGACAAGAGAAGCATGTACACATTAGGAAAACATTTAATTAACAGTATAGTTGTAATAACTGAAAAATTTGAAAAACATTTTAATAAAAAAATTACCATTATTATGCAGAGAGACCCCTGATTCTGAATGACAAAGATGATTCCATTAAATGCCAATTTTATATACTTCTTTAAGGCTATCAAATATTCTTTCTTTTTTAAAATCTTAATTAATTTTAATAAGCTCAAATAAAATTATTATTTTTTCTTCAAAGAAATAAACATTTCCAGAGTATTATTTTTCCTACTTACCTCCTCTTGTATGAATATGCAAAATTAATTTTTGTTATGCTTTTTACTTTTCTTTTTCAGGGATTAGACCCACATTATTACATCCTTAGAAGTAAAGTAGTCTCAAAATTGTGTTCTTCAATATTAAGTATATTCAGATTATGTTATCACATGTAACTTCATTGAATCTATGTTATCAGTCTTCCTTGACTAAATGAATATGCTTTAATCCTCTGTAATTATAAAATGTCCTTAGAATACAGGAGGCTCATCATTAACTAGACAAATATTGTGGAGCCAGATTAACAAATGTATTTGCTAAATGTAGAAGAAATATGAAATATGAAAGGTACTGCTCTTCTACATGAAAGATTTGTGAACCTGGTTAAAAGAAAGGGGGCAAGGGAGACAGCAGAAGCACTGTCTGCTTTAGGAGATATTTTTGTAATGTGGCTTCTGGAAATAGATACCAAATATGACCTTTTGCTATTTCTTTTTCCACATACTTTGTGAATAATGCAACTTTTAAAATGCATGTTAAAACACAAGGCTGAGTGACAAAATATAGACACAGAAGAACACACAATGAATGAATCCATTTATCTGTGGTCTTAGAAAAGAAAATAAATCTGCCATAAAAAGACGTGTGTATATATGTGGGTATATAATATATATATATGTAATATGTATATATGTGTATATATATACACACATGCATACATGTAGGTATATATAATATATGTATGTAACTACATGTAGGTATATATATCTATATATCTTTTTATTCAAGTGACCTCTTCAGAGAATTAAAGTGGAAAAATGAGAACATTTTCTGAACAGATAAAAATGGCCTATATAACACTGCAGGTATGGTAAATTAAATGCGTGTGTCCAAACGCACCATATTCTATGCTTAAGATCTATGCATTTCATTCTATGTAAATTTTTAAACTACAAAGTTCAAACTATAAATCAATGTAGACTCTAGCCATAAGCTCTGCTTTTATTTGGAAGTGGAGATTGAACCTAGGGGTGCTTAACCAGCGAACCACCTCCCCAGCCCTTCTTTACTTTTTTATTTAGAGACAGGGTCTTGCTAAATTGCTTAGGGTCTGACTAAGTTGCTGAGGCTGGCTTCGAATTTGCCTTCTTCCTGCTTCAGCCTCCCAGACTGCTGCAGTTATAGTTGTGAGCCACTTCACCCAGAACTTTGCTTTTATTTTCTAAGTGATAAAATTACATAATTTTTACACTAGTACCTACACACTGTATACTTGAAAAACAATTGCACACATTGAAGAAAGTAACAGATTTCTCATTGTTGTTGAAGGTAATGTTAAGTATGGTAAGTGAAAAGGAAGTCTGCAGTATATGGTATTGGCTCTGAATTTGAACAGAAGCAATGACAAACTGATAGCAACACGCACAAAACACCCAGTATTGACTTCTATGTATCATTTTCCACTAAATAAATCAGAGATTTCTTGTTGAAAGATAAAAGACTGATTCCAGACATACAGAAGGGAGAGAACTCTTAAATTGGGTGCTGAAGGAACTATCAACTGGAAGATGATAATTTGAGAAATTAAAAATAGAAAGGAATTAAATAAATATCTAATAAGAATAACATGTCAAGACCACAGGCAGTGGCATTCAAGGAACTTCTTCTTGGTGTATTTTCTTCTGTAAAAAGAATTCTTTGCTTTAGGATGTAACTTAACTGACTTGGGAGGGGTCGGGAACCCATGACTAATCTGTAATTCAGCTAGGTCAAAGTCCAGCCTTACCATTTTGTGGTAGAACTTTTTTTTAATGTCTGTTTAGACACATACCATCTACAGTTATGCATTTTAACCAAACAGACATGATAATGACAACATTACATACATATCTAAGCACTGTGCTTAACACAATTTTGTTCATTAATGGAACCACCATTTGACCCAGCTGTCCCACTCCTTGGCCTATACCCAAAGGACTTAAAATCACCATACTACAGAGATGCAGCCACATCAATGTTCATAGCTGCTCAATTCACAATAGCCAGATTGTGGAACCAACCTAGATGCCCCTCAATTGATGGATGGATAAAGAAACTGTGGTATATATACAATGGAATATTACTCAGCCATAAAGAATAATAAAATTATGGCATTTGCAGGCAAATGGATGAAATTGGAGAATATCATGTTAAGTGAGATAAGCCAATCTCAAAAAACCAAAGGACAAATGATCTCGCTGATAAACGGATGATGACACATAATGAGGGGTGGGAGGGGAGCAAGAATAGAGGAAGGATGGATTGTATAGAGGGTAAAGAGGGGTGGGAGGGATGGGGTGGAAGGAAAAAACAACAGAATGAATCAAATACCATTACCCTATGTAAATGTATGATTACACAAATAGTATGCCTGCCTCTACTTCATGTACAGAGAAACAAGTTGTACCCCATTTGTTTACAATAAAAATAAATTAAAAAAAAATATTTGATTCTCAAACCAGCCTCATGAATCTAGTACTAGTATTCCAAATTTAAGAATAAAAATGTGGAATACAGAAAGGTTAATTAGCTTATTCATAGTGACACAGTAAATAGTTTATTTAGGATGTGAACCTAGACATTCTAGTTTAGTGTCTGTACACTTTTTTTTTCCTCATTTTTTTACAGGTACATAATTGTACATATTGATGGAATCTGTTATATATTCATGCATGCACACAATAACCAATTTATTACAGTACCTCTCCACCATGAGAATTAAGTACATGGATTTTTTTTGTTGTTGCTTTTGATTGGCAATTACAAAAAAAATCATTTCTACCTCACTGGTCCCCTTTTTACTTTCATCTGCTTTCCTGTGTAGACTTTATATCTTCTAATTAATCGAAACTCCAAACCAGCCCTGGCATGAACCAGCACTGCTGTTACATTATGCATACTACAAGGAAGTGCTTTTTGTTTTTTGGTACTGGGGATTGAACCCAGGAGTGCTTAACCAGAGAGCCACATTTTTATTTTTTATTTTGCTTAGGGCCTCACTAAGTTGCCAAGGCTAGATTTAAGCTTGTACCCTCCTGACTCGGCCTCCCAAGCTTCGAGTATTACAGGTATGCATCACTGCGCCTAGCAAGGAAGTATTTTTTAAAGATGTATGAGACTATATGGAATCGTTTCTTTTGTTGTCACACAACTGCATTACTATAAACACATGAATAGTATTGGGCAGGGTTCAATAAGCAAGAAACTCTAAGATGTAAACATAAATGAAATAATTTTTTCCTATAAAAATTGAGCCTGTTCCTGAATTGTCTTTCTTGCCCTTAAAATCACTCGCAATAGTAAGCAAGACATATATATGTTCTTAATTAATCTCCCTAGCATTGGTTTTAGAACTTGCTTTAAATGTGTTCTAAAATAATACATTTATTCTAATTGTACACAACTTTAAATTTCTCTTACATTTGTAATATACACCTAAATGTTTGTTTCTTTTCATGAATGTAATGCTGTGGCAATGTTTCATTGTGAAGAAACTAATTTTTCAGTCTATTTTCCATACACAGTTTTTTGAGGGTGGTTAACTGATCACTTCTCAGCTGTAATTTTGAGCTCCACTGAACTGTTATGGATGTTCCATTTTAAAACAGAACATATGTGAACAGAACTGTTCCTGTTACGCTTGACTGATGCCCCTGATTGTGTTCTAAATTCACAACTGTGCCTCTAGTTATGAACTAATAACTTTGATTATTTAGGTAAAGTCAAATCTTCAAATCCAATTCTGTTTGTCTAATTGAAAAACAACTAAAATGCATTTGCCACTGTGCAATATATTTCCCCCAGTCTTGAAAGATCCTATAGTTACGGCTGTATGAAATTCTTGACATTAAACTATATTATATCCAGGCCACTTTTAAGTCAGTAAGCAATTGTTCATTGAAATGATAAAACATGAGGCTGATTTCATGAAATGCTAGCATAGTTCAAATAAACTTGAAGAGGTTTAGGAATAGTTTTGTTGTAATTAGAGGATATCTTAAAAGCATAATCCAAATCAAATTTATGGTTGGTACAGTTTCATTTGTGCCTCCAGTAACCATAAACACTTTATTATGTGAAAAATGCAATGTGAAAAACAGTATAGAACTTAGTTTCTCAGGACCTGAGTTTAAGCGTTAGCTCAATTTCCTATTTGTCAAATGTATTTGGCAATTTATTTTGACTTATGACTCTTGGTTCTCCACCTGTAAAAACATATATTACAATAACTGAAGCCTCATACCTAATCCTAGGTTATATAAGGTTTAATAACACCATATATGTGTAAAGTATGTCATATTATAAAAACCAGTAAGAGTGTTACTTATTGTTACTTGATTCTAAAGTCTCCTGGCTCGGAGGAATTCAGGACACTAGCCAAATCCAACCTTTAATAATTTCCTGGGACTATCTGTTCAGGAACTATTTCAGAAATGATCATAATCCTTATCTTAGGATTTAAACTTCCTCACAGATGCTTCTGTTTTTAATAGTTGCATGAAGCATTTCTTTACCTTACCCTTCGTTACTTAAAGAGCTACTACCACTGACTGCAATTAAGTTTGCATCAAATGTTTAATAAATTTCACCAGCCTAAGTATTCATATTCTAACTAGAAATAAAAACATGAAATAATGACCATAAGCTTTTCTAATCTGTTGCTCTTTGTATGGATGGATATTGAAGCATACATTTCTCTAATTCTAAAAGATTGTATGTCAATTCTTTGTTTTTAATCCTATAGATAAAACAATTTTGCAAAAATCTGTACATTCTGAGTGAATTAATAACTTATATTATTCTTATTTTATATATGTATATTCTTTCCTCTTATTATGCTATCTCCTGAGTACCAAATTCCATCTTGTCTTTCCACATAGACTACATTATCCTCTTCTCTAAGATCCCTTTGTGAATTCTTGTTCTGTACTTTTGCTACTTTTCTTCTTTCTCTTTCGTAGCAAATCTCTCTTGTAGACTCTTTCATCTATCATTTTGGTAGCCTATCTCCAAAATAAAATGTTAAATGTCTGTAATTTCATAAATACATTTTTAAATAATTAAATAGCTTAATATTTTAAAACAGGGCAGTGACCCAGGTCCCATCTATAAATACACGTATGATTTAAATTAGGAGACTGAAGGAAGGGTATATTTTCAAAGAGTGTTTGTGTAAAGGTGTAAGGAGGATGAGGGTAAAATTTGGTACAACAGAGCGATCCAGGGTTAACAGAAGCAAAGCTTTTCATTCAGACCTGAAGATTTAAGGGTAGGGAGTGACTAAGCAGAAGAGAGAATTACATAGGACAGGCCTCTTTGAGAGGGTTAAGAAGCCTGTTTGAAAAGATGGAATAAGACCATGCTGATCTCACAAAAAATAAACTAAGGAAATTAAAACCTTGATTTCAGTCTCCTCACTTCCTCTCGTTTCTTACCCAGATTCCCCATCATCCAGCTCTACTGGATGCTGAACACACTAGTGCCATTATTGTGATCCACACAAATGAGCCTCCTAGAGCCGAGGGTAAGGGTAAGAAGGACAAACAAGATACCTGGCATGGCCCACCTGTGCTTTCCCTCACCGAGCTGTCCCAACATACACAATTTCCCATCGTCTACTATATAATTGTGAGACACAGTTAACTCAGTCATCTACCCACTAAAATGTAAAATAAGAGCTATCACTAATGTTCTTCAAAAACAGGAGAAGGGAAAATCAATTAAAACATGGTAAACATTTTACAGTATACCATCTATATATTGGTTCTGTGGCTTACAATAGTTAACATGACTGTCTTTTGTCACTAATCATTCTATAGTCCTTTGTTCTATGCCAGTCCCTCAGCTGCATGGGGCTTTTGGTCCAAATCTTAAAACCTTCACAAGCTGAATCCTTCATCCCAGGCTCATTTACTACAATTTGCCATTCACTCGTGCATTTGAAAAAGATATTTTAATAAATGCACAGCAATTAAACCTTTTGGTTCTGAACTGTGTTCTCTTTGCTCTCATTGTGGGACAAAAAACCAATTTACCACTTGTTTTTGGGATTTATCACTTGAAATAATTTAGTCCAGTCCCTTCCCCATTGGACCAATGGCACCAGGAACACAAAATTGTCCAGTTAACAGATTGTGTCGCCTAGTGCCATCATCTGTGTCCCTTGGACAACACCACAGTGCTGAGTGAGGCATTCTATAAATCTATAAATAATGGAACCAGCATTCTGCACAGGGAACAAAAACCTATATTTGGAATATATGACTAATTCTATGAAGATGGAAGTTTTCCTGCTGCCTTGTGGAAGGGCTACACTTGCCACCAGGTAGCTATCTGGGCCCCAGGAAATAGTATATTGTTGACATTTTTTGACAAAATTAGCCAGTCACAGTCTAGGGAAAAGCAGATGGTTGAACCTATGCTTATCAAGCGTCATTTCCACCATGGCCACTTTGTAGATTTTCTCCTTGAGTAAACATCAGGATAGCTTGGAAGGAGATAAATGTTCCTAGATTTGTTGATGTAAATAATAAGAGCATATTTATTTTTTATGAAAGTAACTTTAGGCTGAATAACTTAGCCTAGTCTTGAATATTCAAATTCCCTTTTGTGATAGGCATTGTGTGCCAATCTAATATTATGGTTCAGTGGTCAAAGTTTCAGATCTTTTAGATTCTCCAATGTTGCAGCAGCAATCCCAGAACTACTCTTCAATAGTTTTAAGCAAAGAATAGTATATATTTCTCCAAAATTTCAATAGTCTGTGCTAGGATTTCCCAGCAATGTGAGACCTTCCTGAGATCTGTGAAGCAATTCTCTATGCCATGGCTCCGTTAGGTGGTACTGAAGAATATGAGGGAGGAATCCAAGGTGATGGAGGTGTACACATACCCTTCATGTGATGCTATAAGAGAGAAGAATCAGCATAAGAAACGAGAAATGAGATTTTGAGGAGCCAAAGAGAGGAAGAACTTCGGAAATGAATTAAAAAGTGACAGGAACCCCAAACAGCTTGAGCAATTGGAAAGGCAACCCAGATTATAAAACAAAACCATTCATAATGCATCATGGCTCCCAGATTAGGGACAGGGAATCAGACACTGCAAGAATGAAGTAAAGTTGGAAAGTACAAGCAACCCTGGGAATAACAGTAAATGGGCAGGTTCTAAGTACAGGACAAATTCATGCTTCTTACATGTTTTAAGTCCAGTTTAGGAATTTGGTGTAAAATTGACTCCTCTGCCCCAAAGAAGGTACTCACTCAAGACCTCTTCAAATTCCAGAGCTCAAAATCCCACAGCAGCCACAGTTAGAAACCACCTTGGATTAGCAGGGTGTGTGCTGGAACAATGGGCACCTCCCTGGGTAGAACAGCTCCCTCAGCATCCTGCAGCTTCAGGACCAAAGGCTGCTGTGGCCACAAGCCTGACTCCTACCTGCCCTTGCCCCATGGAATTGTGCCAGATCTTCTCCCTAGTTCACAGTTTTGGGACCATAATCACTACTGTAAAATCAAGGTTTCACACACAAACACACACACACACACACACACACACACACACACACACACACACACACCCCTATGCATCCAAAATAGGAAATGTCCCAGTTGAGTCCCATGCCCATGTTTCCATTTCTTCAGTGTAATTGAGGTGCAGTCCCCAACCCTCCTTGCAGCCTTGGAATGGTAGATACAACTGCAAAGACACAGTCTATTTTTGAGTATCCAGAATCTTAAAAAGTACTGGTCATATCCTGCAGTTCTGGACCTTCACCAATGTCTGTTTTCACCATTATCCTTACCAGCTAACTGCACATAAATAGTGGGATCTTGGGAAGGTCTCTTAACCAGCCCATAACCTTGGGTCTTAAACTGCTGGCACAAAAATCCTTGGCATCACTAAAGCTTGTCCCTGGTGAATAGGGAAAGACCCCTCTTTCATGCTCCTCAGATATAGGACTCCATTTCATAAAACTAGAAGGAAAAATGTTGTACTGGAAGCATAGATATCAAAGTGAGGACATAAGAAAGAGGAAAGAAAACACAATATCTCCAAATGAGAACAATGATCGTTCAGGAATAGATCACAATTTGAAAGAAATTTATAAGATGCCTCAAAAAAAATTTAAATAGTGATTCTAAAGAAACAGTGAAATGCAAGAGAATGCAGATAAATAATAATACAAAGTAGTGAGACAAATAATATGAGTGAGAAATTCTTCTAAGAGATAAAAACAAAAACAATTGATCAGACCTTAAAATCATGAATTTTAAAAATGAAATTAAAAATAAAATAGCCTCCACAGAAGGTTAGAACAAGCAAAGAATTTTGGTACCTGATGACCATTTCAACAAATTAACACTGTCAGACACATAAAAGAGAAAAGAAAAAACAAAATTAAAAGAATGTAGAAAGTCTTGTGAGACTTATGAGATACAGTCAAGCCACCAAATATATACATTATGAGAACTCCAGAAGGCAAAGGGAAGACATTATTTCATAAAATGACTGAAAATTTCCCAAATCTTCAAATAAATATGAATACCAGGATCCAATAACTAAAAAAACCCAGCCTAGATCCAACCAAAACAAATGGTTGAAAAGGTATAATGTCAAAAGTTCAAGAAAAGAAAGAATTCAAAAAGAAGAAGGAAAAAAAAAAAAGGTAAGACAAAAGCATCAAGTTACACTTAAGGAAATTCCATCAGAGTAAGAGAAAATATCACAGCAGAAAACTTATAGATTAGAAAAAAATGGGAAGGTATATTCAAAACACTGAAATGAAATGTTACCAACCAAGAGTAGTAAATCTGGCAAGATCATCCCTTCACAACTGAAAAGGAAATAAAGTCTTTCCCAGATTAACAGAAACTGAGGGAATCCATCACTCCCAAATCAGCACTATGTGTATATGCATGGAAATACCACAATGAATCCTATTGATTTATACAGTTATTATGTATTAATATAATTATAATAATAAAATAAAATATGATCAAACAAAATTTTGGTACTTATTAATTTTCACTATAAAGAAAAGAGTGAAGTTTTCTTTATTAAGCAAAATAATATTTTATAAATGATTAATCTTATATAAATAAGACATTATTTCCTATTGAGATTATTTTTTGTCACATTTTGTTCCTAAGTCTATTTTAAATAAATGATATTGGTTATATGATTTTTTTTTCCCAAAATGGCTACAGCAAATTTTAAACTGCCCTTGGTATAGTCATACTCTTAAGAAGCAAAAAAAAAAAAAAAAAAAAACATGAATGAGAATTAAAAACAAGTGCCAAAAGACAAAACTAATTTTACAGTAAAGAATTCATTAGAGAATTGCTTAAAATCAGTCAAAAGCAAAAGTTGATTTTTTCAAATTAAAGTCAAACTCTCCCTGCCTACTGAACTGAGAAACCACCACTTTCCTTGGCAACTGGAATTTGTCAGGATAAGATATCTTTAAAAGCCAATTTTGTACACATAAACAAGACCAAGGAAGTTGTTGATAATATGTTGGTGAATGACACAGCCAAGATTTTTCCTAGGAAGATAATATCTAAAAGAGCTTTTATTCTTCAGATTCACCTGAAAGACATTTATCGTAACTATACAGTTCTTGTTCTGGGGATATAGCTCAGTAGTAGAGCACTTGCCTAGCATGGGTAAGGTCCTTGGGTAAATCTCCAGCACTGGAAAAGAAAAAAAAAATTGCTACATAGCTCTTGAACTTCTTCTAATAAACACAGTAGTACCAAAGCCATACTAACAACAATGAAGACAAAACAAAAGATAAAAAGAGGATGGTTAATGGTTAATAAATGACTTGCAAACCCAAAAGAGTTATAAACATCAGATGAGAAAATACTGGGTCTTCTTTTCTTTTTCTTTCTTTCTTTCTTTCTTTTTTTTTTTTTTTTTTTTTTGTTTGAGGATTCAACCCAGGGCCTTATTTACACAAGGTAGGCAAAAGTTCTGCCACTGAGCTACAACCCAAGTCTTCTATTTTTAAGGAGGAAACATGAAAGAATTCTGGAGAGTTTATCAAATATTTGGCACACAGCTTCAGTACTAACTTCTAGGAGGTGTAGGCAGCTTGCATGTACTACTTCTATATTAGGAGGATTCAAATGGCAACAAAATTCTCAGCAAGATCAGAGCAAAAGCATGGGGACTGTCAAAACCTATCAACAAAAGCTTTCAGAAATTTATTTTTTATCTATATAAAGCAAAAAAAAAATATTGTTTATTTATCTAGCTGAACTAAAGGAGAAAGCACCCAAGAGGAACATTTCAAGCAATTCAGTCAGAGAAATGTGAAGAGTTTTCTTAAAAGGTTTGGGTCGGTCTCGGATGATTCTAAAGATAAATAGGAAAATGGGGGGTCAATTCTCCATTCATTGATAACTAGAATATGTGGAAAATTTGGAGATTGGCCATATACAAAGGATTCACTATGCCTTAGGTAAATCCCTGTTTATTCCATGTTTCATTAGATCAACATTATCTCCATCTTTCAATTCAGGAAGTTCTTATAATAGAAGAAAATATGCTGTTTCTCTTACTTCATAAACTAAATAAACCTAATGAATTGAAAGCAATATAATTTTCTATTTAATCACAAAATAAATGGCTTCAAATAGAAATATAAGTTCATTATATCATTACTTTCTTTGCAAGACATGTTTAATATGGATGTAGCCATATCCTGGGGGAATACCTTGCAGTAGTAGCCAATGATGACAGCCAATAGTGTGTGAAGTTTTCTCCCTCCAGAGATTAGGTTGACTTCTGCAGAGTGCTGCACTCCACTAATGTTCCATATCAAGCCAGAGATTAACCTAAAGCGTAAAGGAAGACCAGACACATGACAGATCAAGTACAGAGAATAATTACAGTAGAGTCACCAAAATTATGAGGAAAAACAAGAAGTATGTATTATTTACTCCCAATGTTCCTTGTGGGAAATAAAACTAAAAAGAATAATATATGTATGACTTCTATAATACTGCAGAAGTAAATACTTGTAAATGTTAACATAGCATATCACTCTCATTGAAAATCATATTATATATGATATTGCAACATGATAGATTTTCAACACATTACATGGGATTTATGCTACTGGACTGTTATGAATTTTTTTAAATGCACTAAATATCTCACTTTGTCCATATATTTAAATATCTTATTTGACGTTTGTACATTTAGGAATAGTTGAAGTATGAAACTGGGAAAATAATCTGTTTAATTATGTCATTACAAGCTTCTTACATGGTGCCAGCACTGATTTGAGAGAAAAAATGAAATTACCAAGTACATATGCTCAGCAATAAATTTTGATGTTTAAAATTATGGACAGATTTTAGAGGCACTTTTGCTTCAATATACCAACATTAAAACCTAAATATACACAAAATTGTGTTTTCCACAAACCATGTCCTGCCTAGAGAATACTAAAAAATCAGCTAAGGACATGAGGATTCATTTATTTACCTCTAAATCAAAGTCAGACCTGAATTTAAATAATTTGTAAATAAAATACACATAAAAATGTAAACCCTTGAGCCAAATTTTAATCTGAAGCAACCTGAAATAAACAAGATTACATCTTGAATATTTCCCATAAACAACATGTGGATGAATATATTATTTCCAAACCAAGATCATAGTATTTCACTACTGGTTCATAATAAGGATTTTCAATTGGTTTTGCATTAGAAACTGATGGAATATATGCATAAGAAGAAATATTTACTAAAAGAAATATAATATTTTGGAATACTTATTTTCCCTTTATCTACTATCTTGGTCAAAAGATTTAAATGCATCTTCTTTACATTACAAATTATTTTTCCTCACATTGCTGTGTGGTGTTAAGTAAATTATCAAACATTAGAAGGACTGGGAGATAGCTCAATCGGTAGAGTGCTCTCCTTGCAAGCACAAGACCCTGGGTTCGATCCCCAGCACTGCCAAAAAAACAAAAACAAACAAACAAAAAACATTAGAAATATGTAGACATAATGATTCACAATATCTACTGCATAAATAATTTCACCTTTGTATTCTAAGGGTTTTCATGGTCATCCAAAATACGTGGTCTGTGTCTTGTAAAATGGACAAAGTGCCTCCCTTTAGGTTGTTGATTTAACATGTGTCTAAATTACAATACTTGTTGTTACTGAATGTATAAGATTTTAAAATATTTTTTGGTTTTAAAATAAAAATAAATGTTTTATATTATATAAATACATTAGCATGAATTTTACATATACCTTTGCATACCTATCTGGAGACAAATATATTTTATATACTTAAACTACATGAGTTTCCTAAAACTGCTGTGATTAATTAGACCCATAGACAAGGAAATGAAGAATAGAAGCACTGAGAATGTAGAGAGGACCCATTTGTGGAAGAGCTCAACAAAGGCAGTAGCAACTCAATCACAGTACAAACACCTTCCACTTCTCACAGTAAGATTGAGGATGGTTCTTAGAAGAATTGGCAGGTACAGCTTCCCTAGATCTTGCCTGGTTCAAAAATAATGAGCTATTTGCATGAAGAGCTATATCTTCAGGTTAATAGTTAAAAAGAGCCTCTGAGTGAAAATCAGTATGTCTGCAGAAGTACAATATTACCTACTCAACCACACCCACTCCAAATCCAGTTCACTTAAAAGTGAATTAAAAGAAAGAACAAATGGGCATAAGTCAATCAATAGATTTGGCAAATAAGTAAGATAATAAAACAATAGAAACCAATTAACTAGGAAGAAAAATTTATAAGAAAAATATTGCCAGGTGCTGCATGTTTAAACATAAGTAAAAATAAAATTAAAAAATTAAACTGTGTGATTACTAAAAATTGAGAAGGGTACAGAGAATGGAGTAGGTTAAAAAAAAAGTAGTTGAATAGGATCAGTGCAGTTTTATGCATTTGTAGAAATACCACACTGATCCACTAATATCCACAATTAATAAGTTAATAAAATATTGTCACAGAATTCAAAAGATAGGATTTTGTCATGATTATTTTTATTGGGCAAGAAAAATACACAAGTTTTAACAATTCAGAAAGGACATGCAAAAGCTAACTATAACATGATATGATAAAATAAATACAAAATTAACAAAATATGTAAAGTTAAAGATAAAAATTAAGGATTTTCAGTGAAAAATTGATTCTATGGTGAATATATTAAAAAATATAAGTGTATATAGAAATAAGAAAAGTTAAGAAAATTAAACAGATTTGAAAATTCTTTCAAAAAAGTGTTCAGAAAGGGACTCATTTTAGATTAGAGATGGAGAAAGCTGGAAAGAATGTTTTTCCTGCACTTACAACAAGAAAAAAATCTGGGAAAACTAAAAATTGATTATGCTCTTGAATCTGTCAAAGAACTGAGATCTCGGGGCAAAAACAATAACAACAAATCAAGACAGAAATAAAGAAAACTAACCTGAAATATGGAAAGAGGTACTGGAGGCAAAAACGGGACCCTCAAATGTGATAAGCATGTGCATGGGGCAGAGAGAAGACGGGAGGAGTGAGGGGAAGAGGAGAGGAAGCTGATGCTGAATATATAGCAAGAAGAATACTCAGTACACATTTTGAACAAATTATTTAGCCTAACTTGAGACTGCCAAGTCCCTGAGATTCCAGACAAAAAGGAGTTTATACCTCACACAAATGTTTTCTGAGAACTTATTGGACACCCCCAGAAAGTTATACACCATAAAGTTCAGTGGGAAAGGAGAATGGCAGTCATTTCTGGACTCCACCACACACATTTTCTCTCATCCCTTGTACTGAACACAATTCTTAATCTATTTTCTAGGGGACAGAAACTGCAGGCTTAGTGAACTGGTGGAAAACTATTGCACCTGGGAAAGGGAATGACAGCCACCGTAGAAGATCCACTCAAGCCCATCTTCCTTATCGCCCCTGGGGGAGGAGGGAGTAGTCAACCTGTGGACAGAAGAGAAATAAAAGCTATATCTATTTTCTGAGAGAAATGGTGGAAACCCACAAGAATTATGGACACAAAAAGAGGAAGGAAAAAAAAAGAAAAACCCAAAACAGAAAAAGCTTTACAGGAATAGAGGAATACACAATTATCAATGGTTCAGCATAGACACAGATATAATTAAAGTATCAGTAAGAGAGGGAAAAAAAAAAAAAAAAAAAACCAGAGGAACTATTTTAAGAAACATTTTCTGAAAATTTTCCAAAATTAGTGCTAAGCACCAAATCTTATATACAAGAAGCTCAGAGAACATTAGTTGGATAAAGGCCTCCACCACTACCCCCAACCACTGAAATAAAATGTGGGCATATCATAGTTAAGTAGATGCAATAAAAGAGAATGCCATGAAGGCAGTCAGAGAACAGAGTGTTTACCTCAGAGAAACAGAAATAATCATAGCACATATCTCATCAGAAAACACACAAGTAAGAAGACAACCTGAAACAGAGAAAAGAAACAACTTTCAAGTCAGAATTCTATAGTAAGTAGAAATATTCTTCCAAGTGAAGAAGAAAAAAGTATTTTCCAGACAAAAGCTGAGGGGATTTATTTACAGCAAAACTAAGCTATAAGAGAATTTGAAGAACGTAGTTCAGGCAGATAAATATGCTATATGCTAGGAACTGAGTTATACAAAAGCAACAAACATGTGAAAATGGAATAAGTAAAAGATTTTGTCTTACTCTTCATTTCTCTAAAAGATGATTCTTTTAAACAAAAATGTAACAGTGCATTGTGTTTTTACAGCATATGTAAAAGTGAAACGTATGGCACAAGGGGTGAGAGTGAATTGGTACTTCAGTGTTCAAATGTCCTTATTCCATATGTGAAACTATAATATGTGAATGTAGACTCAGATGTTTGATATCATAAAAATGCACATTGTAATCCCTATAGTAACCATTGTATAATTTTAAATCAACACAGACAAAATATAATTTTAAATTTCAATTATACTCAGAGAAGGCAAAATAAAAAGGAAAAAGAAAAATGAACAAATGAAAACAATTTTGAATATCTAGCAAAGATGACAGATTTTAATCCAGTCACATTAATAATCACATTAAGTGTGAATATTCTCCAACCTCTAATTAAAAGACAGATTATCAGATTCAATGAACTATATAGACTTGTGTTATGTACAAGAAGTACATTTTCATTATAATGATGTTTAAAAGTTAAATAAAGATGAAAAACAGTCTATTGCACTAACTATAACCAAAAGAAATCTGGAAAGGTATACAATAATAACTTGTGTTTTATGGCCAAACATTTTCACACATTTAAAAGAAGAGAAAATCTTCAAATATGTTCTCAGACTATAGCAAAAATAAGATGAAAAGCAGGAACAGGAAGGTTTGTTAAAACAAATCCCTAATAATTCTTTTAAGAGAATGGTAAATATCCTTTATCCATAATGTATAAACAAATAAATTTTTAAATTCAGAAATTAAAAAAAAAAATGGCAAATGTTTTGAACATTCACTTTACCAAAGTTATAAGGATGACAAACATACACATGGAACTTTATTATTGAAACAGAAAACCAAATGCAGTACTATACTGTCTTTAAGATTGGTTGAAATTTTAAAAAATACCAAATTTTATAAGAATATGAAAAAAATGAATTCTAAAGTACTGCTGGTATGGATGTTGTAATATAAAGCCGATACCCCACCTCCCAACCACTTGTCAATCTGTGCTCCGCCTGCCTCTTCCCTTATAGGAATTTCCGGCCTATGCTACAGTCATTTCCTGCTTCCCATGTTAGGTCCTAACATGTTAGCTAGCTATTGGTTCACCAGTCAGCTTGCAAGTATTCTCCTCTGCCACTGGTTCCTTCCAGCCTGGGAGATTCCAATATCTGGGAGAAGCGCCCAGCCATCTTTCCTTTTTTCCTTTCTTTTCACCCTGGAGTGGACCCTCTAGTCGTCTGCATAATAAAGTCTCTTGCTTGAGGCCTTGTGTCCATGGTGCATTTTTCTGGGAGTTATTGTCGAGCTGCAACTGAGACGGGAATGCGAAGCGGCAGCTAGAATCACCACGCTCCCGAGCTGAGCTTCATTTTTCCTTACAGATGTAACCCAGTATGACTGGTTTAGAGTAGAGTTTGGCTATTACTTATAAAGTTTATATTACTTAAAAAGTTTAACGTGCACTTACCTTATGGTCTAGTAATCCCATTCCTGGTGAAGTATTTTTTTATATTCACACAAAAGTCTATACATGAATGCTCTTGACAGTTTTACTGACAGTCATCAAAACCTATAAACAAGCAAGATGATTAAAATTGTGATATAAGTATTTAATGGAATACTAGTCAATAACAAAAAATAGTAAAATTTAAATACATACTACATCATGGATGAATCACTAAAATATTAAGTGAAAGAAGCCAGAGACAAAAGAACATTTCATTTCTGATTTTATTTATGCAAGTCTATCAATTCCTAACTGATCTATAGTTACAGAATGCGGATCAGTTGTAGGGTAGGACAGAAGCTACACAAAGAGACATGAGATAACTTTAGGATAATCGATGTGATTATATGATGATTTTAAGTTAGTTTCACAGGTGTAAACAAATATCAACATGCATTTTATTATCTGATTTAATTTTTTATAGTTTGAATTTTACCTCATTGAAGACATTACATCTTTAAATAATTATAAGTTGTATTTTTTTTTTTTTGTACTGGGGATTGAACCCAGGGCACTTAACCATGGAAATATGTCCCCAGCCATTTTTAATTTTTTTTTTTTACTTTTCGAGATAGAGCCTCACTAAGTTACTTAAAGTCTCGTTAAGTTGCTGAGGCTGGTTTCGAACTTACTTTTGTATTCAGGTAACACCTTTGATTCAATTACTCACCTGATTTTAGATCAGTCTACAGCTACTATACATGCCAAGATTACTAATTTTTTTAACCAAGTCACTTGATGAGGTCACACAATATACCCCTTTAAAAAACTTTCGCTATCTTGATATCAGGTATTAATGGAAACTGACCACAGACGTATATCAGGTGATGCTCAGTTCATAAATTACTATCACATCTTTGGATGGTACTAAAGAAACATGTAGATATGAAATAAACTGTTCACTGAATCTCACTAAATAAGCACAAATGATAGCTAAGTAATATAAATAGGAGAACATGATGCAAGAGGTTCAAATGAGTTTGAGTGCGATTCACACACATGCAGTGTGCTTCTGTGACTGTAACTCCAACAGTCTTTGGCAGTAATGGCTATATGATTTGAACTCTGTGATTCAAAACAAAAGATATTCTTGCATTTTTAAAAATTAAGAATAGCAATGCTGTTTGAAAATGGGATTTAATACACTACAGATTATAAAACCCTGGAGAAGAAGGTAAGGTAACTGATGGAAGAACATAAGGGTAAATCTGTACCATCACTGGGCTGAGACCACTAATTAGGTTTCTGTGCTCAGAGAAGTGTTTGTATACTTGTAGATTTTAGTACCATAACCATCATGAGGTCTGAACATGTGAATGTGCTCTAGGTGATAGTATAATAAAAGCATCCCCCTATATGTTTGCTCAATTCTGGAAATCAGCTACCACATTTTAGAGGAAAAAACTGGGGTGAAAGATAAAAATTCACACCAGCAAAACTTGGTAGCCATTTCAGAAGTGGGTTAGAATACTTAAACAGTTGTCTGAGTTGGATCATTAGAATTAGTTATCTGGGTTCATGAAATAGGTTATCTTAAGCAATGCAAAGATAAACTAAATTGTGACTTATTTGATTCTGCATGTTGAAGTAACAAATGTATTAAGTATAATTAAGTATAAGCAACAAATATATTAAGCATAATTTTCAGAGGAAAAGTATTTGTTCATAGCTGGCAAGTAGGTTGCATTGGATCCCACCATTAGCTGGGTGATGGTTGGGGGTGGGGAGTGGGACACAATTGAGTATTAACTGAAATTGATAACTATCATATACTAGGTTTTTCAGAATCAATCACAGTGAAAATAATTGAAAAGTTGAAGTTATAGTCTCTCAATTTGCTCTCATAAATATATTTCTTGTGATTCAACAAATACTTTACTGTTATTAGCGTACAAATGCAAGTGTACATTGACAAATAATCTAATATTACATAAATACATCACAAGACATCGCTCTCAAACTTTGGTCTCATCAGTTTTATTGGAGTTGAAATGACAATTAAATGTTTACAAATTAAAATAGGTGATTAAAAAAGACTCAAGGACTGACTAAGCTACTAAGTGAATATTTTCACACACAAAAAAGACAGTATAGGAGGGATTCCATTATAAACACTTTTAGAATAATTGGATATTTGGGAATGAGAAAGTAGGGAATCACATAACCTCACAATGTGTAACTTCCACTTGACAAAATGCTACTTTTATTATCAACTCATTCAAATACCAGTAGAGATAGAGGTTGATGCATAAGGCATGGTATGCAAACTACTGGCAGCATACGTGTATTTCATGAGGTTATCAAGATGGATTATAATTTCCCCATGTACTTAAATGAGAGCAGAATTTAAATATGACCTTCATACTAAGCAGCAAGATCAAAACTCTGATTACTTTCTGATCACATCCTACAGTATCTTCTTCAGGTTAAGCTGAAGAGAAAGGCATGTGTTTACAGGTACTTGGAAACCAGAAAATGCCAACAGGGGAGCAAGGGTATGAGTTAAAACAAGTAGTAAATGGTCATAAGAACAAGAAGATGTCACAAAAATTGGGTTATGAACACCAGCAAAGTAGAAGATGCATGATAACTTATTTTAATGAGTCTCTTAGGGCAAGAAAACAATACTCCTAGTTATTTTTCCCAATCTGCTGCAGATAGTTAATATAAGTTGAAGGGCAATAAGGCCCTGTAGATTTAAGGGCTCTGACCAAATACTACACCGAGATAATTTGCAGAAAAGATTTGGCACAGAATCTCCACAATATTGAATTAACAAGTAGCAAATATAACCTATTATTTGGTTCACAATTTTTGAACAATATTTGCTAATTTGTTTCTTTTGCTTGTAACCTGTGAATGAGAAAAAGATTACCTTTAATTTTCATGGTTGGACATTGCTAAACAGCCTAGTATCTACAGTTGAAGTGTCTGGAAATCAAGAGGTCACATTGCTAAGACAGCTGTCTGAGTGTGATTGGAGGAGATTTCTACCACATACCTGAAATGTCACATTTTTTTTTTCTATTTTAAGACTAAATATAAGTTGAATGGACTGCTTTTAAGAAAAGTGGCAATGGGACCTGAATAGTCTAAACTGAGTGAACACAGGGTGATATTTGCCTCATTCCAACACCTTTTGTCATATGATGCTTCAGAGAACACACTCGAGAAGACTTCTGGTACACCCAAATTGGGATGAAGTAAGGATACAAATAGAGAAACAACATGTATCCCACTTGTATACAATAATAATAAAAAAAAATAAATAAATAAATAAAAGAAATTAGGAATAGCGAATTTAAAATGAAAAAAAAAAAAAGGATAGATTCTAATTGATAGTTTTATTGTTATGGTTTAGATGTGCTGTTCCCCAAAAGCCCACGTGTGAGACAATGCAAAAAGGTTCAGAGGAGAAATGATAGGGTTGTGAGAATCTTAACCCAGTCAGGGGATTAAGCCCCTGATAGGGATTAACTGAGTGGTAACTGAAATGGTAGGGTGTGACTGGAGGAGGTGGGAATTAGGTGCATGGATATGGGTTATATATTTGTATTGTGTGAGTGGAGTCTCTCTCTCTCTCTCTCTCTCTCTCTCTCTCTCTCTCCTTTCTGATCACCATGTGAAACTGCTTCCCTCTTCCTACTCTTCCACCATAATGTTCTGCCTTACCTCAAGCCCTTAGAAATGGAATTCTCTGTCTATGGATTGAGATCTCTGAAGCTGTGAACCCTTAAGTAAACCTTTCCTACTTTGTAGTTTTTCTGGTCGGTTCGGGTCTTTTTAATCACAGCAGCAAAATAGCTGACTAAAACATTTATGGAGTATACATTACTCTAGTCCTTTGTATAAAATGCACTGGTCCACCAGGTCAGATTTAACATGAACTTTTTCAGTTAAGAAGTCACCATCATAATGAGAAACACATGTTCACGCTTATTTATGATACCATGTTGGAAACAATACTTTGAAAATCTATAGTGCTATCTTTAAATATATATATATATATATTATGCTTTGAGCCAGTGACTGCTACATAAGGGCATCATTTTCTGACACTTAGAATACATAGTTTGAGGAAGCAGGATATAGCAGTAGCCCTTTTAATGCAGAAAACAATCCACTGAATTATTTTTTATTCCTTTGTGTGATACTTTGCATTTGTCTGAGAAGAATGTTTTCACAAAGGATATAATCACATGGAATTGGAAGGTGAGATTTACTACATGGCTATTTTGGGCAACTCATACCAATGAAACAGGATACAGAATGGGGTTACTGTAATGGCTGCAGTGATTGATTCCAAGCACTGAGTGAAAATGGGCTTGCTGTCTGCCTCACAATTGGGGCAGACAGTGCTATGTCTGGAACTTGGAGGATTTACTGGATGTCTCCAAATATACAGTCACTAGTGGTCTCCAGTTTTGTTAGAGATAACATAATTGTAGGCTAAGAATCTTCCAATACTGGATATAGGTTCAAGAAAAAGAAAAGATAAAAGAACCATCTTTTTCTTATTTGAAATGATGCAGACTTAAGGATGGAGAGTTGGAATTTCCAAACAATTTTAAAATTTGAAACAAAATCTTGTCTGTAGAATACAAAGAATGATTTCAATATAGGGTAGTATCAAAGGGGCTTGTCTTAACATCAAAACCAGGTTTTTCAAATCTTATGTGTTATTGGACAGATTCTGAAAAATTTGTTTTCAAATTATCTAATTTGCATAATAACATACGGATGTAAAAGGATTATACATGATAGCACAAAGCATCTGACAGTTAAGTACTTAGTGCATAATAGCTTTATGCATATTATTATAAAAATATCAGATGACCTTTAATTTGAATATGAAATATAGAATGCTAGAAATGGAAGGAGAAAATTACAATTCATTTTTATTCTTTAATTTTACAAAAGAGGAAATTGAACTAGAGATAAAAAAGTGCCTCAGGTCAGAATATTAAATAGAGGTATACAAATATGGAAAACCAATTATTAGAGAATAAATAGCAACTTCATGAAATTTGTAATGTGAAAACTAGTAAGCAGAAACTTGTAGGCTAAAAAAAATTATGCTAAGACTACTATAATGAAGTTTGAGTCACAAACTTAAAAAATTTGGTAAATCCATATACATCTCTCATCAGAAACTTACTTAGTATTCAAAAATTAAGATTAGAATTACCTCTCGAATTTGAATCCATGAGTCTGGAAAATAGTGATTGGCTTGTTAGATTACATTATTACTTCAATTCAAAGGAATCCTCAAGTAAATATGGTTATACACATAGAAGTCCCAGATACAGTTCTTATCAAGGATTAGTTTAAATTGTCTTTTTATAAAATGTGTAAATAACTGTAAATATCTGTGTGTCTCTGTGTGTGTGTGTGTGTGTGTGTGTGTATGTATGTTTGTAGATTTTTCTGAGAATTAAATATTAAGTTGCTTAATCAGACATTTTTAGGAATATAAGCATGTAATCCTAAAATGTAAATCAGAAAAAGAGATTGTGTTTCTTTCTTGGAACAGCTTGAATCACTGACATTTGTACTGATTTGTATTGAGCCCTTCTATCTTACATAATCCTATGGTAATCCCTTGCTGATTAGAATATTTTATCATCACATTTAGAGCAAATGTATGAATTTTAGGGAGAAATATAATTAGAACTGAAGAAGAGAAATAGTCCATGGATTTAGAACCAGAAAAGGAATTCCAGACTTTGGAAAAATAATGATATGATTTAATAGCTAATTAAGTAATATTAGAATAAGTTAATTAAAATTGATGTGAAACTGAGGTAGTATTTAGAAGTATAGGAGTCATTGCTTAGTTAAAGTAACTCCAAATACATTGCAAACTTCAAAAAAACCTAGATCAAGCTTAAGGAATAAAAGATTGAGATTTAATAAAGCTCAAGAAGGATTTTTGTTTAATTTTTCTTGCCTCAAGAACTGCTTTATCCAGAAAGATATTATGTCTTTTTGCATGTGACTATTGTCTGTGTTATTCCTTTTAAAGGAAAATTGACTGTCTAAGCTTTTTTCCCTGGAAACACCTTTATAATAGGCCATAAGACCTAGATCTTAATTGAGTCTTTGTAATAGGACTGTTGTCATTGTAGGGAAAAGTCACAGGGTGATTTATTAAAGAGCAGGGACACTCTCCTTTTTCTTACCAATTCTTGAGCTCTTTTGTTTGAGTTTAAAAGTTTAAATATGATAGAATTTCTAATCTATGAGTTTCATTACTGTACTTCTTGAAATAGACTCTCATTCTCATTACAGGTTAGGTTATTGATCCTTTAAAGGGCATGTACACATGCCCTCCCTATTGGATCTCAAAAGCTCAGTGCTGTTGCTACTCTTTTGCAGTCAGATAAACCTTTGCTTAAGAAAGAGTTATCAAGAAACTTAATATTTGCTGTCTTGAAGAAAGTTCCTCTGCATTTATACTTAACAACTTCTCTGCAAAATCGTAGCATACGTTTATTTTGAAGAGTTCTTTTCTCCAACTTCCATATGTAGATTTTTGTTACCTCTATTGACACAGACAAAATCTTGATATAGCTGCAGATAGAAGTACTTTTATGTGGTATTATGCACAGAAATCTTCTATGAAACTTAAATTTCAAAATGCTAACTTCATTTCGATCTTTTCTATCAACTCTAAATGATGAGTTCATTTCTTCTGCTTGTAGAAGGAGCGAGAAAGTACATTGCATTAATTACTAAATTCATATAAATTTAAAAATCAAAGTTAAAGACAGAAGAGAGAAAAAAATCAAATATCACTTCCAAATGACACAACAAGAAAAAAAATGCCTATTTTTTGTAAATATTTCACATTAGATTGCATATTTCTAGAGGCCACTGTAGTAAGGTAAGAGAGAATGGAATGAATCTGAGCAAATGTCAAAGTAACGGACAAAAGGAGTTGAAAAAAAGTGGAAAATGGTAAAAACAACAGGTCTTAGTAAATTTCATTTAATTTTTTTATATAAAAGGGGAAGAATAAATAATGATGGTGAAGCTTCTCAGATGTAACAACTACAATGATTTCAACACAAAGAGGTCATAGACACAGAACAATAAGAAGTGCAGATAAAAATATAAAGGTTATTGGGAAAACCATGACGTCAAATAAGAGCAGAAAACATGCAATCCTGACAATACTCATTATCCCCGAGTTTAGGCATTCTTCATACAACATGGCTAATTTTTTTTCTCTATTTCTGAAATTTCTAATATTTGATTTTGGTCATCCAAAATATTTCTTAAGTTTCATGATGTTGTCTGTATTACTTCCCATGATTCCTTCCTTTCCCTTTTTAAGAATGTTTCAACTTTCTGTTCAAAAGTTGAATTTTTAAAGGAATGTATCTGCTATGGTATGTTTAATTCAAAAAAACTTCCATTTTGTTGTCTGAATACTTGTTTTGTAGCAATATATCTTTTCTTATCTCTGAGAAAATTACCTTTGGTTGTCCAAGTTTATTTTTTCCTGTAGGTTTGTCTCAATAGCTTCTTTTTCCCTTTGGAGTTGTCCTCAAATATTTGGTAATCTGTGGATATATGTTCATGTATTAAAAGGAAGCACCAAAAAATAAGCAGGTACTCTGTGGCTGTAGGCAATACTTATCAAGTTAGCCTTAATATTTTAATCAATCAGCATCTTCAGGGATTTTGTTCAGGCTGGTTATACTACTCAGATAAAAATCTTCTTATTCCCTCCCTAGGCTATGAGCCTGGTTGCCAATGATATGAAATGAGGATGGTAAGGGGTCTGGGGATTTTGGCAGTCACTATGTGGATTCTCAGTTCATTCCCTTATTTCCAATATTGTACTCCTGCAGCTAAACATTTTCAGTGTCATCTTTTTAGATGTTTCTGGAAAACTCTTTTCAGAGACTAAGTTTTTAGTTTTCTAACAGTGTAAACTAGGACTCTGAATCTACCCATTTTTAAAACAATAATTCAACAAATTCTTATGCTCTCCAGCCTACTCTGCGCCACCCTCCCCCATCTTTAGTTGTCTGGTTTTAAGGATTTTTGTTGCTTCCGCAGTGGAAACCATGTTACTTTGGGACTTTTCCAGCTGTAGGGCAAATATCATGTTTCTCAAGTGTGCTAAATAGGTTCCACTAATCCACATGCGTTTAAACTTCCAAAACTGTGTTGCTATAGATTTCTCTTTTATCATTTTTGTACTTAAGGACATATTTACTTATGTGAATATTTCATTTCCATTTTCGTAAGATTTTAAGAGGAAGTTGAGGAAAATACATGTGTTTAATGTGTCATAGTTAATAGAAAATCAATCCAAACATCTATTGGGTTTTCAACTTCAGTTTCTAAAAATAATGTTTGTGTCAGGCACAGTGGAGCATACCTATAATCCTTGAGACTCTGGAGGTTGATGCAAGAGAATTACAGCTTCAAGGCCAACCTCAGCAATTTAGCAAGGTCCTAAGCAACTTAGTGAGACCCTGTCTCAAAACAAAATAAATTTCAAAAGGGATTGGAGATATAACTCAGTGGTAAAGGACCCCTGGGTTCAATCCCCAGTACCAAAAATAGGTAAATAAATAAATAAATAAATAAGTTTGTACAAAGTAAACACCTTTATATCTTTAAAACTTTGTCATACTTACCTAATGAAGTTCAGTATAGTATTTCTCAGAAGACATCATGACAAATTATACAGTTGCATGTTTGAAGTTAGAATTTAGCTCAAAAATATGTTGGTAATCTGTAATAACTGTACAAACTTGTAAGAAATGGTTTCATATCTGATAGCATTGTTTACATTGTTATTTTTACATTGTTTCACATTGTTATTCCTTTTATGTCATTTTTTTCAAATAGACAAAGAAAAATTGGTACCTTTATAATTTGAATTGCTTCATAACTATTAAACTTTATGTTAATACATTATTATAAATTATACAAACTGCATGATACTATCTCATAAGCATGTTATAATTCTGCTATATGACATTTTGTCCAAGTGCATATTTTTAAATTTAAATTATATTTATTTTAAACTGCTATATTGAAATAAAAATTCTACATATTATTGGGGCACCACATGATGTTTAGATATATGTATACATTGTGTAATGTTTAAATCAGGTCAAACATATCTATCTTAAACATTAATCACTCTTTATGAGAAAAATTTTCAAAATACTTTGAAATGTGCAACACATTATTATTACCTGTAGTCAACTTAGCAGGCAGAATACTCTGCTCCTATCTGACAAAGATATTACTAATTTTAGACATATATTCAGGGAATTGTTTTCAATAGACTTCAACATATTTTGTTGATTGTAAGAATGTCTCCTTATGAGATGCATGATTGCATTATGGTTTCATGGGTAACAGCTTCAGAGTTGATTTATATAAATCAAATGTGTCCCAAGGGTTTCAGATTTGAGATCAGATTATATAACCATGGTATAGCAACTGCTTTACTCTACTAATTGTTAATTATTAAAAGTGTTAATTTTATTTGTCAACTTGCCTAGGTTCTGTTGTCCAGATATTTGATCAAACACAAATTTAGAAACTGCTAGAAAGGTATTTTTTAAGACAAGTTTAACAAATTAATCAGTAGACTCCATTAAGCACATTATTCTCTATAATATTAAGAGGTGGAAGGCCTTAAAAGAAAAGGAAAAAACACCCAAAAAACAAACAAAAAAAACCTAGGGTCCCTCAAATAGGAAGGAATTATCTCCAGAACGTCTTCAGACTCAGAACTGCCACATCCATTCTTCCTTGTGTCTACTGTCTATCAGTACACTGCAAAATTAAGGCTTTCTGCCAATATCCAGCGCTCTCTCTCTCTCTCTCTTTCTCATAAATGACTTTAAAAATATAATTTACTTGACAGTTCTTATAGTTTGGATGTGAGGTATCCCCCAAAAAACTCCTGTTACTGAAAGAATATTCAGAAATGATTAGTTTGTGAAAGCTATAACCTAATCAGTTCGTGGTTTGAATGGACTGACTGGGTGGTAACCGTAGGTAGGTGGGGTGTGGTTGGAAGAGGTGGGTCACCGAGGGCATACCCTGGAAGAGTGCACCTTCCATGTGACCTCTTCTCCCTCCTGGTCTCTGCTCTCTGACCGCCGTGAACTGAGCAACTTTCTTCTATTGGGCCCTTCTCCCATGATATTCTGCCTCGCCTTGGGCCCAGAGAAATGGAGTCCAACATCTCTGGTCTGAGACCTCTGAAAACCTGAGCAACAAGGTTCCAGTTGCTCAGGAAACCTGTTCTTGTGTGTTTTGGTCACAGCAACAAAAAGCTAACTAAAACACCGGTGTCCTTCAAATGGGGTATTTCTCCATATCTCTCTCCATATTCCCTGTTTTGAAAGCCACCTCCAGTTCTGCTTTGTTGTTTTCCTGTTTCCAAAATGCACTGCTCTACCTATATGCTTTCTTCCAAATTTCTTTCTCTCTCAGGTGCACACTTCTCCTTCCTAACTTTTGTTCCTATTGTATTCAACACATATTTTAGTCTATTGAAAATATTATTAGTGAAGTCTCCCAACTACGACCATTTATTCATTTAGATACTGCCACAGATTATTGATTTTTCCTTTGCCATACTCAACAGAGTTGTTATTTTAGGAAATTCTTAACAATTATGGGAAAATGTTACTTGAAAAAGTCCACTTAAAGTAAAGACTTTGGTACAGGGTCAAAATTGAATTGCAATTCATAAAGTCAACAAACAAAAGTTTGAGCTATATTTGAGTGAAATTAAGTATTATGAAAATCATTTCAGAAAATTTATAAAGTTAACATAATGATTCTCAAAATGATGATTATAAATTGAATATATAAATGAATGAAAACAGGTTCTCAGTTGATTTTCTGTGAATAATTTTCAGGAAACATTGCATAATTGTACAATAAGCCATCTTCACTTACAATAGCCTCTATGGATATGAAAATAATTTTCCTTTGAAGCCTATCCTCCATCATCTTTGCTCTTTTCTCTTTTTCAATTTATAATTAACCTACATCTGCCAAATTCCTAGGGCCAATAACTTTGATATGATGATATGGTTTTGTGCAAACTATTCAACTGGTATTCCATGATCACTGGCCCACACAAATGCAGCCAAACCAAGCCAATATTGAAGCAGAGCATATCAGCTGATTATTGACCTTGAATTGGCAGATAAGTAGAGTTTTTTTTTCAAAAACTTTGTAATTGACTTTATGAAATATTTCATCTGCTAAAAGAAAGTTTGAGTTGGTAATTGATTTGCATTCTTTTGCACTTGGAAGGATACTGAATTTTTAATTACCCTGAGATGTGTGAAAAAAGCACTAGTGTTAAATAAAGTTTAAATGGAAACGAGTTTTATTTGTGGTCAGTTGGTTAATATGATTTTTCATGACGAGTTTTGCTTCCCTATGTGAACTTATAATTGGAAATGAATCTGATTAGGAAGACTGAATTATAGATATGCACCACGTAAATTACATATTTGGTAAGTTAAAAGTATCTCACCCAAAAGTGAGAAAGACAAAGATAAAATTCAATGTATAACCATTCAAAATAGGCCTAAGGGATATTAGTTCAATAAAATTGAGTTTTTTTTTTTTTTTTTTTTTTTTTTTTTTTTTTTTTTTTTTGTAAGGCATGATGGTGCACACCTGTAATCTCAGCAATTTGGGAGGCTGAGGCAGCAAGATTGCAAATTCCAGGCCAGCCTCAGCCTCAGCAATTTAGGGAGACCATGTCCCACAATTAAAATTAAAAGGGACTGGGAATGTATTTCGGTGTCAAATCTGAGTTCAATCTCCAGTAACACAATAAATACATACAAACATACATACATACATACATAAATAAATAAAACTTTTTGGCAAATGATGTGAATAGTGTGCTACAAGACTAGAGATTTGGAAATATAGATACTGATATAGATAATATAACTCGATACAGACATATATATGCATAAATATATATATACACATACATGCATTTTTGCACATATGTATACATATTCACACATGTATGTCGGTTTAAAGGGCTATTACAAAAATACTGTAATCAAACTAAACTTACTTTCAGTAAAAAAGAAAATTGTGAATGAAGGGAGGAGAAGGGGCATGGGAGTAGGAATGATAAGAGTGAAACAGACATTATTACCTCATGTACATATATAACTACATGACGGATGTGATCCTTCACCAAAAATGTGGTAGAATTACATCAGCCATGTAGTCATATATGTATATGAGGTAATAACTACAATATGTACAATCAGAAAAATGAAAAATTATACTCCATTTATGTATGATTTATCAAAAAATATAAATGCATTATTCTACTGTCATGTACAACTAATTAGAACAAATTTAAAAATTTTTAAAGATTGTCATCATTTTTAACATTTTATTGAAAGTTAATTTTGTACTTTGATTAATGAGAGATCTTCTAATGCATTAAACTTATTGATAAACATGATGATTAAGAGTAAAATTTTAGGTGTTTTGCCTTTATTGCTGAAGACAATATTTTTTAATGACTGAAATAATTTTAATAAAATAATTAAAAAGAAAGAAAAATGAATGTTAACCATTCTCATAACAAAAAACAGATGACTTACTACATTGTTAATTAGCCATATTTATCCATTTCAAAATTTGTGAATACTTCAAATATCATGTTGTACACGATAAATACCTACAGTTTCACCTGTGGATTTAAAATTAAAAAAAGAAAGCAGTTAACACTTGAGAATGTTTTGTTTCACATCATTGAAAGATCAAAGAGAGGCAAGAGAAAGAATAATAATGTTGAAGAAAGAGGAGAAGTGAAAAAATATAACCTTGGTGATCAAACTTAAGAAACATACAAACACCTTAATGCTCTCCTAATAAAGCAAGTATAATTTTAACAAACTTCTATAAGTACTATTTTGTTAAATATTAACAATCTAGTATGTTCCTTCTTATATTAAAACAACTTAACAATCTCCACTTATTCCTTGAAAGAAGACTGTAACACTAGTAAAAGAAAAAATAAGAGCTGCTTTCCACTTTTGAGTATCAAATGGCTACCTCTGAAGTGGTATTTGTGGCTAGGACTCTAAACATGAACAGTGAATTGGAGCAAGTACCTAAAGAGAGAATGTAATGTTTCCTTTGCTTCCTGGAAGCAATAGTAGGTAAAGATTTTACAAGAGTTAAATTGTTAACAATTTCAAGGATTATTTTAGAAACAAACTAGTCTCCTCCCCTCAGCATTCCAAGCTCCAAAGTGGATAGAAATAATAAAGAATTCTGAATGCACAGAAAGTCTTACTACCCAGGGAGAGCCCACATGCAAGTTGATTTGACTATAGGCTAGAAAGAACAACACTGTCTAGGAAGAGTGTGCCTTAGAAAAAATAACAAATCTATTAGAAAAGTCACAATTGAATGTTAGTGCTTTGGTTTTCTATTGTTTTACATTAACATAAAAAAATCACCACAAACTTAGTGGCTAAAGTAAGATAAATGTATTATCTTACAATTGTGTAGGCCAGAGACTGACCTATGTCAACAACTGAAGTCAAGGTGTTGAAATGTTAAAGACCCTGCTTCATGCATCTTCCAATGTCTAGAGGCTACTTTGTTCATTGTTTTTTGGTCCTTTTCCATTTTCAAAACTAACAATGGTTAGGAAAAATTTTCTGAGACAGAATCACTTGACACTCCTTTTTCCTACTTTTATTTTTCAGGATCTGTTTGACAAAATTGAGTCCACCTTAATAAGACATGACAACCTCTCACGGTAAGGTGCCTAACTTCATCACAATCACAAAGACCTTGCTACCATATAAGGTAACACACTTACTGGTCCAGGGATTAGTACAAGGACATCTGAAGGAACATAATTTTTCCACCAACCACAGAGACAAAATTTTAATTTTCTTCATGTGTACAGGTTTCTGTAATAAAAAAAAATATTAAAAAATAATATAAGAATTCTGGAGGAAAGAAACCTATTATAACATCAATAGCATTCTTCTGTTCTAGAAATTAATAAATAGTAAAGAGGAAGTCAATTCACCATTTTTTCCTCGTACAAAGAAATCAACATGGAGATTGTTTATTATGAGCAGAATCTCATTAAAGAACTTCAGGAGAAGGAAAACCATCACAGATGGACCAATGATCTGTAATGCAGAAGGGCAAGGGAATGTATAAACATGTGGAAATATTTATGAACATTGCCTAATTACATGTCTAGAATGATTAAAATAAACCTAAAAAGAGTGACTTAAAATTCTAAAATAATACGTAAGGGAGAAGTGAAGGCAAATTACATTAGAAAGTTCTCTAATCTGGAAGAAGGATCAAATATCAAACTGTATCCTAGTATTAGTTAATTTGTATATTTTAGAATTTATAAGCTAACCACTAATAATTTAAAAAGCAAACAATTTATAAGTTTGTAGAGAAATGCCATTAAAATATCCATTTTTAATATAAAGAATAAAGGGAAAAAATAAAGAGCAGAATGGACAAATAAGAAATTTAAAATAAAATGCTTAATTAAACCTAACTATATGTAATAATGATATTGATTGTAAATTGAAAAATATGATCATAATGCATAAAAATTCAAAATCCAATTTTTGGTATTTTAAGGGAGATTTTAAAAAATTTAATTGTTTTTTTATTTTGCTGTACTGCATATTGCACCATGCTTGCTTTACTACTGACCTACATCTCTTGACCTTCTTTTTTATTTTGAGACAGAGTTTTGCTAAGTTGCTGGGCTGACCTCAAATTTGTGATCCTCCTGCTTTAGCTTCCCAATTCACTGGGATTACAAATATGCACCACATGTCCGGTTTAAGGGACATTACTTAGAAGTGAGAATACATTATTGAAATGAATAGGGTCAAAAACAATGCAAATAAATAAAGAAAACAAGTTGTTATACTAATATGAGCTATAACATAAATTTGAATTTAGAATACTTTGCTATAGATAAAGAGGGTTTAACAGTGATAAGATACTCAATTCATCTTGTCAATTAGCATTACTAGTACAAAACTAACATATACATAGTAATTAGGATAGATTTTTAACATGCATCTTTTGCAATTTATATTAAAGTTGAGTGGAATGTCAGTAAAGATATAGATATTTGAAAGTGGATTGACAAAATTGACCTATAGATTTCCACATTATCTTGCCTCCAATACTTACATAATATAAATTATTCATTGCACTCTTAAAATTTCACCAAAAATGAACCAGGTGTGTGCATGTCTGTAAACCCAGCAGTTTAGGAGGCTGAGGCAGGAGGATCACAATTTCAAAGCCAGCCTCAACAATAGGGAGGTATTAGCAACACAGTGAGACCCTGTCTCTAAATAAAATACAAAATAGGGCTGGGGATGTGGCTCAGTGGTCAAGTGTCTGTGAGTTCAATCTCCAGAATCCCCCAAAAAATTTTTTATCAAAAATGATTGGTATATTGGATTATAATTAAAGTCTTGTAGCATTTCAAAATATTATAATGACATTCAGAATAGTTTCTTGCCTCAATACAAATAAGTTAGGAATCAATGATAAATGATAAGTATAAAATCCTCAATATTAAGAAATAAAAAAATCATAGTTTAAGTATCTTATGTTGAAAATCTTAATAGAAATTATATTTTGGATATAACATAAAGGATGAGGTTATTCAGACAAGCTTGCCAGGAAAATTGGTATTTGAATTAAAAGTTGTAGCTCACATATGAACATTAGAAAACAAAGATTAAAATTTATTCAATTATTTGGGTGTGGTGGCCCGCACCTATAATCTCAGTGATTTCAGAGGCTAAAGCAGGAGGATTTCGAGTTCAAAGCCTCCCTCTGCAATTTAGCAAGGCCCTAAGCAACTCAGCAAGATCCTGTCTCTAAATAAAATATAAAAATTACTGGGGATATGGTTCAGTGGTTAAGCACTCTTGGGTTCAATTCCCTGAACCAAAAAAAAAAAAGAAAGAAAAAAAAATTCAAATAAATATGTATTTCAACAGTATAAAATAACCTGTTTATTGTGCCCAGATCACAAATTCCCCAAAGACCACCAGGAAGCTGTCTCTGATGAAAAAGAAAAAGGGTCTTTATTGCAAGCTTGAGCTCGGACTCACAGCATTCACTGATGCAGCAGGTACTGGCTGTGAGTCCCAAGTCTAGATTCAGCAGGATTTTTGAGCTCCACAGTAGAGTGGGAAATTTGAACAAAGCAAAGTACAGGATTTGCTGATCTTTCAGCATGTGTAGTTTGGCACGTTTCCATTGGCTTAGGGTACCCTGTGTAAGGTATAAAGCTGCCCGCCTCTCCTGTTACAGGAATTTCCTGTCTCCCAACCACTTGTCAATCTGATCTCTGCCCACCTCTTACGTTATAGGAATTTCTGGCTTACTCTGTCGCCATCTTCCCGCCTCCCATGTTATGTCCTAACATGCTATTGGTTCATCAGTCAGCCTGCAAGAATTCTCCTCCACGATTGGTTCCTCCCAGCCCGCGAGATTCCAATATCTGGGAGAAGCCATACGCCATCTTTTCTCTTTTTGCCCCTTCTTTTCTCCCTGAGCGGACCGCATAAATAAAGTCCCTTGTGTGAGACCTCGTATCTGAGGAGCGTTTTTCTGGGAGCTATCGGCGAGTCACAACTGCCCCTAACATCTTAATTCCCCCATTTCTTTTTTTTATAAAAAATAAAAAAAAATCTTGCTGTCCAGTTCTTTTTGAAATCTTCTCTCTCCTTCCTGCCTAGGTGACTGGGGTTGCTTTTGCAGGTGAGATGTAAAAAGTTCATTCTCCTTCCAGACTTCCAAAGGCAGATGATTTTTATGGACTTCATTTCCTCCATCTGACTGATTCCCTACTTCTACACTAACTGCCTGTCCCCAATTCTGACTTCATTTATCCCTCTAATACTAGGAACTCCTTCACTGCTGTAGGGAAAAGGGGTGATGACCAATCTGGCTTCTTTGAGTTGGAAGTGGGCAGCGTGGGGCAAGCTGTTTGGAGGTTCCTTTTTAGAAATCAGGTCAATTGAGGGGTTCATGGTAGAAGTCCAGTTGGGGGAGAGCAGGCTGTAAGGCATCTGGGGATGGGTTCTTCTGTGAGAGAAGAACAAAAAGACATGAGTACTGAAATGAGATTGATACAATATAAATGTTACAGGATCTGGAACATGCTAATGCATATTATAAAGATGACAGAAGTCAATAATTCAGGTTTTTGAGGACAGCAGAGATTAGGTTTAGCATGAAAAGGAAGGAAAAACACGAAGGGGAAAAGTCTCTTTTCATTCACCAGGTTGCCCACATATGTACTTAATTATAACTAGTATAATTATACCAAATAATTATACCAAGTATAAAGCTAGAATTTAGGGTGTCATAAATAAACCATTCTGACTTACTATCTAAAGGATAGTTTAGCTCTAATTCAGGGAACAGGTGAAGTTGTTTGAGATAGTTTAATAAACATCTCAGGGGCGAGTTTGCTGGGGTGGAAGTCCCAGATCCCATGGCAATGAGAAGGTTAGTATGCAGGTCTGGTCGTCACCAGTACCAGTGTCTACCAGGCATTAACTGAGAGAGTTTGAGGTTCTGGCAAGGATTTCGAGCGAGACAAAAAAATATAAAATGAGTCTCAAACCCTGAGAAAGAATCTCAGCACCATAAAATCAGGAATCCACTCAGCAACTAGGACCAAGTATAGGGACCAAGGAGGCACCCCCACACCTCGGCAGTCTTTGAGAGCACCAGATTCAACGGCCACTTCTCAGATCAGCCGAGATGTGTTTAAGTGGTCTAGGGGACCTGCCTAAGGGGAACTCACCAATTTGGAGTCCGGTGTTGCATGCAGAAAACTGGGCGTCCAGGTAAATGGAAGGTGAGCCTCTATCCGCGGGCGCTGGGGCTATTGGATGGGATTCCGCTTGCTTAGTCATCGGAAAGACCCATCCCGGGTTTTGGCACCAGATGTTAGGGACAGTCGTGCCTCGCCGATAGCTCCCAGAAAAACGCTGTGCAGACATGAGGTCTCACACAAGGGACTTTATTTATGCGGTCCGCTCAGGGAGAAAAGAAGGGGCAAAAAGAGAAAAGATGGCGTTTGGCTTCTCCCAGATATTGGAATCTCGCGGGCTGGGAGGAACCAATCGTGGAGAATTCTTGCAGGCTGACTGATGAACCAATAGCATGTTAGAACATAATGTGGGAGGCAGGAAGATGGCGACAGCTTAAGCTGGAAATTCCTGTAACGTAAGAGGTGGGCAGAGTACTGATTGACAGGTGATGGGGAGGCCGGAAATTCCTGTAACGGAAAAGGCGGGCGGAGCGCAGATTGACAAGTGGTTGGGGGGTGGGAAATTCCTGTAACAGGAGAGGAGGGCGACTTTATACCTTTCACCCAGGTCTTACCATATTGACATATATAGTTTGGAATGTTAGACATTGGCTGGTTAGTTCCTGATAGAAACCTAGGCCTGAAATCTTTCATGCCCTAAACACAGCCTGTCATGGCCATGGTTCAGCTCCCTTTTCACTATTCAGGATTGCAGAGTGGGACATCACACAAACTGCAGTGAAAAAACAGGATATATAAACAAGTGGACACATTCTTAGAAGAAATATATTAAAACATGAAAGAAGTAATGAAAATCTAAATAGTTTGATTATTAAAGAAATGGAATAAAAGGAAACTTATGTAAAATTAGAAATACTATGAAACATGAACAATTCATAGAAAGAATTTTACTAAATTTGCCTAAGAAGACACAGAAATCATGAACTGTTCTATAATCATTACTGAAATTAAGCAAATAATCAAAATCTTCCCATGTGGTCTAACATCTTTCTAATGATAATTTCTAAGGTCAACAAAGAAATAATTCTAATAATGCACACCCTTTTCTAGAAAATTGGTACAGATTTCACATCTGTACTAGACTTGATCCATCTGAGATAGAAAATTATAGGACCAAGGAAATTATGGGCTGATAAAATTTGAAAACTTAGAAGAAAAATTCTAAACAGAACATCAAACTGAGCCAAAAAATAAAACATATTAGAGAATTTACTGTTTGATTCCTTTTGGAAAATCTCCCAAAGTTTTTCTGGAAACCTCATTTATGGTAAAATATATTCCCCACTGCATATTTAAATATAATGCTGTGTTCCAATGCCTTAAGTTTATTTATAGACAGGGATAGGGACAGAAGTGGAATTTCTGGTGCACTATTAGCATTTTGCAGCTATGGATAGGGTTCCAGACTTGTTTTTTCTAAGGGGTCATTTACCATCTTGCCTTTCCTTCACTCTGCAATTCTGATGCTGCTTTGTAGGTTAAATTCCAGGAAGCAAGAGGATTAGTCAGCAGGAGATCTCAGCCATGATTCAAGTTCAAATTACAGGAGAATGTTGGCATAGGAGGTAGAACCTAAAACAATGAAGCTGGAAATTAGCTTTGCATTAATTTTTCATTAGTTTTTATTTAAATCCAGTTACCCACTGCTGGGAGAAATCTCCTTCTCTGCTGACCCATTTAACCAGAAAGTTAAGTCATCCCAGATGTGACTGAAGGCAGGGTTGCCAGTTCAGACCCTGTCTGTGAGGTAATAATGAAGGTCAACAAAGTGTGCAAAGTCTTGCAATTTGCAAGAGCCTCACACTGAATAGAAGTATGTAAACAGGAAGCAGTAAAGTCCCAGATGTGGCTAATTGGAAATTGAGGAAATCTGTTCTCCTCTCCCATAGGAGGGACCTAACTTGGAATTCATTTCCTTCTTTAATGCAGTCTCAATATCTACCAGAAAAAACTTCTGCCTATGCTGTAGTGTGTTCTTCACTTTTTGAGAATGTCCTGAAAAGGACAACATTGAACAGTTACCATTCTGATACTGCCGTTTACCAGTGACGAGCTCTGCTCCTTCTAATGTTGAAGATTGAACACTAGAGAAGCACGCCAAGGCAAGCACATTAAGCAGGGTTTTTTTTTTTTTTTTTTTTTTTTTTTAAAGGTAATTATACAGACTTCTCCCAGGAGGGAGAAGGGGGCCAAGGCTGATGTTCTAAAGTCCCCAGAAGTGAGCACACCCTACATCTTTCATAGGTTAAAGCCACTTTTGTTCTCCAGTTCTCTCCACCCTTATCTCTCCTTCCTGCCTCCGTGACTAGGCCTGGTTTTGCATTAAGTGAGAAGCCATGGACTGGGGTGGGGGGGGAGAGTCAGGGTGATACAGGCAGGTAAGGGCCCAGGGAGCATTAATTAGCAGCTCCATGCTTGCAGTCCTTGATAAAGGCAGGTAAATTTGGTAATCAATGGGCTCTGGAGATCCTTGACATTCCATTCTTCCAGGGGCAGTCTCCAACTTCCACAGGTAGGTGGTTTCATGGCTTTATTTCCTCAATTTGACCCGATCCCCTATTTCTACACTAACTATTTCTACACTAACTGCCTGTCCTTAATTCTGGCTTCACTTGAACAAGTAAGGGTGCTTTAAATAGTTCAATTAATCTGCAAATAAATTAACAAAGTGTCCATTTGTTCCTAACTGCATATCGAATTTGTAAAATTGGCTTTAAATAGAAAAAAATTCATAAAAATAATAATGCATTCATAATGAAATCAGAATTAACTGCATCTTTTTTCATTCTCAAACTTATCAAAAAATATATTAAATTCCATAGAATTTACAAAAATTATTGAACGATAAACCATTTTCATAATGGTTTCATAATAACAAGCAAACACTGTACCTTTAATAACACCAGAAGTAAGTATTTTTAAAAGGTGAATAAATTATTCAAAAACAAATGGAGAAATGTGTTTCAAAAACAATTATTAAGTTTGTAAGGAATCCCACGAAAACCATGCCAGACATGGGAAATCACATAAGGGAGTTTATTAAACAAACAAATGTCTCCCTGCAGGTAAGAGAGAAAATGAGAGGAAAAGAAAGGGAACCAGAAAGGGTGCACACAAGAAAGAGTGTGAAAGCGAGGAGGATAGAGAAAGTGAGTAGGAGAGAGAGAAGGATGAGAAAAGATGGCAGGGTAGCTACCGTAAAGCAGTTGAATTCTGCCAGGTTAACAGGGGACCAATAACGGAGAAGGATACTTGCAAGCTGACTGATGAACCAATAGCTAGCTTGGATGTTCACAGATGGACAAGTAGTTGGGAGGCAGGAAAAATGGCTGCACCAGAAAGAGCGGGGAGAGGAGCTTTGTATTACAAAGTGAACTGATAAAATGACCCCTTAACCACATAAACTTTCCTTCAGAAAATTTACTATGCTTTTTCCTATCTTTGATTTTAACATTTTAGTATGGAAGAGATTATAACCAAAATATGTGTGTCAATGGTTCCCCTGTTCCCAGAGCATTTTATTAATGTGTGGTTTTATGTTTTATTCTAAAAGATTTATTGTTTTACTTTTAAATTTCAGATCTACAAAGTATTTTGTATTAATTTTTGGGTGTACTATAATAGGAGTCAAGGTGAACATTTCTATATATTTAATCAGTTGTCCCATAAAAAATTGTTGAGTTTTTCCTTAATACTTGAAAGTCTGAGGGTGGCCACTGTCTAAAAATCAATTTACTGTATATAGGTAGATCTATTTCTAGATTCTTTCTTCAGTTCTATGAACCAACCCATACAAATATAGTCAGTTTTGAAACTATTCAGAATGAGTCTCCAATATTTTCCTTTTTTAACAAGATTGTTTTGTTTCATATAATATTTAAAATCAATTTCTATGTTTCTATAAACATCATAAAAATTTGGGGAGATTCTTTTAAATCAAATTTTGTGAAAATATTGAATTTTATTTTTGTATAATATGTTCTTCTAAAATGAGTCCTTAAAAGTTAGTGTATTTATTGATTTTTGTATCCAGTTGTTCAAATAAACACTCTCCTATGTGCAATGGTCCTTTTACTTTGACTCATTTACGATTTGCTATGTATTCCATTATTTTTATCAAATTTATTTGTATTAATCCTGGTTGGGGTTTGCTAGGCTCCTACCGGTTACTATCCTGTAGATTTAAAAAATTCTCAGCCATTATTTCTCCAAATACTATTCCATCCCATTATTTCTCTTTTCCCTCTGAAAAAGTGATACCGTTGGTTACCTTGACCAGTCCTTCTTCCTCAGGTGTCGAAGTATAATGCCAAGGCAAGTGTAGAGTAGAAAGTAAGAAACTTTATTAAAGAAAAGTAAAAGCAAACTTCTCCTGGGTGGAAGAAGGGGATCCAAAGGCAGAATCCATGGGATGAGCAAATCTTGTCCTTTTATAAGTTTTATTCTCCTGTTCCTTCCCCCTTATCTCTTTACTTCCTGCCTATGTGCCTAGGCCCAGTTTTGCAGGTGAGATGCAAAAAGTGAGGGGCAGGGGGAGGGCCAAAGTGATCCAGGCAGGTAAGGGCCCAGGGGGCATTAATTAACAACTCTCTGCCTATAGTCCTCCATAAGGACAGATAGATTTTCTAATCATTGGACTCAGAAGGTTTTTGACAGCAGGGGCAGTCTCCAACTTCCTGACACAGATGGTTTTCATGGCCTCCATTTCCTCAATTTGATCTGATCCCCTATTTCTACATTAACCTCCTGTCCCCAATTCGGTCTTCAAAACTCTAATTTCATACTTATAAGGCCACTTGCATTGTCCCAGTTATTGAGGCTTTGTTTATTTTTTTTCTATTCTTTCGTCTATTTCGTCTATAATTTTAGTCTATCTTCAAGTTTACTATTTCTAGTGACATTTTTAAGCCTCCATGTCAAGAGTTTTCCTCATCCTTTTTTTGTAAGTATTTTATTGTTTGTTTGTTTTCTTTTTAGAATCTGATTACAGTATAATTCATGTGTGGTGAGTTTTTATATAAAATTGGTAATCCACACCACAATCAAAAATATTTCCATTTTGTCTCAGAGTTTTCTGATAACATGTTGTGATAGAAACTTCTCATTTCTCTTACCTCAGGAAATGAGTGATGTGATTTCTATCAATATAAATTTGTTTGCTTTTCTGGAATTCCACATTAATAAAATAATTTAGTACATATTCTTTTTAGTTCCAATTTCTTTTACCCAACATATTGCCTTTCAGAATCATTATGTTGTGTGTATTGATAGCAATTTCTTTTTTAGTTAAATAAAACTGCTTTTTATTGATATAGTACAATTTGTTTTATTCATGTGCTACTGGACGTTAGGATTTCTTCCAATCTGGAACTATTTTAGATAGAGCTTCTAAGAATATTTGTGCACAAATACTTGTGTTGTATAAATTAATTTTCAGTTCCTTTGTGTATTTATCTGAGAGTAATCTAAGAGGAGAACACTACATAGTATGTAGTTTAACTTTTCAAAAAAACCTACTAAAACTATTTTCCAAAGTGGTTGTACCAATCAACTCTTATGAATATTTTAGTTGTTTCAAAACTTGGTCAACATTTATAAAAAAGTCTTTTTAATTTTAATTTTAACTATTATACTTTTTGGTTCTGGGATTTCTATTTTATATCCTTTTATAATTTCCATTTCTCTTCCTGAACCCTTTTTTTTCACTCATTTTATCAATATTTTTCTCGAAGTGTTTAAGAATATTTAAAATAGTTGTTCTAATGTACCTTTATATTAAATCCAACATCTGATTCTTTGGTATTAATTTTTATTTTATTATTGACCTTGTGAATCATTGCAGGGAGTCTGGTGATAAGTTCTTTTATGATAATTACATTGCTGACCTACCCCTTGGCCCCATCAGGTTTGAGTTCTTTGTTAAAGATTTTGTCTATTGTTGTAGACCATGGCAAAGCATAGGAAAGTCTTCTGCACCTGACCTGAGATATCATCTGAATGACTAAATTATTTAGTGAGTTCTCACTACCAGGTCTGAACTGCAACTCCAATGTCCTCCAACCTTGCCTAACCTATGCCATCTACTCTTTTGATGTTTTGCTTTGTGCACTTTCTGCCCAGCCCTTGGACTAGGAGACTTTCTTCTTTACATCTGACTCCTTTTAGTTACTCTGACCAAACACTTAAACCCAAGTTCTCTTCTGTGAGTCTGACAAACACTGCTTGGTTTTAAATTTCTGCCTTTGTGAAAAGTGCCCAGAAACTTAAGGAGAATGTGGAGTTTTATTTCTTCCTCCTTTTTCTCAAGGATCACCTTGCTGACCTGCCTGCATGTAAATGACTGAAAAGAGTTTCTTTATATATATTGTCTTGTACTAAATTTTATGAATTTAAGAAAGAAGTTCAGATGGAGTTATTTTACTTTGACAGGCTACAGAAGTTTCTCTGCCATTTTATTTCTGTATTGACTTTTTATTTCCTCCCTGTAGAATTCCTATTACAAGTATGATAGATATGTATACGCTACCTTCTATGTCATAAGACATATATGCATATACACATGCACATATATGTACATGTATATGCATACACCCATTATTCATATGCATTTTCAAAATTTATGCCTTGATGTTGCATTGCAAGTGATTTCACTAAATCTACTTTCAAACCTTTGCTATTGTCTTTATCTGTGGATAAGCTGCTGCTTAACCCATTCATTAATAATAATTTTTTCTTTGTTATACAACAGCTGTATCTTTAAGTCCTAAAATTACTGTTTGAGAGACGATCCATGTCAGCTAGATGGTAGAATAGGAAACCTACTTCCTCACCACACAGAGTTGAGCTAGAAATCATTCACAGATCAGATCATCTTTTTGAAAATCCCAATACATGTATACAAAAAAAAAAAAAAAAAAGAAAGCCTGAATCACCCACATGGTTCTCAGAATTAAATGGAAATGAAGTTAATTAATCTAGAGGACATTATACTAAATGAAATCATCTGGACATGGGAAACTGGCATGATCTCACTTATTTATAAATCTTAAAATGTCAAAGTCAAACTCATAGAAGAAGAGAGAATGCTTTTTGTTCCTCACCACCTAAGGATGGCAGTGGGAAAAAGATGGAAAGTTTTAAAATTGCAGGATAAATATCTTCTGGAAATGTAATATTCAACATGGTGACAATAGTTAAGACTCTAATTTATACTTAACATTTAGTAAGAAGGTGGATCTTAAACATTCTCACCACACACTCAGAGGTAATGGAAGAAACAGGAAGAGAGAGATGAAGGAGGTAGGGAGGAGGAAGAAGAAAGGAAAGAAGAAAGGGTGAAGAGAAAGGGAGGGAAAAAAAGAAAAGAAAGAAAATGAAAAAAAAAATGCAGAATAGGATATATCAAGTAATTTGGACTACCCTGATGCAAACACTGTATTTTTTTTCTTTATGTCATGGTCAAACTTTTTGAATAACTTGTCTAAATTTACAGTCTTTCACACTTCAACCAACTAAAATCTATTGTTTCAATCTGAATGCTTTTGTTCAGTTTCTTTGTAAGCTTATCATTATCCTACTCTTGAAATTAGAGTATACCTTAGAATCTTGCTAGTGAGTTGTTGGAGTTCCCTGTACATTTTAGATATTAACCATTTATCATACACATGTTTTGCAAAATCTCCTTCCATTCTGTAGGATATCCCTGTAGTCTGTTGACTGCTTCCTTTGCTGTGTTGAAACTGTGAATTCAATCCTGTTTGTCTCTTTCTGCTGTGCTACCTGTGCTCTGGGGTCATAATTAGAATCAATGCCTAGATCATGTCAAGAAGGTTTTTCTTATATTTTTTTCCTGGTAGTGGCTTGGTATGTTGTTCAGTGGTAAAGTGCTTGGTTAGCATGCACAAGGTCCTGGGTTCAACCCCAGTATTGCCAAAAATACATAAATAAATAAATAAAAAGCCTAAAACAAAATCAAACTCTTTGGGGTGTCATTTTATTGTTTTAGGTTTCATGTCTTACTTTAAAAGCATTCATTCATTTTGATTTAATTTTGAGGTCTGGAATATCTGTCTGATTTTATTCTTCTGTATGTGAATACTAGTTTTTCCAGCATCTTTTTTGGAAGAGAGTATTTGTTCCCAATGTACATAATAAACTATTGTGTTTTCTCAGAAAATGAGAATTTAACAATTAGGTGCATTGAGTTTTGAGGATAATATGTTGAATTTAATTTAAGATGAGTAAATAGTGTATCTCATATATTGGAATAATGTTTTAAAGTTGGAAATGAAGTGGCTTATGAAATATCCTACACACCATTTTAACTTCTATGTAAAAAGTTAAAATTTCTCAAATAGAACAAATATCGCAAATAAAACACAATAAATATTTTTAAATTGGTTCTATAGGAAAATTCTCTTCTATAGAGAACAAATATATCCCTAATGAGCTATGTTATTTTTGTATGTATGTATTAACATAAATTTAATTATTTTGCATAAAGTAAGAAATGTAATAAACCAAATATGCATAATTAGTGTTGTCTCACTTTTCAAAATAACTTTTCCCAACTTTCTATTTCAATCATAGTCTGTTAAGATTCTATTTTATTAACTTAATATATTATTTAATTATAATATGTACTCAAAGTAGTATGCAGTATTACTAGACAAGGAGAGTTAGTGATTAATAAAATATTCAATGTTGTTTCATTGGAAATTAAACTTGCTGTGCTTGAAATGAAACTTTAAAAACACAGTCACAATGGAAGTCAGCATGGAGATCCCTCAAAAAAAAACAAAATTTAACTACATATGATCCAGGTATCATCATAATATAATGAGTGAAACATGCATACCTGTGTTTATAGTAGCACAAGTCACAATAGTCAAACTATGGAACCAGCTGAGGTGTCCAAAAATGGATGAATGAATAGAGAAAACGTATATATGCACAATGGAATTCCATTCAGTAATATAGAAGAATGAAATTATTTGTAGAAAAAGGAACTGGAGAATATTATATTAAGTGAAACGAGTCAGAATCAGAAAGATAAGATTTGATGTTTTATCTCATATATGGAAGCCAGAGGGGGGAAAAAAAGGGAAAAAGTGATTTCATGTAAGTAGAAGGGAGACAATTAGGGTAGATGAAGGGACCTAGGGGAAGGAGGAAAAGAGGATAAAGGGAGCTACTAAGAAGTAAAAATTATCAGATTATGTTATATGCCTATACAAATATGTAATAATAAGACTGTTCTATATCAGATGCACCAAATAGATAACAATAAAACATAATAATAAAAATGTATGTATTACCATTCAGAAGTATTCTCAAAATCATATCCCATCTTTTTATTATAAGAACCAAGAAATAAAGGGTTAAATTACACTACTTGGTTATATTTCCCTGCTATATTTCTTGCATGGAGGAAACTACTTATGACTATGTAATTTTTAATTTTTCACCTATTTTATTCTTTGAATTCCACACCCTATTTATGGTTTTAATGCAAATAGTACTGTGCAACACTTTGTTCTGTTTGTTTTACTTTTCCCTAACCTTGGTTTGTACTATGTCAAAGAACAAAACAAGTACGATTTTCTAAGTGAATAACAAGTAAGTTAATTGTCTGAGAAATTTGATACAACATGAAAGTCAGATTTCTTAAAGGAAACTTATCATTTTGCATTTATTTCCCAGACATTAGGAAGAGTATATCACATGACATAAATGATTGAGGGTAAACTTATGATGAAATTACCATATTGGATCAAAAATGTAATAAAAATATTTCTGTGCAGGTGGATCCTGCTATTTCCAGCAGGATGGAGATATATTTTTCGCTAGGCTTTATTATAATCCACTTGATGCTGCTTATCAAGGCAGCTGATAAATAAAAAACTGAGAAAAAAAATTTTATTCAGGTCTCTTAGCATGAGAGCAATTGAAAGCTTAGCATGATTCCGGAAGGAGATGGTACACTAAGAAGTAGAAGAAAAATGTAAACAAAAAAGGAAACCAGAAGATTTAGACAATGAACCTGAAATTTTTAGAGCAGCTAACAATTGGAAAGATGAGTCCAAATAATAAAGAGAGAAAGAAGAAAAGAGAAGAGACAGTGAGTTTTGACTAGGACAAATACTCAAATATTGTATGCAATTCTCTGGGGTTTTTTTCTAATTTTTATCTGTTCTTTTTAGTTATACCTGAGAGTATAACTTTTGATATATTTATACAAACATGGACTATATCCAATCTGCCCTGTGTAATGAGGACCTGGAGTTTTAAACCCTCCAAGGTGACAAAGGAAGTATTCATGCATATTCTTCATCTCCCATCGCCTGCTGCAAATACTGAAGCAGTTTTATGTTCTAATGTTCCAGTGTAAAATTGTATGTTGCAGTAGCACAATAGGTAAAGACAGCATCAACTGTCAACTGGATTCCTAAGTAACTCTATATAGCACAACCCTTCAGACCACAAGAAGGAACACTGTGTTTGTTGTAAAACATTGTAAAATGTTTCAGCATGAAGCTTTCCCCATATTTTTATTGGTGCATTATATTTAGTTATATTATATTTGACAGAGCCCCAGGGTGGTTCCATAATTTGTCTATTGTGAATTGTGCTGCTATAAACATGGTATGCACATATAACTATGGAGTGCTGGTTTTAATTCTTTAGGAGTGGTATATGGCTAGTATTATCTAGCCTATCATACCTAATGTCACAACTATCATTATCATACCTTCTTTCCAGCATAATTTATAACTGTTTATATCTTAAATCTCTTTTCTGAATTTCCTCACTATTTAATTAATAGCATCTATCAAAGGTCATTGATGACCTTCTTATTGTCTTCTCTGCTTTTTTGAATTGCTGAACTTCTCTAATGGAATTTTCCAATATACATGGTGCTGTTACCTAGTTCTCCCTCTCACATCAGAGATCTATGGAGTTCCCCAACACTCTAGTCTCTTTGATATTTTGCCACCTATAGGGAACAATAAGCATATATTAGAATACAATTTATTTTCCACTGTGAAACATTCTCTATTTTGGGTTACATTAGTGTGAATGAGAAAAATAATGAACATTTAAGTATGATAATGAAGCTGATACTTTTGTTTATATACTTCTCAATTTCATATAGACAAATAAAAAAAAGACTACAATCTAAATTTAGATTTGTCATTTTCTACACTTTCTGAATCATTCTTTTTATATCAGAATGCCCACTGCTTGTTTTGGAAAATAAGAGTTGCCTTTAATATGACATTTCATGCTAAAGCAGTCATAATGTAAGCCTTAGTTAAAATTTAATAAAGAGTTTTATTTTGTTTTGTAAGCATTGTCCACAGTGCTGAGTGGCTTGCATGTGACATTTAATCAGGTGTGCCCAGTTCAACCACTTCAGCTCAGCTCCATGTAAGCCCTAGGGCTTTCACACTTTTGGAAACTTAAATTGGCACAAATGCAAAATAAAAGGGAAAATAGAGTTATAACCTGTTACTAATTAAATGTAAGTGCTAATAATACTTTTTAACTTTAGCTGTATGGTACTTACTCATATTAAATTATATAAACAAAACACTGTGAGTGAAATTATCCAGGTCTATTTAGTAAGAAATGAAGGGCAATTCTTGTAGAATTCCAGAGAATACTAAAATTTAAGGATGATTAACAAGAATTACTCAATGAAGTTGACAGAACGCCCGAATTCCCAAGAAAAGGAGACATTGGGGGTAAAAGTGGTTAATATACTCACTTTATTCTAAAAGGTCAAATAGAAAAATAAAATTGGAGTGTATTCATTGTCACTACGATAAGGAACCATTCATGGGGGACTTTATGAAGATTTAATAGACATGAGGGAACTGAAGCCAGGTTACCTAGGTGAAAATAATTTAAAAAGAGGAAATAGTGCAATAAAGACAGTGAGTTCATAATCTTTCAAGATAAGGTGCTAAGAAACAGGCTCATGTATGTATTTTGAGGCTAGAGATGAATTATTTCTTTCTGTAAGATAGTAGATTCATTTTTAATAATAGTTAAGTAGTGTTGGAAATATAAAATATAACAGGAGGAAAAATTAAATACATTTAAGTGGAAGAAATGAGAGAAACTCTTTTGAGATCATTATATTTCTTTCTTTAACTTTTACATATGCTTGCCGCAATTTTAGTCTTCAGTCTTAACCCTCCCCAAAGATTTCATAGAGTTTTTGCTTAACAATCACCTTTCTGCAACTGATCCTAAAATCCACATCTCCAACTCTAATCTGTCTACTTTAAATTTCACCCCTGGATATCTAATTGCCTGCTGGGCATTTCCATTTCAATTCAACACATCTAAAAGCTTGGTTTTCTTTCTTCTGAGAAATCAACTTTGCCTCCTCTCTCCTGTTTCTGTAATGTACAGTCTGACACTTCTTCTCTGACTATTCTCTTAAACTCATTTCTTATACAGTATTCAAATATTGTGTCTACCCATAACTGCACAGACTTTGATTAATCACTAAACCACACAGAATGTTTTCTTATCTGTTTGGGGTACATGACCTTTTAAATTTTCTTCTAAAACTAATCCTACTGGATTCTAGAAATTGACACAAATATAAGGCTCACTTGAAACATTGCAATAAAGAGTGTCTGATTTTGTGGATCTACTTCATGAATGTAAAAAGCAGTAATTAAATTGGTCACTGTTTTCTCCCTAAGGGAACCTAAAAGAAGTTTCATTTCCCTTTAGCTCTTTTGAATTGTTGAACATAGTACTTATAGATTACATTTGATATACTCCCCCCCAAATAAAAATCACTGGTAATTTAGCCATGGTAAGTCAGAGAATAGTTAGTGAATCTTGCATTATGAGTTCCCTTAAGGATGGGTTTTCTGCTGAATTAACTCATTTGATAAAGTATCCTAAAGCAATTAAATATAAATATATTGAAATTATGAAGTTAGCCAAGATTACAACCAAAAATGCCTCAAAGCTATTTTCATTTAATTAAGGAAAGAATGTTAATTATGTCAGTGATGAAGTAAAAGATGTGACCTAATCCCAAATTCATTCTAATGAACTCTTGGTCACCTAGTGGTAGCTGAAGATACTAGGCTGAAAATGCAATTGTCAGCTGTTGTCACAAGATTATTATAGAATGAAGTGGTGAACATATTTTCCGTTAGAGCACAGCAGCTTTAACACACAGAAATGAGCACATGAGCATACACTAATTTAAAATTGCCAAGCTCGGAGAAAAGAATTAATGATCAGAAAAAATTAAAATATGACCATAGCCTCCATGGTGGCCTTCAACAATTTTACTGTAGGGCAGCTTCAATAGTAATAACTGGCTCTAAACAGGAACTGTTTACTTTGTTATTTAGGTCATTTTACATAAACTCATATTGGTTCAGCACATTCTCTAATGCAAACATTAAAAGCAAGTGAGGGTCTTAATTAAATCTATAAGCTCTACAATATCTTTTATCTAAATTGGTTTGTATTTTTAAATTACCAATAGCCATTTTTTAATTAACAAAAAATATTTCATATGGTTCAACCTTATGGAAGAAGCATTGTAAATATCCTAAAGAATTGTAAAGAAGCATTGTAGTATAAAAGGTAGAAACAGGCATACACAGCATGCAATGACCACTACTTGATGACAATTAAGCTTGTAATATCTTACCCTTACTCTTAAAAAGGCTTACATTATATTCAGGGTTGTATAACTAATGAGTGGTAAAATGGAGATTCCCTGCTTGGTTTAGTATATTTTCTAATTACCTGTTACTTTATTATACCATGGCTTATTATTGACCAACTCTTAACAAATTAAAATAAAATAAAACATATTCTACATTTTTCAAATAAATCAGAATCAATCCTTTTAAGAAATTGTGGTCAAAATTAGTAGTTTTTATTCATTTTTACATTCATCCATTTATCTTTTTTCTTCTTCAAACTCAGAGCATAAATTCTGTTATCCATAAAATATATTTGGGCATAATAGTTGATATAATAAACTAGCAATATATTTTCTATTGTTTTAAGAAACAAAATGATACATATACAATGTTACCTCAAGAGTTCTAAAAAATACTGCATCTTTTGCATTGTTTATGCATATTTTTTAAATAAGTACATTAATTAAACAATTTTTATTGAGTTTCTACTATGATTCAATAATTTTCTAGGCATTAGGGACAAAATGATGACTCATTTTCTTGACCTCATTGAGTTTATGTTCTGGCAGAGAAATAAACTTTATGTAAATAAAATAAATAATATAATATTTTATTAAATGTGAAGTGCTTTTTCCTTATGTACTATATAATAATATGTAATAATTGACTATGTAATGATTGAATACAATATTCTCTCTGTATCTGCACACTACTATTTTTTGCATTATAGAGAGTAATACAGAAATACAAAGAGGTAGGAAGTACTATACTTTTCCTCCAAAATCAAAAACTATCTGAAAATACTGAAATACTCATCTAATAACAGAAATAAATACTCATCTAACAGCAGAAGTAAGCACTCATCTAATAATAGAAATAAATGTCTCACATAAGAAGAACCGTGGCTAGGCTGTAGCTTCCTTTTTTCTCTGACTGAGGAAAATCAAGATTAAAATTTTGAGAGATTTTGACTATGTTAAAAGTTGTAATATTGAATATTTAGCTTTTAGAATATACAGAGGGGAGGAAGCTGTGATTGGTATTGTTTTAGCATGGTTTCCTTAGAACCAATTCTTGAAATTTAGCTTTACAGTGATTTTTTTTTTAAAGGAAAATTTAGTAGAGAGATGAGGTGAGGAAAGAAAGAAAGAACAAAAGCAAGCAAATAAGGAAGGAAGGAAGGAAGGAAGGAAGGAAGGAAGGAAGGAAGGAAGGAAGGAAGGAAGGAGGAAAAAAGTCAAGGAAGGAAGCAGCCAAGCAGAGGCACCCAGCACATCCAGTGTCCCTGTAGGTAATCATGACTTGATCCTACCTGGAGCTTTAGATTGCATGAATGAGTCACACTCTTTCCTTGATTAGGGCATAAGAGCAAAAGTACTTACATTTCCACACTCAAAGTTTGTTGTTTCAAAGTAGTTTCCTAGAGGAAGTTTTTATCCTGCCAATTCTAGTATTTATTCCATCAGTCTTACCCTGGAGCAGCCCTTGGAAATGCAAGATGTATACTCTAGCTGCTGGGAATGAAAGCACACCATGGTAATGGCAAAGGGACCCAAGGAGATACTGGCAGAGTGCTCTATTACCTGCTACCAGTGCTGAGTGAGCTAACCTATGTTCTGCTACCTGGGGTCAAAAGATGAAAATATAAAAAGATAAATAGTAGTGAAAGTAAAAAGACCAGAGATAAAAGTATATAATTGAGTCAATATACTAACATCAGAAATATGGTGAAATATTTCTGAAAGTCAAGTTCATTAGGATAACATTGCTTATATTCATTTACATATTTGTTCCTTATCAAGTTCATTTATTTTCTAACATGAAATGTGTTAAAAATTCCAAGAAATAATAATCCCTCTAAAACCCTGAGACAGGATTATTTAAATAGAATAATAAAAGTTCTTGTCTAGATGAACAGCTAATGTCCATGTTTGGACTTAAGAAAGTATATTGAAGATTTTTAAAAGAATTCAATGTTTTTGATTACATGCATGTTCTAGTGACTTTAGAAAGTCTACTTGAGAGAACTGAAAAAAATCAATTAAAAAACTTCTAACTTATAAATTCTGCTCAATAACTTGTAAGGCAAGTAAACCTGAAAATAAATTAATGAAGATGTTATTAATAATTTATCATGAAAAGTTTATTAATAAACTATTTTATCTAATCTACTTTAAGGATAATCCTCACATATATGCCTGGTAAATCAATAGGTCCCACTTAAGAGGAAAGAGTGTTCTCAGGAAGGCAGAAATTAGCTCCTTTATGTAATCAGTTAATTTGTTCTCACTATTGACTTTTTGAAGTCCTTTGAACAATTTTTAGTTCTGTCTTTCATCTTGTTAATCATGTTCACTTGAGATGAAAGACGTAGTCTAATCTATTCAAGCTGAAAACCGTTGCAACTACCCTCTGCACTGTGATGTAGTATTACCCAGTCAACACTGGCCACCATTTTACTCTAAAGAAATGGTTGCCAAGGAGGATCTCAATTTGGACAGGAAAATCCAGACTTTAAATTAGTTTTATCTTTTACATTATGACCTTTCATCTTGATCCTAAGGATACTACATTATGAAACAATTAAAAGTGATAACTTTGTTTTTGGTGAAAATGATGAACTGTCTTGTGTCATGTAAAAACAGTTTTGTAAATGAATAAATATCACTCTGTCCAAAACCTTATATCAAGACATTAATGTTCTAAAAAATTATTTCCATTACTTTATAAGAAGTATTAAGCAACTTTATAAATTATATTGTTTTTTTATGTAGTTGAAGTAAAAAAAAAAAAAAATTAGGATGCTTCATTACAAAATAGGATGCTTTTCCCTTTTACCTTCTCACCACTCAACTAGTATGACAGTTTCTCCTTAACTTTCTATAAATATCTAACCTAAATTCAGTTATTCCAGGTGGTTATTTCTTTGATGGTTAGAATATGCCAAAACTCACAGAACAGAATTACTAAAAAAGAATATTTCTCATGAGAAGCAGTTTTGAAATATTTTATAATAATGGTGAACGTGCAATTAACTTTCACCATGATGATTGCTTGCCAAATCTTATTTAGGTATGTTAATTAGCAATATTTTGCTTTGTTTCTCGAATCAGTTGTTGAATTTATTCAGAAATCCTGACAAAATAATGGTGATTATGAGTTTCAACTTAAGACCTGTTTGTTTGAAATAATATATATCTTAGAATCATAAAAGTGAAATTATTTATATTGGACACTACAGATATAATTAAATGTCATTTGAATAACTTTTGAGCTTTTTTTATTTTTTCAACTTACCAGTCAGTCATCACTGAAGTCAATGTTAGCTTGAGTAATTGCATTTTGAAAAGTCTGTGCAAGGAATTGAAGATCCCTAGTGTGACTCTGAAACATCACAGTAATATTTACCTTGGGCTTGCTGAGATTCTATTGTTTTAAGTACTTTGTATTAGATTAGATAGACTTCACGGCAACTCTTATAAAGAGACATGGAAATTGTGTCCCTTACATTTTCCGATTAGGAAACTGATACTTGCAAGTTGGCAAGGCCATAACTACATGCTGAATACCAACTTAGATACCAGCACTTAAACTATTTTAGTACACATTTTTTCCCAGACCCTCCAAATTTTACATCCTCTGGAGACACAGAAACATATTTTTAAAAGAAGGAGCATGACAAAATTGCTTTTATGGCAAAAAGTAGCTGCTGCAGACACTCTGGAGCCTTGAAAGGTCACTGACATACAGCTGTGGCAGCTGAAGTGGGGTTATTCTGAGCAGGTATAATGATGGGATAAATCTCACAGAATTGGAAAGTTTTAAAGAATTGTGAATTTTAAGGCGTATGCTGTGTGACTTGAAATTAAGTACAGAAAAGATGCTATAATATCCTAGGGAAAATAAAATCTCTAATCTTATTTCATCTTAAAGAAAATAATATCTGGGGCTGGGGAAATAGCTCAGTCAGTAGAGTGCTTGCCTTGTAAACACAAGGCCCTGGGTTCGATCCCCAGCATCCAAAAAAAAAAAAAAAATCTAAAATATTATTATTGTGTTCAAAGTTGTTCTTATCTCCAGGAACTGTCTTTCAGAGTGTAGAAGAACCAATAGTTTTCAACTTCAACATATTACTTCCATAGAACTTGCTCAAGATGGTAGACAGCAAAACTCAGTAAAGTTTTCAATATTCAAAGATGTATTAACTTAGTTGAGTATGACATCATAATTATCAGAACATTAAAAATATAAAATACTTATTAATTTTTATTGCCTTAAGAGTAATCAGGGGGGCCGGGGAGATAGCTCAGTCGGTAGAGTGCTTTCGTTGCAAGCACAAGTCCATGGGTTCGATCCCCAGCACCACTAAAAAAAAAAAAAAGAAAAACAAAGAAAGAGTAATCAGGAACCAGTTTCTGTGAGTTTAACTCAAAAGGTTGCTAAGATACCTAGAAGCAGTCTACTGCACTAACAGCATAATAGTACACTATTCATGACAATGATGCAAAGTGCTTACTTTAGAAAAAGGTAATCGCCTAGGCAAATTGCAATTAGTACTGAAAATATTTTCTGGTATGAACACATTCAAGTATCCTCGTATTGATGATTAAAATTGAGCGGCACAAAATGAAACTGATTTTCAATAGCTAATAATTATTGATGATTATTGTTATCAGATACTCAAAACTGTGGTACATAAATAAAATTATATTATTGAAAGAGGCAACAAAATTAGTTTAGACATTTATCTAATATTGTTAAGCCGAGTATAACACTTTATGTGCTTGACTTTTTATTCATAGAATTTAATATGACTCCTATAGAAAGGAATATAATATTTGCTGCCAGGAAGACCAAATTTAGGCATTTGACCACAACAGTCTTTTTCCTTTTTTAAATTGATCACTTTTAAAAAACCATAAAACAGAACAAGTACAAGAAGATTTTTTTTTTTTTTTTTTTTTTTTTTTTTGGGAGGGCAGTGAAAGTTTTTCATGTCTGTGAGAGTACAATGGAATAGCATCCTGGAAGAGCTAAAAGAAAAATCTATCATATTTCTATTCATTATGAGGTGAAAATACTTGCTAAAAATCAAGATTAAATAAAGGAATTTGAGTATAAAAATAGCAAATTTGATATTCACTGTCTTGGACTACAAAAAAATGCTAAAGAATATCCTTGAACCTGAGATGAGATGATCCCAAATGGAAACTCAAAGGACTAGAAAGAACAAAAATACTCTGTAAGTGAAAAATATGTAAATAAATATAAAAGAAATCAATTTATTCTTATCTGATTTGTTGAAAACATAATTAAAGGTTAAAGTTAAAATAATCACAATGTGACGAAGCCACATCTATGTTTATAGCAGCTCAATTCACAATAGCCAAACTATGGAACCAACCTAGATGCCCTTCAACAGATGAATGGATGAGAAAATGTGATATATAAACACAATAAACTATTATTTAGCCTTAAAGAAGAATGAAATTATGACATTTGCAGGTAAATGGATGGAGCTCGAGAAAATCATACTAAACAAAATAAGCTAATCCCTAAAAATCAAAGTCCAAATGTTTATTCTGATATGTAGATGCTAATTCACAATAAGTGGGGTGGGCTAGAGAAAAATGGAGGTACTTTGGATTAGGTAGAGGGGAGTGAAGGGAGGAGAGCAAGTATTGGGGATACAAAGGGTTCAATGAATGGGACATTATTTACCTATGTACGTATGTGACTACATGACCTGTGTAATTCTACATATGTACAACCAGAAAAATGAAAAGTTATACACCATTTATGTATGATGTGTCAAAATGCATTCTACTGTCATGTATAACTAACTAAAAAAAATAAAAATATAAAAATAATCACAACATATAAACAGAAGTGTAAGTAGTCAAAGCACAGGAAGAGGGACAAAAGCAAATGGATTTATACTAAGGTATAATTTTACATTATATATTAAATTGTGTAATACTAATTCAAGGAACACTGTATAAATAAATAATATAAATTATAATCCCAGAATAAATACTTTGTATCTGAAATGTCAATAGTGAGATCAAACCAAACATTTAAAACTATTAGCAAATCAAAATGTGGAAGGAGAAAGAGGAAAAAAGGAAACAAATTACTCAAAGTAATTTTGAAATTGAAAGCTACTATCAAATGGTACACTCTATTCTGACTACCTACAGCATATGGGATAGGGTGAGCATAATAATAAAACGATAAGTATTTCTTCTTCTTTAAACTGTCCAGTTCCTTGGCCATTTATTGATTGGGATCTTTGTATTTTCAGCGTAAAGTTTTGTAAGTTCTTTATAAATTTTGGAGATAAGTGCTCTATCTGAAGTGCATGTGGAAAAGATTTTCTCCCATTCTGTAGGCTCTCTGTTCATGTTACTGATTGTATCCTGTGCTGAGGAAAAGCTTTTTAGTTTGAGTCCATCTCATTTATTGATTCTTGCTTTGATTTCTTGTGCTTTGGGAGTCTTGTTAAGGAAGCCAACAAGATGAAGATTCAGACCTACTTTGTCTTCTATTTGGTGCAGGGTCTTTGGTCTAATTCCTAAGTCCTTGATCCATTTTAAGTTGAGTTTTGTACAGGGTGAGAGATAGAGGTTAAATTTTATTTTACTGCATATGGATTTCCAGTTTTGCCAGCATAATTTGTTGAACAGGCTATCTTTTCTCCATTGTATGTTTTTGGCTCCTTTGCCTAGTATGAGGTAATTGTATTTATGTGGGTTCGTCTCTGTGTCTTCTATTGTGTACCATTGGTCTGCCTGCCTATTTTGGTGTCAATATCATGCCATTTTGGGGCCAAAGAACTGGACAGACACTTTACAGAAGACATACAGGTGATTAATAAATGTATGAAAAAGTGTTCAACATCTGTAGTAATTAGAGAAATGCAAATTAAAGCAACTGTAAGATTTCATCTTACTCCAATTAGAATGACTATTATCAGGAACACAAACAATAATGGATGTTGGTGTGAGTGTGGGGAAAAAGGCACACTTTTACATTGCTGGTGGAGTTGCAAATTGGTTCAGCCACTCTGGAAAGCAGTGTGGAGAATCCTTAGAAAATTTAGAATGGACCCACCTTTTGACCCAGTTATCTCACTCCTTGGTTTATACCCAAAGTACTTAAAATTAGCATACTACAGTAATACAGTCACATCAATGTTTATAGCAGCTCAAGTTATAATAGCTAGATTGTGGAACAAACCTGATGCCCTTCAACAGATGATTGGATAAAGAAACTGTGGTATATATACACAATGGAATATTATTCAGCCATAAATAAGAATAATATTATGATATTTTCAGATAAATGGATGGAATTGGAGAATATCATGCTAAGTGAAATAAACCAATCCCAAAAATCAAAGGCCAAATGTTTTCCCTGATAAGTGGATGATGATATATAATGGGGGTAGGAGTGTGGGTGGTGAGAGAAGAATGGAAAAACTTTAGATTATGTAGAGGGAAATGAGAGGGACATATGAAAGATGGTGGAATAAGACAGATATCATTACCCTATGTATATGTATGATTACACGAATGGTATGAATCTATATCATGTACAACCATTGAAATGAAATAATCTATCCCATTTGTGTACAATGAATCAAAACACAGTCTGTAAAAAATTAAAAATAAATGAACTAATTTTAAAAAAGAGAATTATAATTCAACATAAAAGCTCAGTTTAAAAGAGATAACAATTCATCCTATAATGTACTTAGTGAAGTAAAATTCACCAGTAACATTTTTACTTTTTATTAAGATATAATTGATGAATAAAAATTGTTATCTGCTAAAAAAATGGTATTGTCAAATTGGATAAGAGAATGACACAGCTTTTTTATAAAAGATGTGCTATATATATTGGTCAACACTTCATAATGGAATACAAACATTATCACAAAATATCAAAAAAACTGAAGTCTTTTTTTAAATACATTTTATTATAGCATCATCATTATACATGGTAAATGGATTCATTTTGACAAAATCATACATGCAACAAATTCCAATCCCCATTATCCCTCTCCTTCTCCCTCTTTTTCTCCCCCATCTATTTTACTAATCTTCCTTTTATCTACATATACATGGAGGTAAAATTCCCTTTGGTACCTTTATATATGAATATGACATGATTTTGTTAAATTCATTCCATTTTCTTCCCCTTTTCTTTCCTTCCTCCCTCACTCTTGCTCTCCTTCTACTGCACTGATGTTCTCTGTATTTTTATGATATCCATTTCACCCCGAAGCAACTTCTTTCCCTTATTTTGCTCCAGTTTCTACATCTGAGAGAAAACATTTGAGACCTTTGATTTTTCTGAGTCTGATTTATTTCACTTAGACTAATTTTCTCCATTTCCATCTATTTACTGGCAAATGCCATTATTTATGACTGAGTACAACCCCATTGTGTTTACATACCACATTTTCTTAATCCATTCATATATTGACAGGCATCTGGGTTGATTCCATAATGTGGCTATTGTGAATTATGCTGCCATAAACATTGAAGTGGCTATATCATTATAGTATGCTGATTTTAGATCGTTTTGATAAACACCACCATAGCTGGGTCATATGGTGGTTCCATTCATAAAAACTACAAAATTCTGATTTAAAAAATCATTAAGAAAATTAATATGAAAAAACAGACTGTTTAGTAAGTATTCACAGTTTTATATATTTGACATATGAACAAACTCCTGAAATGCAATATTAAATTTAAAAGAGCAATCCAACTAAGAGTGGCAAGATCCTTGACACTTTAAAGGAAGAGATGGCCAGCAAAGACATGAAAACACATTTAACATCCTTAACCATGAGAGAAGTGCCAATTAATACTCCAGTGAGATACCATTACATACAAAGTTGGGCTCCTAGTTAAAAATCTATTTATGATTTTTTTCTTCAGGTCTAATCATTGACACAAAGGTTTTAATCTGCTAGAACTCATATGTGTGTGTGGCGGGGGTGGTGGTTGGAGAACTGCCTTCCCCATATCAGTTTTGGTGCATAGACATTGCAAAAAAATCTCCAAAGGGCACTGAGGTCAAGCACTCAGGTCCTCCGGCTGGTTATGTTTATAGCATACTTTCACTCCTAGCTGTGGTTACTTCATTCCTAGGTCTCTGTATCTGAGGTTTTAGGCAGAGAGGTTCCTCTTCCGATTGCATCCTATGGAGAGGAGAGGACGCTAAGAGGGGAAACCTTAAGACACTTTTCCCCACAGAGTTAGTACCAATACTTTTGCATTCCTAGATCATGCCTTTAATCTCCCCAAACCTACCTCTGCAGCAGCCATAGAACTACTGGAGTCTTTTGTTCAAGGTACCCTCAACAGTAAGAAACCCCATATTTGTGTTGATCCACCTGACCCTCAAACAGTAGGCCATTCTATGGGAAATGGCACACACACAGAGAACCCAGTTGCTTTCTATAGTTTTTATGTTTTTTTTTTTTGTTGTTTTTTTTTTTTTTTTTTTATACCATAGCAGTGAGAGAGAAAAGACTTCACTTTTTCACTTTTTACTTGTTTCTTTAATCAGATACTTGAACACCTGGGAGCTCAGCTCTCTCCATTTTCCACCTCAACTGATCTCTTATGCATATAGCAGAAGGGCAAAAATGAAAAATGTCTACATCAAAACCTGGTGAGGATTTGTAGCAACCAGAACTCTGAGAGTTTGGTGATTGTAAAATTGTTCCACTAAATTAGAAAATGGTTTGGAAATTGTTTCTTTTTATTTCTTTTTAATAAAGTTAAATGTTTACCTGCACTCTGTATTGCAATTGCATATCTAGGTGTTGGCCCAAGAGAAATAAAAACACAAGCTCATAAAAAGACTCCTATGAAAAATTTAATAGAAGCCTAAAACTGGAAGCCTACAGATTTTCATTAGCTGGAAGATATATAAGCCAATAGTGATAAATATATAGGGACATTTTAGGACTATAAAAATTATGCTAATATACATAATATGATTTAATATTTTTTAAAAAGTTATAAGAGGAAAAACCCAGACATCAAAGAACAGGAACGTCATTGACGTGTTGTAGTGCTGAATCTGACAACTCTAATGGTTGAAAAAAATTAGAATGTTCCTTACCTCTGGTGAGTGGGTTCTGATTGATGAGAAAGGCACAGTAAGGACTCTTTGGGGTGATGGAAATGTTATGCTTCTCGGCATGTTCTTGTGATATTTATGCTCTGTGAAATATCATTCATTTATGCAAATTGAAACTTAGTAAAACATAAATGATTATTTGAAGCAGATACATTCCTTAATCCATGAAACTTTATAGACCTGAATCTAAAAAGTTCAGATTAACATCTAATTATGTTTCCTTATAAAGAAGTATAGTCAATGCAAAATTATGTTCATTGACTAAAGAATTATAATTTCATGATTATTTAGAGCACATTTTAACTTTACATATCAAATACATATATAAGATACATTTTTTTTTACATTCAAAGAATTTGGCAAAAAGATGTGAATGTTATCGTTTAAAAAAAAAAAAAAAAAAAAAAAACAAAAACACAGTATAAGGGTTTTAGGGATGACCTGAACTAAGTTTTTAGATTTCCTATTTTCAGTTGCTATCTTATACTATCAGGTGTATGTGCACTAAAATTTGTATTCCTTCATTGGTAGGTTTTTAAATTGACTTTAGTCATTTCCCATTAAATGAAACTGTTATCTAAACCTGAAGCATCAATTTTAAATAGGTAATCAATTAAGAACTAATAAAAAATTACTAAGACAAATTACAGCTGTCAAAAAATTACTTTTAAAAAAATCTACTTTTAATTGACAAAATGATGCATATTGATCATGTAGAGCATGGGGTTTTGAAGTATATGTATATATATATTAGAATGCTTAAATCTAGTTAACAAATGCATTATCTTACATAGTAATTATTTTAAAATGAGATCACTTAAGATTCACTGAGCATATTTTAAGAATGCACTTTATCATTAACTATACTCACATGCTGCCCAATAGATCTCTTATGATTCCTCCTCTTATATAACTATAAATGTTATCTTTTTATCAACATCTTCCAGAACTTCCCTTCTTCCTAATCAGACCAACCTCTGGTAACAGTCATTCTACTCTCACCTGACTCAAGATCAAAGTTTTCTAGATTCTTGGTGTATCCTGGATATCACTCCTTAGACCTGATCTTGAGCATATTTCCATATACTTATTTGCTGTCTGTTTATATTCTTGTTTTGCTCCTATCCTTGTCCATCTTTCATTAGAGTTTCCGGCTTATCATTTTTCAGTTTTAATAACTATTTCTATATTTTGTATACAACTCCTTTATCAGCTTACACCAACACCAAAACCAGAAAAAATATTTTAAGTAAGAAGAACTAGGATAATATTTGTGAATATTTTTTCCCAATCTCTCTTGCATTTATTTTTACCATAAAAAGGGCTTTTCATGGAGATGAAATTTTAATACTAATAAAAGTCTTTATCAGTTTTCTCTTCATGGATTGCATTCATGGTGTTGTATTTAAAGACTCAATGAAAACACTCAAAGAACATATATTTTCTCTTATACTATCTTCTTGAAGTTAAGGATTTTACATTTTATACTTTTCACATGATGTAACTTGAATTTTTTTTTCTGAAAGGTATAATATGGTCTGGGTCTATAGTAATTGTTTGCACATTATGTCCAATTCTCCCAGCATTAAATGCTGAAAAGTGTTGAAACAGGAAAATGACCTTGTATTTTCTCAGACTGGTAGTTGATTATATTTGTGAGTATATTTTGTACTCCTCTTCTCTCCCATGGATCTATTTGAATATTTTTGCATCAATACCAAGCTTTCCTGTGACTACACATTCAAAGTACCCCTAAAGTAAGGTTGTGTTGAGTCTCTAATTTTACTCCTCTTCATTAAAGTATTTAATTTTCTAGGTCTTTTGTCTGTTTGTACAAACTTTAAAATCAATTAGCCAATATCCATAAAATCAGTTCCTTGAATTTTGATAAGAATTTCAGCAAACATAAAGTTTACGTTAGGAAGAATTTACTTCATAATATTGAGTGTTCTTATCCATGAAGATGGAATATGTTTCTATGTATTTAGATCTCCCTTGATTTCTTCTATCAGAATTTTGTAATTTTTCTCATAGCAATCCTGAAAATATTTTGATAGACTTATAAGTATGTGCTTTATTGTTTTGGGTATTAATATAAATAGTATTGTTTTAAATTTCAAGTTATAGTTTCATCGAGGTTATATAAAAAATATTGTGTTTGTCTTCTTACCTTGTGTCCTGCACTTATGTTATAATCACTTAATAGTTTCAAATGTTTATCGATTTGTGTTTTATTTCTGTGCCCTTAGGGAAAAATAATTTTATTCTGTTCATTCAATATGCAATTTCCTTTTATTCTTTAAATAGCTTTCAAGCAAAAATGTTAAGTAGAAATGATGAAAAATGTTGCTCTTGCCTCATTCTCAATTTTAGGAGAAAATACCTAGCTTATCACCTTTAAATGTAATCTTGGAGCCAGTAGGAATGGCAAACATCAGTAATTCCAGTGTCTAGGGGCACTGAGGAGGGAGATTGCAAGTTTGAAGCCAGGCTTAGCAACTTAGCAAGGCCCTAAGCAACACAGGGAAACACTGTACCAAGATGAAAAATAAAAAGGATTGGGGATGTGGCTCGGGGCAGAGTGACCCTGGATTCAATCCCTGGTACCAAGAAGAAAAGAAAAAAAATGTAATCTTGGTTCATTGCTATTTGGAGATTGTCTTTATCAAGGTGAGGAAATTAGCCTCTATTTTTATTTCATTGAGAACTTTCATAATTATATTCATTATATGAAACTACTGAACAACTCACTGAAATTTAAACTGGAAGGCTTTTCTACACATGTATAGAATTATCATGCTATTCTCCATAAAAATGTACAATTAAGACAATAATAACAAAAACAAATAATAGGAATAAATAAAATAGTGTTATGCTGATTTTTAAGAAGTACTGTGTAGTATAAATTTAGGAAGGCCAATATTGGGTACAGATATTCAGGAAAGGAGTTTTGTGGACAAAGGCACCTTGACAAAGACTGTAAAACAAATGAAAGATGGGATTGTATCTATTTGTTGATGGTAAGTACAAAATTTATAGAGGATATTATAGATTACTTAGATTCATATATGACCTTAAAAGAACATGACACCATAGACTTAGTAGATATTATTAGCAGTTGAGAAAAGAATAGAATAAAATAGCATCATAATTTCTGAGGACCCTTGTTCAACTCACTATTATAATGCAATGTTTAAAACAAAGCAATGTGTGTGAAGTCAGATGAGTTGGTTTTAAATCATGTGGGTCCTTCCTAGCTCTGTTATTTTAGAAATGTCTTTTAATCTCTTTATGCTTCAGGTTTGTTATTTGTAAAGTAGGGAAGACAGCAACATGTACTTTTGAGATTTGTGGGGAGGTTTCAATGACACAAAATATATAAACTATTTTAGCACTGCAGTTGCTGTAGAATAGGCTCATCATTTTTCAATGGAAATTAATATTGAGAGAAATATTTACTACTTAGTCTTCAAAGCAATAACATGAAGCTGTGTTTTTAAACATATTGCTTCACAATATTTTGCTAGTGATGTATGCATTTAGCAAGTGATAAATTTAACAATGGGGGAGGGAAGGTAAAATTTTTTCCCATTAAATAAAATTCACATCAACACATAGTGAAAACACCAATTATGTTTCCATGGCAGCTCCGAATTGCAGTTCAGTGGTATGAAGAACTCTTCTTGAGGAATGATATCTAGGCCATGTTCATTGAAGTGTCTCTACACAAACTAAGTATAACAGTAATGGCAAAGTATTTCAAGCTGTTATGAAAAATAAGAGTGATCAAGAAAACATGACTTTATATGTACTAGGTTTCACTTAAAGGGCACATAGAAAATAATTTGGCATTGATATTTGGGAACATTGATATGTAGGAAGACAAAACAGCCAATGAGGACACCGTATCGGCACAAAGATTCAGACAGGGGGTAGAAGATTCAAACAAAATTTAGCTATAGAAAAAATAAAAAAGGTTCAATGCAAAACTGGTCATTTATTTTAGAAAAGGAATAAAGTCAACAAATATTGCAAACAAAACACATGGTAGACTGTGCTTCCCAAAGAGAAAAGCTATTTAGATGTGCATAACTATAAATATCTTTGAAGTTAAGTAAGAAAGATAATCATGTTTTAACAAATAATCTTCCAACAAAGTGTCAGTTAATATAAAGTGATTCCATGTCACAAATTATTTAGGGACACAGTTTGTTCTAATAGAATCTGTCTTTCTTCCAACTGTTTGCATGTTCCTTCTCAAAAACAGATTGTTGAATGGATTTACTCATTAACAAAAATCTCCATAGGCCAACTTCTCAAAATAACAAATACACAGAGAAAATATTGAAGAGTAAATTGAGTTTGAATTTTTAATGTATGCATATAAAACTTAGGAGATAGTTAACCATATGCCAAAAAAATCTGTGGCTTCTTGATAACATTAATAAAGTCACATTCAAATAACATTATCTCACTAAAATTATCACTTAAGCTGTCCTTTCTTTGCATCATTATATTTTGGTGCTCCCCAGGGAATACCTAAATGTTCAAATTAATAGCCACATAGTATATATTATATATGTAGTGAACAGTTTATATGGCCAGGGGAAGACCACATACCATATACCAGCCATACTCTCCCTATTTTATTAATAAGTTGTAAACTAGGCCAGTTCCAATGCATTAGCAGGCTCTCAGAAAATACTAGGTTACTCCCAGATAGATACTCTTTTAAAAATCCAGACCTTGTCTTTACAGGTTTATTCTTCCACATTCTCTTTCATAATCATTTCTGAGAACTCAAGAGAGACTTTAACCAAAGACTAATGGTTGGATTAAATCTTAACAATGTTAACTAAGATCTGTTTACATTTGATAAACTTCTTAGTCATAAACAATCTCCCAATATTTTCATAAGCTTCAGTACTATGCATATACCCAAGACTTCATGAGGTGTAAATACTGCTTTTCCTGCCTGAGGCAGGAACCCTACTGGGAACCCTACTCCATGACTCAGTAAGAACATCAGCCAAGAGGGAGTCTAACGCTCTTGCCATTAAGATTATTTGGAAGGTTATTTTGCCAGGTTATTTGGAAGGCACTGCAAGCTCTGCACTAATTTTTAAGGATGTGCATACTTTAAATAGTATGGGCAAGTTGGTTCCAATATAGCATATCTGTAGTCCCAGCAACTCAGAAAATGGAAGTGGAAGAACTACTGGGCACAAGAGTTCCAGACCAGTCTGGGCAACATAATAAAACCATCTCTCTAAACAAACAAGCAATCATATATCATAGACAACGTGTACCTCCTCTGAGTTAAATGAGTGCTATTTGTAGCTGGTGGCATTAGACATTTTGGGATAAGTACATGAATAGAAGAGTTCTTCCTTTAACTGTCAGATATCCATTGTAGACTCCTACTCCATAGTTTTCTGAAAAAAAATCATGCCTTTTTTTTTCCTTACCTCCTGGGTTACCTTCTCCTAGTTCGGTTGATGTAGTTTATAGACTCTATCTCTACATTTGTTTTGCTCTGCCATCAGATTTTAAATGTCCTATGCTACCCAATATCCAAATTCACAATGTTCCAATTTGTGACTGTGTAATGTAGATGCACTAGCAATCTTGACACTGTTAGTTCCATTTTCCTTTGCTTATAATCAAGGTCTACCATTTACAAATATGGCCAATTTTATCCATGTTTAGAGGAATGGTAATTCATAGGGAAAATGCAAGTATAAAAAACAATTCCTTATCTAATCCACCAGGGAGTATGAAGTCTAAAAAGACTATGCTTCTGATCACAAACATATTTATATTTATAAAATGGCATGGAACATAACCAATATAGATTAAGATTTTGGATTTTATCTGACCCTATAAGGGGATTCACAGAGAGCAACCAACAATGAGCTCACTCTAGATTTTAATTCCAAACACAGCCAGAGTTCCACTAAGAATGGAATACTCAGATAGCATTCATAGAAAGGTACAAAATAGTTAGCATATATCAGGGACCAAGAAGAAGTTCTCATTCTGAGAACATTCTGACCTTTACGATAAGCAGCAGCACCCCCTCCCCCCTCCTGGCTGATAATTCTGACAATATGGCACCTATGGCGCCGTCCCTGCTTCTCTTCCGGGACTTCACCTTCCCGCCGGCGGAACTTGCACCCTATCAGGAGCCCAATAGAAGAACACAGCCAACCAGCCTGCACCTCATCATACCCCTCATTCCCTCAGCATAAATACCCGTGAGAACAATAAAAATTTGCAGTTTGATCAGAATTCCTGTCTTGCTGTCACTCCCTGTGTCTCTTGTCCATTTCATTCCTTCTCCCTTAGGTTCCCTGTCCTCGTTGATGTCCTGCGGGTCGGGACAAGCATAACCTTCTAATTTCCCACCTTCATCTCTTTGACTACCCATGAAGTAGTTTGCAAAGCTGCCTTATACATGGGTAAAAATTTTCTGCACCTCTGTCCTAGGAATTTCTCTAGGCATGGGAGATTTCTAGGCAGTCACAGAAGGCAAACTCCAAGTTCAGTCAGTCAATGCCCACAGAGTTTCTCAGAGTAGCAAATAAATTTTTTAGGTCCCTGCTGTTTGTTAGAAAAAAATTGTGTCATGTTTTTGCAGAATTTCTGGGGGTTCTAGTGATATTAAAAGTCCTGTAACCTTTACTGACTTTCTCACTTCCTTATTTTTTGCATGCATTTAGGGATCAACTCACAAAGAGGTACCTTGTACCCAAATTCTTGTCACAGTATCTGTTTATATTAGTCTGAATTCAGCCAAAGCATAAACTATTATTCCTAGGTTTGACCATGTATTTGGTTTGTGTAGCCTAAATTTGTTACCTGTGTCCTTTATTGTTTTCACCTCTGCCTCCAGTTGTTAGAAAAGTAGTACAAATATGCTTATTTAAATTGTCATTATCATGGATCCTGTATTTATTATTTAAATACATTTTATATAAAGCCCTTACTATTTTTCTTAGCAGCTTAAAAATAAAGTGATTTCAGATGGTTTTCCTGCTCTGATGACTTATTAGACAACAATGAATGAGCTTCTCAAGTCAGACTCACACAAATCAAATATCTTATTTGCTAATAATGGTTGAATAGTTGCCCCCCCAAAGGAAAAAAAAAAAGACAGCAAAGGCATAACCCTACTACCTCAGAATGTGAATTTATTTCAAAGTGGGATCATTGCAGATGTGATGAGTTAAGTTTATAGGGGAGTAAAATGGGCTCCTCATCTAATATGACTTGTGCCCTTAGAAGAAGATGGCTATATGAAGAAAGGCATTCACAGGGAAAATGTCACCCAAAGTCAGAGACAAAGATTCGAGTTATGCAATTGCAAACCAACAGACAGCAAAAATTACCTAGAAACCATTAGAAGCCAGAGGAAGCAAGTCTTGTGGCCTCCAGAACTGTGAAAAAATAAATTTCAAATTTTTTGCAGCTGACCAATTTGTAGTGCATTATTCCATCAGCCCTGGGAGACTAATATACTTGGAATCAAGATTTATTAAAATATTCAATGATCCAGGTCATCACAAGGATATGCTAGATAAGCCATTGCAACACTCAAGATCTTCCTCTTTCCACATGAGACAGTGTGTTAAATTAATATAAAAGAACTCACCCAAGTAATGTCAACAGTTACCTTCATGAGATAAAAGTAAGCCTCTCTGTCATCTGTTTTATACTCAAATATTAAAGTAGCTAACAGGTTATTTTCAAGGTTATGTCACTTAAATCTATTTATCTCAGGCGTGTTTATGACATGTATCTAGACAAATTAGTTAAGCCCTGCTAAAAGCTTTCCATAGGTAAGTACTCTCCTATTTGCAATATCATTTATTGGTTTACTTGGAGATTGATCATTAACATGTCTACAAATTTTATTAGGATCTTTCCCAGGGAAAGGGAGAAAATAAGATTGCAGGCCTAGTGCTTAACCATTTTCTTTCTATGCTGCAAAATGCATTTATTCATCTTGAATTTCTTGTTAAGATCTCCTTGGAGGTTTAAGCATGAGTATCGGGTAATAAGGAAGGGAAGGGTGAGGGAGGCTTATGAGTGAGGCAGCATGCTTGAGTTAGCTTTTTCACTGCCATGACTATAAAAATCTGACTATTTTAGGGAGAACTATTTTAGGGAGGAAAAGTTTATGTAGGGGCTCACAGCTTCAGAGGTCTCAATCCATAGACAGTTAGCTCCATTCCTTGGGGCTTGAGGTGAGGCTGAGCATCATGGCAGAAGAGTGTGGTGGAGGAAAGTAGCTCACATGATGATCTAGAAGCACAGAGAGACTTCACTCACCAGAAACAAAATATATACCCACAAATGCATGCTCCCAATGCCCACCTCCACCTGCCACACCCTATTGCATTCAGTTAATCCCTATCAGCAGGATTATTTCACTGATTGTGTTAAGACTCTCACACCCAGTCATTTCTCCTCTAAACTCTTGCATTGTCTCACACATGAGCTTTTGGGAGACACCTTACATCCAAACTATAACATTCTTGATTGTTGATTCACGTTCTTTTTGATATTATAATCACTCAAATGTTTTAGGAACACATTAGGCAAACATGATTTTGCTACTTCTAGGTTATGCCATCTTGAGAGGCTACCTAATCTTTTCCAAAAACAAAATCGACACCTTTATGAAATTGAAATGAGAATCCCTAATGCACCATTACATTTGAATTGAGTGTGACTCTGTGAATCTCACTATGTATACTCCATAGGCTATTTTCTTCTTTCTCACTTGGGTCTCATCTTCATAATGTCTAGTGTGTCCATCCCAACTTTCTTGTCACATCCATTCTCTTGTCTCAAGGTATGGATTGCGAGATTATACCCACTATCCTCCATGTAAATGCTTCAAACTTTGGTGGAAGTATGTTCTCTTTATTTTCAGAAATAAATTTTCATCCTACTATTTTTTGTTGTTGTTTTTTGTTTGTTTGTTGTTTTTGGTACCAGGGATTGAACTCAGGGACACTAGACTACTGAACCACATCCAAACCCTTATTTTGTATTTGATTTAGAGACAGGGTCTCACTGAGTTGCTTAGGGTCTTACTTTTAGGGTCTCACTTTTGCTGAGGCTTGCTTTGAACTAGTGATCCTCCTGCCTCAGCCTCCCAAGTCGCTGGAATTATACATGAGCACTACTGCACAAACTTTGGGTATATAATTGTATATGGCAAGTGGATTTTTTCTCTGCTTCTGATCATCCTGTGAGCTGCTTCCCTCCACTACACCCTTCTGCCATAATTTTCTGCCTCACCTTGAGCCCAGAGGAAGGGAGCCTCCTGTCTGTGGATTGAGACCTCTGAAATCATAAGCCCCCAAATAAATTTTTTCCTCCTCTACTATTGTCCTGGTCAGATCTTTTAGTTACAGTAGTAAAAAAGCTGACTACAACAATCATTTTTGAGGATGTTTTGTGCAATTTTTCTTAAGTATGTATAGTGAACAATTTTAAAAATTATATTGTATTGTGTATCAAATCCCTCTAATTTTCTCTGCTTGGCTTTAATGTCTTCATGTGTAATTCTTTTCTCAACAAAGATACATTTTTCACACATTTATAAATAAAGATTTAAATTTTCCAGACATTATAAGAGTTTCATGACACTATATATTCAACAAATTAAAGAAATAGATTTTTATATTTGCATAATTACACTTGAGGATATTGAAAGTTAAAAGATTTTCACCTTGATTTATAATCTGAAGATTTTAATGTACTAGAATTCACATAGAATCATTTAAATCTTAGCAAATTTTTTCTTTAAAAACATACTAATTAGATCTCTAAAAAGAACTAAAATACTGGTTATATTTTTCTAGCAAAAATTCCTTATGTCTTGTGAAGAATAGCTTATGTTTCAGCATCTACTGGTTCATAAACATCCCCTGAATGTTTTCACACTACGTAATTTTGTTATGTGAGGAAAGCAGTTCCTTTTCACCCTTAATTGTCTTCTAATGTATGTTTACCATATGGCAAGCTGCTGAGTACAACAAAACAGTGCTGCTAATGTTCTTTTATTTTATATAAATTTCATAGTGAGTAAATCAATAATCTTAAGCTTTTTTTTAAAGTAGCGATGGAGTGTGCTGCCACCTCCTTGGAAAGACTATGAAATAACACATTGATTAAGTGGAGACAGATTTATTGCTTACTGCAGTAAAGACATTAACTACCTCGACAGAGTCTTAGTGGTTTCTTAAAACTGGAAGATCAAGGACAAGATACTTAGAAGATTTCGTGGGTCTGATTTAAGGCAGGCCATCCATGAAAGGGCCTGTTTGAAACTGGATCACATTTGTGGAATAATAATTTATCACTGCAGGACTCCCTGAGGTGGCATTGACATAAGAATTGACAAGCCTACTTGAGCAGCTGGAGGTTGGGAAGAGAGAGGAGCACTCCAGGGCTGATAGTCCAGTATTCCACTGTTTGTATAACTGGATTTTCAAGCAGTTCCTGGAACCAAGTTATTTATAACTTCATTTTCATGGCAAAAATTTCCTGGTAGAGCATTAATGTAGAATTTTAAATAGTACAGTTGTTAACACAGCCACTGACTTTTTTGTTCTCAAATATTTTAAGGAACTTAACCCTGAGAAATAACCTGAACAATTATTGGGACCATATCAAATTATTAGAAGTAATAAGTCACATCTTTTCTAGAAATGCCATATTTGTGATACTGGGAATTATATAAAATAGTCAATTAGACAGTAATTTGGATGATTTAATAATTTAACAGTTAAAAATATAAAAGCAGTACTAAGTAGGATGCAGTGGAAAAGCACAAAGCATCCAAAATGTTTCTTATAATTATGTTCATAAATTTCTCCTTCCAACATTTCAAAATGCTATTTATTAATTTTTAAATACAGTTCTTATCTTCAGAAGGTCATTTCTCAAACTTTCTTTTGTCTCATGCATTACTATAGTTTATTTCAGAGACACTAATTTTCACATTTATTTCCCTTAAACAGTCATGCATGTCACAAAAGATGGCATTTTAGGATTACGGCTACCTAGGTGGCATGTGTGAAAATCTTCTACCTGGTGGTATCAGAGTCAGTGATGTTACATTTATGGAGATATTACTATTTAGATATATTTTAATAATGGGTATCAATAAATCAATAATCAATATTTTGAGGAAAATTTGATATTTTCAGTCAGTGTTTATCAGATAAGTAATTTCAAATACAAATTGTTACCTATAGTGTAAATATGATAAAACATATTTATTAAGAATATTATATTTTTACTTAAGTAAAACTATTTTAAAATTTATAGCACAAATGTTTTATTACAAAAAGTATATGGTTGTTCTACGGCAATTTTAATAAACTTATTCATGAATTCTAGAAGAAAATTTTAATATTGGTCTCTGGTGGACTGAGCTTAGCCTCAAATTTTAAAGAAATTTTAACATTTAATTGCTTATTGTAAATTAGACCACAGAAACTCTGCATAGTATTTTCTTTCTGAGAAATTATTACTTCTGAATTTTCTACAAAAAAAAATTTTATGATACATTCATTTTATAAATTATTTATACTTTATACTCACTCAGTTAAACTACTTTATCATTTTACAGCCTTTGTTTAATCTTTCAGTTCATTCTGAAGGTTAAGAAGAAGCCACTTCCTCTTATTTCAGGAGAGAAGTTGCCTAACTCAATTCTCTGAGGTGTGTGTTCTGCATGAGTCTGAGAGATGAATCTCTTTAATATTAGTAAGAAATTACTTTTATACATTAGCAAATATAAGTCAATAAATTTCAGATTTTCTTTAGTTTGATCTTCACAAAATTACATTACTACTTAGAACACTTGTACTCATGTAAAAATAAGATTTTTATCACATTCCATCATGAAAAGCCCCTTTTGTCTATTTCTTAATATTAGTAACTAAGGATTGATCATGATTTGTCCATTTCAAAATGAATATGTAATGCATATTATCATTATTCCTGGTCTCATATTAATATGTCTTCTCACATGTCTTTAAATATTCTTTGTGGAGGACTTAGTTCAAATAAGTAAATACACATTATAAAAGAAATTTAATAACAAATCTATAAATATTGCACTGGAATACCATTCATAGATTTTTTAACTAATGCAAACATTTTGAAAACTTGAGTTAAATTTTTCACTTTGGTATGAATCCAATCCTGTTTCCTTCGGTTATGATCTTACAGTATAAACTTAATAAAGGATTTCTATAACTTTTATAAAAATTTTACAGGCTTATAAAAAACAAAAATAGCTCTTTTCTCATCAAACAACATAATACATGTCACATGTCAGAAGTACAAAATATTGCTGGCCAAATAGTATCATATTACTAATACAGATATTGGCAGTTACCACAAACATATTATGACTAGTGATATTTGAATTTTATGATTCAAACTTACATCAACTTTACTGAGGGTCTATTGCAGAAGTTTTCAAAATGACTTTTCTAACTTTAGCACATTTTATATGTTACCACCTGAAACAGTAGTCATTAACCCATTAGCATTCAGTTACATAATGTTTACTGGTTTTCTAATTTCTCAAAATCTAAATTTGAACAACCAATTAGGAAAAACATATATAGCAAAATCTTATTTTTCCAGTACATATTTCTTATATTCCCTTAAACTCAATTTTTCAAAGTTTACAAACACTTTTATGTTCCTAGATTAGCTGTTTTACTTCACACAGATTAGTTTACATGAGACCCCACCCTGGACAACTGATATCCATTCCATTTTTCACTTGATGTCCCCACAGGCCTTCTATGTATGCATGCATTCATTCATGATGCCAGTGCTCACTGAGTACCAACTATGTGCTAGGAAACTTTATAATGCTTGGGATGCATAAGTAAGCAAAATAGCTATGGGTACTTCAAGCATTTTTAATTTCAGATCAGGGATAGATCAGATAATGAATCTGATTAACAAGACAGTTGTAAGAAACCCCTATTCTAACTACCAATTGAATAAATAATATTTAACAGTATCTAAGTATTGTTATATTTTTTAAAAGAGAACTTGTATTCTTCCCTACAATCTGCCAAGGAAATCAAATTGTATTAGATTTTAACACTCAGAATACTTATTATTACATATGGGAGGATGATTATGCTTGTTCTCCAGACGGACCTCTGCAATATTTGACTTAAGTTGGTAATATTGGCATTATGACATAATAAAGCAGTACATTACTAATAGTTTTTGTGGGTAATATACATAAAATTTGTTAGAGCTGGGGGATTGTTCTTGAGGAACAAGACATAGTCCCCCTAATAGAGACTCAGAATATTTATAGTTTGTGACTACTCTGAATGTGGTAACAGCAAAAATTCAGTTTACTGAAAAGTGGTCCAGGTAACACATGCCTCCTCTGTGGGTTTTGCACATGCAATTGACACTGCATCCCTCAGGCTGTCGAGTGACCAAACTGGTAATATTAACATTACCAATCTCCATCATATTATCTGAACACAGGAGTTCAATATAAACATGATTGGTTATTTGGGTCATATCAAATTATAATAGTTCAAACAATTTATTTTCTAATGCAAGGTTTAATTTTGAATAATATGTATGAAACAAAAAAGTCTTTCTTACTTGTCTCACTAGTGTAGCCCAATCCAACTCATTCTGGTAGACTATTTTTGTTTGTGATGGTGGGAATTGACCCAAGGAACCCACACACGATAAGGAAGCACTCTATCCCAGCCCTGTTAGACTGTTCTTAGTGGACATGGTGCAATCACCTCTTTCTTGTTCTTTCTATAGTAGTAATTCCAAATTTGCTGTGAACAATGCTCAAAATTAAAACAAAAACACAAACTGACAGGACGTTGGACTCTGTTGTTATGGTTTAGATATGAGATATTCCTCAAAAGCTCATGTGTAAGGCAATACTAGAATATTCAGAGGTGAAATCATTGGGTTATGAGACCCTTAATCTAATCAGTGTGTTAATCCAGTGATAGGGATTAACTGGGTGGTAACTGTGGGTTGGTAGTGTGTGTTTGGAGGAAGTGTGTCACAGGGGGTATACCTTTGTGGCATATATTTTGTCCTGGTGAAGAACACTCTCTGCTTCCTGATTATTATGTTCTGAGCTGCTTTCCTTCCCCACACCCTTCTTTCTTGGTATTCTGCCTCATCTGGGGCCCAGGGCAATAGTATCTGTAGACTGAGATCTCTGAAACCCTGAGCACCACATCAACTTTTCCTTCTCTAAAATTGTTCTATTCAGGTCTTTTGGTTGTAGCAACCAAAAAGTTGACTAAAACAGACTTCTAGCGTGAAGTATTTTCATGTATACCACTTTATAGTTTAGGACCACAAAAAAGATCAGTTCTGCATATAGCATTTGCATCACTAAAAAGTCATTGTAGTTGCTGTGCTACTTTGAAAGTACTTATCGTAAAAACTCTACAAGTCAAAGTATACCTTGCAAACCTGTAAATGGTATAAAACTTTGAAATTTCAAAATATGTGATTTCAAAACTTGACTATTTTAGAGGTATGCTCAATTGTGTGTGTTTGTATGTGTGCATGTGTGTTTGTGAATATTTCATGAGCACATAATTTCCACTCCTATTTCTTAGTATGTGCACACCAAAACAAGTTCTCTAGCTATTTTTTATGGTGATATAACATTAATTTTATTTTATACACTGTGCACATTGCCATAAAACATGTTCCTTTTTGAGAAAAAATACGTATTGCCTAATGATTAGCTAATATACACATTCAGAGCTGCAGAAATATACCAGGGTTCAGAACTGAGAGAGGGAGAGAAAGAGAGAGAGAGAGGGAATTTTCTGTGATTGAGGAAAAAGAACTTATCTACTCACCCATTCTAGTCTTTCTGGGAATGTGTAACTGCATGTTTTATTTCAGATTATGAATTGTGCTTTAGTGCTAATTTTACAGTTTTTAATTGACAGTCACTTCATAAGGTAAAATTAGAACATCCCACTGAAATACCACTTTGGTTGCCTTGCATCAAGAGTATTTTCAGGCAAAGGACTTGACCTTTGCCAGTCTGCTTAGAGCATCCTACATGCTGCAAGATGTAAATAGTTGCACTAAAAATATTGACACCAAATCTCATTTGAGGCTTCTGGTCTTGTACAATTCCTCTTAACTCAAAATGCAAATTCTAGAAACATCTGTATTCCTCTAAGTTAACAAATTATTGCATTATAAAAATAAATAGAAGAAAGATTGTGGACTAGAGGAAGAGGATTGAGGGGAAAGGAGGAGGAACTGGATAAGGGAAGAACAGTGGAATGAATCTGACCTAACTTTTCTGTGTGTATATATGAATATACAACAGTGAACTTCACCACATGTGTATTCACAAGACAATAAGAAAAAAAAATCTACAAGTAAATAGCAGAAAGATCAGTCATGTAGAAGGAAGGGAACAAAGGAAGGGAAGAAGGGAGGAAAAAGGCAAGTACTGGGGAATGAATTAGAGCAAATTAAATTACAGGCTTTTATAATTATGTCAAAATAAATCTTAATGTTATGTATAATTAAAAAGAACTAATAAAAAGAAAAGAAAAAGACAACAAAAAAGCAAATGACAGAGGGTCTAGTCTTTCCTTACAGTTGACAAAATATGTTTTGCAACTTTAGAACCTCTTTAAGTAGAAGTAAACTTTTCTTTTAAACCCTAAATCTTCCATGATTTTTCATAGAGGGAGGAGGAAATCTAAGTCATGGAGAACTACAATAACCAGAGCAGATCAAATACTTAAAAATGTAATTTAACCAAGACAACTTGAGATTTGCCTCAGCTCACTTTCCATAGACTTATTCTTGGATGTTCAGGTCTCTGACCTAGAACACTTACTTAGAGTATTTACTTCAGAAAGCTTGTAATTGTACATTCCTTTTGTGCCACTTTGAGGTGGAAACCTTTTTGAAAGTATCTTGAGAGTTTTACAACCGGGAGTGTTTTTCTCAAGAATCTGCCACCTTTCCTTTGAAGTGTACTCTTCAAGAAAGATAGCACTGCATCTCCCAGTTTTTCTTGGAGAATAGTAGTTTAACTTCTGCCTGAGTAGAAAGCACACAATTGAATTTCTTCACTAGGAAGATACAATCTGGCATTCATGGGGCTGATTTACTCCACTGTGGTAGATTTTAACATTGACACAATTCATCTCTGTCAATATCTAGATTCTTTGTCATGTGATTTTGTAATCAGTGGAATCTATTTCCACACCACATGAATTTGGATAGGTTATTTGACTTGCATTTGGCAAAGGAATGTTGCTGCTGTGATGTGGTTAAAAACTTGAAAAGTGTATGACTGAACTTACTTGCTCTTGCCCTGATACCATTGTCAGGAGAAGGGCATAGCTGGACCATTTGCCTTTCCCCAGGGGAATGGTGGGACATGTGGTCTGAGGCTATCCCACACAGAACTAGGGCTATCCACACTAGACTAGCTGACCTGTACCTGCTGTTGGGTGTTTGGATTTCATCCAAAATCATCAGAGCTGTCCAACTTAACTTAGACCAGATCAGTGAACTTTCAGCTATTCAGCAAAGACATGGTAAATGACTATTTAATGTTATGTACCACTGGGATGTTAATGAAACAAAAATGAATGACTCCAGCAAAATTTAATGACTAAAATTAGTGCAGTGACACAAGATTCTCAGAGGAATAAAGAATTTTATATTTGGACAAATTGGTTCTTTTTAAGTGCAATCACTATAGACAAATAATTTTGAATACAGTAACATGGGGGCTATTGTTATCTTGAATCATTCTGGAAAAAAATTAAGAATATTCCAAATGTTCAAGGAAGACTGGAAATTTTAGAAAAAAACTTAATTTCGTTGAGAATTTAATATATTTTTCTGAATGCATTTAATTCTAAAAACAAGGTAAGGAAAAAAATGGAATAGACATTAAACATGCTTAACAGAGGAGAAAACAAGAATAATGTGGAAAAGCTAAAAATGCTTAATGTATGCCTTATCTGTAATAACTGTGAGTCAAAGATGACTAAATAAGTAGTATAAATCAAAATAAAGAATAAAAGTAAACTCTAGGAAATATGATAATAATAGTGATACTTATTAAGGGGTTAAATTTTTTATTCTTTTAGCAAGGGTCTCTAACTACTGTAATAAAAAAAATACATTGGAAAGTAGGTTCATTACAAAATCTAAAGTTACAGAGGACATCTGCCTTGTCCTGCCTCATACTTTCTTGTATTTCACTCTCATCTTTGCTATGAAAACTAGATTCATACAGTCGAGAACTGATAAGGCCTTTTCTAAACTTCAAAACTACTAAATCCTTTTGGTTCCAGAATTTTCTCTGACACCTATGGGTAGGACTCCTGAGCGAAACCAGAGTCTCCACTCATAGGCAACCTGGAAATGTTGAGGGGTTAATGTGCCAAGGGCAACATCTTTATAACATGCTGGTGAAATAGGGCCTCAGTGGCCCAGAGGGGCAGATGTCTTCATTGCTTATTTCACTCTTCCCAGGCCCCCCCCACACTTGTTCCCTGGGATCACTTCTCACAAAAGATTATCATCACATAAACCTATGTCTTAGGTTTTGTTTCTGGGGGAAAATTATGCTTCAAAAAAATATTAAGCACCATAACAAATATATAAAACTAAAATATTCATAGGAACTACAGTAAAAATATGAAAATACCAGTGATTTTTATAGAAAGAAAGTGCCACAATAACTGCTTCTTCTGCTATGGTTTATTATATACATTTACAATGAAAAGAAATGCTAAATTTAAGTTAGATGTTATGCAAAACTAAAGATGACATTTTATTTTCATCCAATTTCATGGGCCTGCTGAATTTCATTTATAGGCCCTTGAATTAAGAAATCCTGCTATAATATCTGTTTGATTTTCATAACAAACACATGAATTGATATGAATGTTAATATTATTAAAGGACTAGCACTAATCATTCCAAGGCATTTATTTAATGTAGGGAATTTTAAAAGAACTCTGATCTTTTTAATGTCAGTGATCATAAACAAAGTGCACCTATGTATTTTCTTAAGCCTGTAGAACTTAAAACTTAACCAGGACAAGTTCTGCTGTGCACTCTTTATGGAGAATGAAGGTTATCAACTAAATTCAACTCTGGCCTGAAATAACTGAACTAATAAATATAGACAACTGGCACAGACACAAACTGACAGAAGAACTCCTTGTAAGAGTTGGATGCAGTAGGTTTATGAGTTTTTATATATTAGAGGATCCACTTAACCATTGTAATACTCAGTTTGGGATGCCATCACACAATACCATAGACTCGGTGGCTTAAGCAACAGATGTTTATTTCTTTACAGTTCTGGATGCTGGGGGTACAAGGTCAATGTGCCAGCAAGTTTCTTTTCTGGTGAGGCATCTATTCATAGCTGTCTTCTCACATCCTCTGTACTGAGTGAGATCTCTAGTGTCTCCCACTTCATAAAAAGACACATGTGTTAGAAGATTAGAGCTCCGAGTATATGACCTTATTTAACCTTAAGTAGCACCTAAAAGCCTATCTCCCACAAGCCGATTAGGAGTTAGGCTTGAATCTATGTATTTGGGAGGACACAATTCATTCTCAACTGAAGTATACATTCTTTGAAACTTATCTGCAAATAAAGGATGTTTGGAAACTTTTTCAAAATGCTGTGAAGTTCAAATGAAAGACTATTCATTCACTGAGGTCATGGGGATAGTAGAAAAAGCTTAGTCACTATTTTAAAGAAGTTATTTTATTGGTGAGATGAGAAATTGTCCCATGTGGCAAATGAAGAACTGGAATTTGTGCAACAACTGCATGTAAAAGATAGGGTTGTGTGCACTACCTGAACTATTAGGTCCCAAGGCAGGAAAGGTTAGGGTTGTAGAGGGCTCACTTCTTACCATGCCCTGCCCCCCTATATGCAGAGTAAAAAAGAACCACTGCTTAGTTCATGACAAAGCTCAACAGACATCAAAATATACTTGTTACTGACAGATTCTTAAATGCAGCTGAGGTATATTAACCATGTGGCCTTAAATCATACAAAACCCACATGTTGGAAATACTTTTGTACCTGTCACAGATCAAGTGTAAGCAAAGAAGACTACTCCACTTCCCCCCAAAACAATTAAAGTAGCCTAAAGAACGTCCTTCCTAAAGAAAAGTAGATATACTCACTCCTCCAAACACAGAGAAGAAAGGGGAATTGGGCCCATTATAGCCAGAGTTCTCCCACACTGCATAATCAGAAAAGTTGTTCCCCATTCCAAGAAAAAGATTCAAGGAATTGCACACTTTCCACATGGGAAGGAAATGCTGGAATGCAGAATAAGAGCATCAACTATTAAAAGATGGGGATTGCCTGACATTTTACATATATAAGACTTCAATATCACAAAAGGAAATAAAATATACTGGTACATATTAAGTAGCAGAATGAAATAGGAAATTAGAAGGAAGGGAGAGAATTGTTAGGACACCAGTGTCAAACCAGGATCAAAGTGTCAATCCTGGCATGGGTAGAAGAGAAAGATAGAAATTAAAGAATGAGGTCAATTGACAGAGGATGCGTGAACCACTGTGTGATGACAAATTCCTAAATGAGGATACCTGTGTCCTAACGGAATATGATAGCATTTGGTTCTAGTTGGTGGATGATTTTAGCATGCAAGAAGAATGAGAAATTATTAGAAATCAAATGTAGAATCTAGGTAATGTGTATATCAGATTAGGGATTCAGAGTCTAGACTACAAATGTCCTAAATCCAGCTTCTGAGAATTCAAAACACAAGATTCCGATGAGAATGACAGCAAACTGAGTTGATTGAGTCAGAGAAGTATGAAGAAAGGTGACCTGTAAATTATTCTCAAGAACTGGAATTTGAACCAGATATCTGTGCTGCTGGGGTTTTGTGTAAGAGTTAAATGTTACACCTTTTAAGATAGAGAAACAGGCAGCTCTGACACTAAATAACACTACATATATATTTTAAATTCAAAGAACTTCAGGGTTGAAAGTGTCTTTAAAGGGCATATTCAGTTCCTGCATTATGCAGGACTGACTCTGAGTTAAAAGACCATCATTGTGAATTGAAGTCCAGAAGGAAGGCAAGAAATGACTTTTTAAATACAAAAACCTTCAGTTACATTAAAATAGCTTCTGAGTTATTTTTATATTATGCCTTAGCCAAAGAATTTCCGAAGTCAATAAATGTAAAGGACTCATGTGAACATTGAACATTTTTAATCAATTTAATATGCTATAATGAATTTTATTTTGATTAAAATGGGAAGACCCATTTTTAGATATGTTCCATTCTTCATTATGTATAATCTTACTAATCAACTGAACACTAAAATATTTCCATAAATCTATGCCATTTACATCAGCTGCCCCCTGAAACAGGGACATGTTACTCAAATATGTGTTTCTTTATCACTGTTTCTTGGCACAAAGCCAAGAATTTCCTGTGTGATGGGAGAATCTTTTAATATTCATAATGAGCCCTTTAGAGTGTACCTGAATTTATGCTAATGAGGTGACTCATGGTGCTGTCCTTTCATAATCTTCAGAGAGACACAGGTCCTGCCAGATAGACCGAGGCACTATTATAGGGTTGGTACTTTCTGCCCCATCCTTCAACCTCTGGGAATGAGAGAGGGATGGGAGAACAATAACATTCACATAATGAAACTGAGATAAAAGTTCTGCACAGTGGACCTGAGTGTAGGTTCGAGTTGGCAAACATAATTGATATTCTGGGGTAGTGGCAAGGCCCAGTTCACAAGAAGGCATGGAAGCTCTGTCTACCTTTTTCCTAGTAGAACTCAACTTTTTCATCTCCTTCTTTGATTGTTCCTAGTTGTTTATTTTATAATAAAACTATAATTATAACACTTTCACTAAGTTTTGTAAGTTGCTTCAGAAAGTTATCAAATCTGAAAAGGGGTTCTGGTCATGGGAATCCAAACATTTATAGCCCAGAAGAAGAGAAGTAAAGGAAGCCTGGGGATTCCATCTGTAAATAGAATGTGAAGTAAGGGAGATCTTCTTAGGAACTTTGCTCTTTAATTTGTGGAATCTGATGCTAATTTTAGGAATTTAGTGTTGGGATGAATTTAATTGTGGAATACTCTGTTGGTATCAAAAGGCATCTATAAATGTTAAATTAAAAATTAATATTTATATTTTGGGGAAATAAATATATCTTATAAACATGAAATCCCTTTACAAGTGAATTTGTTAGGAAATTAAAATTGTAAAGAAATTAACACTATGTTTGTCGTAAGATCATAGTAAATGATACTATGGGATCACAACTATGAAAGTGTAAAGGTCTCAGTGATTTATCCAAGTGACTTGAATTTTATTTTTTAAATTAGTACAGAAGACTGAATCTTCCATAGTTTTAATTGTGGTAGTATTCATACTCACCATATGAGAAAAATTACTTTATATGTGTGATAACCAGCATTACAAATTGCTCCCCGTGACTTTAATCTTTTGATATTCACTATCGTATGTTGTTTCCTTCCATGTTAAAACAGTCCTGATATTTGTAACTAACAAATGTTGCCAAAGTGTTGGAATGTGACTTATGAAAAATTGGAGGTTCTGTCTTGTTCCTTTGATTTGCTTATTCTTGGGGGTTAAAAAAAAACAGGCTCATGTCATGTGCATATTTAAGCATTTTTATGAAGAGGTCCATGGAAGAAAGGTCAAATCCTACCAACAATATGCATCAACTCAGTGGCCAAGTGAGCAAGTCACTTAAAGCAGGTTATCCATTCTCAATCTTCAGCTGATACCTTAACTGTAATGTCATGAAAGGTCCCAGATCAGTTCCATCCATGTAAGACAATTAGTGTTTGTGATAATATATAAAAGACAATATACAAGCAGTTACAAACAAGGGTACATGCACAGACACCAACACAACCTTAAAAACTAAAATTGTGGAAATGTCTTTGGGACCAGTTAGCAGACAAATATATATGTAGAGAGAGACTGATTGATTCCAGATGAACTTTGAGGAAAGTTTTCCTGAAATTTTAAAGAGATTTGAGTGTAATATCAGTGGAAGCTTGATATTAGAAGTGTTGACAGAGAGGAAAGTGGTAAACATTTGGGGAGAGAGTTTGAGTCAAGAGGACTGTTAGTTGATTAAAAAAAAAAAAAAAAACACTTCATGAAGTAACAAAATAGTTAAAAATTATATCTATTGAAATGGGTGTTCAAGTTAGAAAATTTCCAGGCAGAAAGTTGTAGTTGCAAAAACAATTCTTTAGATTTTACTCTGAACTTGCTATAAACAAACACATGCCAGACTATCACCTCTTGAACTTCACCCATATTACCTTTTCTGCCTGAGTCATTTCATACTTCCATGCTTTTTAGTCAGCTTTTTTGCCGCTGTGACTAAAAGACTTGACAAGAACAATACCGTACTTTTAAAAGTCGTTATTTATACATACAAATGATATAACTGTTTCCCCGTGATAGTTCTGTGAATGTATATCATACATTGATCATGTCCATCTTCCCTTTCACACTACTGTCCTTCTTTCTACCCTCTTCCCCCATACCCTTCCAATTCTCTTGTCATATTTAATATCTTAATCATAATGATTATTTATCATATTTATTTGTTTATTTGTTTTTCATTTCCTCATATGAGGGAAAACAGAATATTTGTCTTTTAGTATCTGTCTTACCTATCTTAATATGATATCTTCCATATCATCCACTTTCCTGCAATGACTTAATTTTTCTTTATGGATGAAATAATATTCCACCATATTTTCTTTTTTCAATTGGTTCATGTTTTATTTGGTGTATGATAGTTTACATAAAAGTGAAATTAATTGTGATATGTTCATATGTGCACTTGATATAGCTGGCTTAATTTCATTCTGCTGTTCCTCCCCTTTCCCATCCCTCCTCTTTCCCCATCAGTCCACTTCCACTACTTTTCTGTTATCCCTTCTATTTTCATGAGATCTCCCAGTTTTAATTCCTTATTTCTCTCTAGCTTCTGCACATAAGAGAAAACATTCGACCCTTGACTTTTGAGGTTGGATTTTTCACTCAGCATTGTGTTCTCTAGTCCCATTCTTGGAAATTAGTACGACTGCTTTGGAAAACAATATGAAGATTCCTCAAAAGATGAGGAATGTACCCACTATATGATCCAGCTTTTTCATTACTTGGTATTTATTCAAAAGAATTGAAATTTGCATACTGTGTTGATACATGTATACCAATACTTAAAACAGTGCAATTTACAATAGCCAGGTTATAGAACAGCCTAGGTGTGCTTTAACAGAAAACAGGATTTTTTCTAGTTCTGTGAAGAATGTCATTGATATTTTGATGGGGATTGCTTTGAATCTGCATATTACTTTTGGTATTGTAGCTGATTTCATAGTTCAGCTTTTGCAAATACTGGTGCACTAAACATGAGCATTCATGTATCTCTTTTGGATCTGGAATTCATTTTCTTCAGACACATGCCTAGGAGTGACATAGGTGAGTCATATGGTAGTTCTATATTTTATTTGTTGAGGAACCTCCACACTGTTTTCTAAGGTAACTATACTAATTTAATTCCCACGAACAATGTATACAAATTCCTTTTCCCAACATCCTCACCACCATTTATTTATTTATTGTTTTTGATTATGGTCATTCTGATTGATGTGAAAATGAATATTAGCATACTTTTGCATTTCCCTGATGACTGAAGATAATTAACATTTTTTCATGTATTTATTAGCCATTTGTTGTTCTTTTAAGAAATGTCTGTTCAGATCACTTGCCAACTTTTTGAATGATTTTCTTGTTCTTTTGTTGTTAAGTGTATGAGTTCTTCATATATCATGCTGTTTTACTTACTTCAGCTTTAGAGTATATTTTTTGGAGGGGTACTGGAGATGGAACTCAGGGGCACTTGACCACTGAGCCACATCTCCAGTCCGATTTTGTATTTTCTTTAGAGGTAGGGTCTCACTGAGTTGCTTAGCACCTTGCTTTTGCTGAAGTTGGCTTTGAACTTGAGATGCTCCTGTCTCAACCTCCCAGGGGGCTGAGATTACAGACCTGTACCACTGTGCCTGGCGATAGAATGTATTTTGAAGTCAGGTAATGCCTCCTGCTTTTCGTTTTGTTTTGTTGTTGTTTGTTCATTCATTTGTTTTTATCCAAGATTGCTTTGGCTATTTGGTACTTTTTTATGGTCCCATACAAATTTCAGGATTGTATTATCTGTTTCTGGGAAGGATGTTATTAATATTTTGATAGGGATTACATTGAATCTGTAGATTGCCTTAAGTCATATGGATATTTTAATGATATTGATTCTTCTAATCTATGAATAAAGGCTGTCTTTCTATAATTTTGTATGTTCTCTTCAGTTTTTTTTTTTTCTTTTCATTAACGTTTTGCAATTTTTATTGTAGCAATCTTTCATCTCTTTGGTTAAATTTATTTTTGTGCCTATTGTAAATGGTATTGCTTTCTGGATTTTTGTTTCAGATAATTAAGCATTGGCATATTGAAAAACATGATCTTACAAATAGAAAATTCCAGACTCCACACAAAAGGGATTATAACTAATAAATTTAGCAAAGTTGCAGAACATAATATGAACATGTAAAAATCAGCAGCATTACTATATATTAAAATGATAACTTTTCACAAATATTAAGAGGTAGATTCTATTCTAAACACTCAATGTTATTGTAATTGAGATAGTGAATTTTTATTTATTTTAGATTTTAAATATGAGGAAATTGAATCTTTAGAGAGGTTTATTAATTTTCTATAGATAACTATTTTCTTAAGTGTTAGAGACAGGATTCTAACCCAGACAATCTCTTTAGAGCTTGCAAAGCTGAAAACAGCATTATGCTGCCTGCTATAAGGAAAGGAAAAGCTTGGTCTCAGATGCTGAGAACAACCCTCAGCATCCTTAATGAATAGTGAGCATTTAACAGCATGAAAGAGGATGCATTTTCAATGGTGTTTCCAATTGAATGAGTGCCATACAACAATTTTCATGGCTCATTTGATAAGACATCCTAGCTGATTTAATTATCTACTCTTTAATCATTTATTTTTTTCAGACATGTTTTCACCAGAAGAAAATGTAGTTGATCTCGGATGAATGAATCATTTCATCAATAGCATGTACTAAAATGAAGGTTTAGTTGATCTAGAAATATTGCACTTATTAGGATGTTAAATTTTATTTAAATTTGTCTTCATCTAAAACCATAAAAAATAAGATTCATAGATACATATTAAATGCATTTCATCTGAATGCATCTATCAAAAACATTTATGCATTTAATATTTTCTTTTTCTTTCTACATTTTACCCAAATTGCTAGAGGAAGTTCAACAGCATTAACTTCTACTCTACTTAAAAGAAATAGAAATATTAATATATAATTATAAGGCAGTATAATAGCAACCATAATATAATAATTAAACATACAAAAAATTAGTAAATAAAAAGGTTTTCTGGAAAATGGAATGTAGGTCAGTTCTCCTTTCTCAGATAAATTATAAACTTTTTCAGATTTCCTAATTCCCACTCGACCAGAAATTCAAGTGATAAAAATAAAATATCTGGTAATATATAAAACATTCAAGAAAATTTGGACTGATAACAGGGAGTTATAATGATTGTATTTGCTATTAATTCTGGCTCATTTTCCCCTAACTAACTTGTAAAACTTAGTTAGAAAGGGGTGAGTTAAGCATTTGGTTGCCAAGGTGGAAAAGTAGGCTAAGTAAGGAAATACTAATTTTTAGTCTTTGAATGATTGAGTTAGAATTACTTTCTGTTTATTTGAGGTGTGACTTCAATAACTGAATTTTTAAGTTCAAAGGAAAAGGTCATTTTGACATGGTTTGTAATATTGATTGATTTATCTAAAAAATGAGATAACCAAGATACTGTTGTCTTATTGAAGCTAAGTTGTACTAATAGAAGTAAGACATCCTGGCAGCAATTGCATAGTAGAGTGACTCTAGATAATGATCTGCACTGCATATTTTGAAAAGCAAGAGGAAAGAATTTTGAGTTTCACTATATAGAAATAATAAATAAGGATGAAGAAATATTTTGTTTTAAATATAACATAATCATTTATGTATCAAACTATCACATAACATCCTATCAATATATAGATATATTTTTGTATATACAACCAATATATGTATTGGTTGAAAATAAATTTAATATAAAAATAAAATGATTTGGCAGAAAACATGGAAGTAATTTGTATAAGCTTTCTTTAAGTTATTTAAATTAAAGGATACAAGTGTGTATGAAAGGTGTTCCTTCATTGATATCTGAAGACTTTCACTGAAAATATGCAATCAGTAATTGATCAACATATACTAATTTCAGTACATATTAAATATAAAGGTATTTTCCTTACTAGTTTGCCTATTTATTATAAATTTGAATTACATACCATTTAGAAGGCTTTATAAATAACTTTCTAATTAAACCCTCACATGTACATTTTCAGTTGAAATTATCTTAATGCAGTATTATAGTATACTAATAACATTTAAACAAATATTATTCAGTAATGACTTAATAATGCTTATTTATCAATATAAATGACTTGTCTCATAATTCTCTTACCATTAAAATAGTAATTGTTTAAAGAATAAATCAATATTATTTTTATAATTTTTATCTGCAGCAATGATAATTTTTAAAGTACTTTAGTTCATTTGTCATAGTTTTGTGACATCTGTATATACATTTTGTAAATTTTCATATTAGGGGACTGAGGGCTATTTACTGATTCTCTTTAATATTCATTTTATCTATTCCTGTGCACTTTACTATTTGCCATTTCAATAATCTACATGGTATTTAAACCTGAGATGATTTATTTAATATCTTTCATCTTTTATTTTTGACTTTTTACTAATTCTTAACAAGTAATATGTCATTCCATAGTTAAAATTTTACTAATATTATTTTCATATTTTAGATTTATATTAAACACTTAAAAACTGTTTAAATTGATATTAAACACTTAAAATTGTTAAAATTTTAATGTTAGAGTTTGGGCATGTTGAGAATGTCAAAATAAGAATCCTCAAACTTTATCTTTATAAATTAATACCTTAAAATATTTTCTTTATTTATTCTCTTATTTCCAACATGCTATTACTATTTGCTCTTTCTCATTATTACTTTCCATTGTTAACTTCCAAATGGCTATCTTGATAAAATTATCCTTATATCATGTTCTTTCCTCACACTGTTGAGTGTTAACTTCATGAGAAAGCTAATCAAATCATTTTTTACTTCTTAGGTCAATAGCACCACCATTGGCTCTGCACAGGCTACAACTTCTATGTCTGAAGTGCAAATCCTTTACAGTTACTTCTCTGGAATCATACATTATTATTCATTTCTTGTTCCCTATATAACAATCATGGCATGTATACTGCCCTTTCAAAACTGTACAACACTATTTCATGTTTTGAACATGGTCTTCCCTCTGCTTAAAATATGTACCTCTTCCCATCTATTTTTTTCTTCTGTTTGAAAAATCCTGAATGATTCAAAGTCAAATAAAATATTACCTCTTTGTTAAAACCAGTACTTTTATGTCTAAATCATTTAGTACTGATCTCCATTTATCAACTATTACATATTTAGCACATCATGCTATGTATCTGACATTTTGATAAAAGATACATGATTTTTAAAGTATATAATATTTGAAAATGACATTCATGGAGCATAAATAGATGATGCTTTGTTGGGTGTGGTGGTACACGAATGTAATCCCAGTGGCTCCGGAGGATGAGGCAGGAGAATAGTGGAGTTCAAAGCCGGCATCAGCAAAAGTGAGTTGCTAAGCAACTTATGAGAACCTGTCTCTAAATAAAATACAAAATAGGGCTGGGGATGTGGCTTGGTGGAGTGCCACTGAGTTCAGTTCCCAGGTTCAAATAAATAAATACATCAATCAATCATGCTTTTTTTTTTTTTACCAAAATCTTTCCTTTCTCTAAGTGGTATTAGTTTCAAAGTATCAGTAAATGAAATATATCTCTGGCCTCTTTTAAAATGATACTTTTTGTAATTGTAGAAATGGGTTGTGTAAATTCTTTTTACAGAAAAATGATTTGCTATTACCCCTCCTATGTTTATTATTTTTTATAATTTTGATCACTAGCAATGATATATTTTTATTTTCACTGACCTATTTAAGTATTTCAAACATTATTTTATAACCCTATACAATATTATACACACCATATTAACAGAATGAAGGATAGTATTCTCATGATTATCTAAATAGATGCAAAAGAAAATCATCATCAAATTCAATACCCATTCATAGCAAAAACCTTCAACAAATTAGGTATAGAGGAAATTTAACTCAACAAAATAAAGGCCTATGCAGAAGTTCATAGGTAACATTATACTCCATGGTAAACATCTGAAATCTTTTCTGCTGGGATCAGAAATTAGGCAAGTAGGCACATTTGTGAACTTCCCCTAAGCAGAATTGGAAGGCTTAACCAGAGAATGATACAAGCAAAAGAAACACAAGGAATCCAAATTGGAGAGGAAAAAATAAAATTATCTATATTAGAAGATGAAATGATCCTATATGTCAGAAACACTAAACGCTCCACAAAACCTGTGGGAATAAACATATTCAGTAAAATTTCAAGACACAAAAATCAACATACGAAATTCAGTTGCATCTCTGTATAATAACAATGAACCACTGAAAAGAAAATTAGTAATATAATTCAATTTATAATAGCATAAAAGCAAAATAAACTACTCAGGAATAAACTTCACCAAGGGGACAGAAGATCTGTGCACTAAAGACTATAAAAGATTAATGAAAGAAATTGAAGAGGGAGCAAATAAATGAAAATATAGTCTGTGTTCATGGATTGTAAACCTTAAAATTGTTAAAATACTCATAATACCCAAAGCCTCTATTTAAAACATGAATTGCTTAGAAATAGTGATTGCTATTTCTTATGAAAATTCTGTACCTCCAAAATGCCCTTGGACCACTTTTCACTCAATTTTTCTTAATATGCTGCTAGGCAGACAACATGCTTATTAGTTTACTCATTCATAATGTCTTATTTGCCCAGATATTTTGAAGACACTATCAATTCAACATTTTCAAAACTGACTTAGGTAATTTTGAATTTCTAACTTGTTTTTTCCTTCCTATTCTACCTTGGCGACAATCACACATACTTCTAGATACCCAATCTTGATTTCTGGAAGTTTCTCATATTGGATCCTTTATTTTCCTCTTTCATCTCACATAGCACATCTAGTTAATCATCAAATCCTGACATTTATCTCTTTAATATCACCAGACTTTTTTCTTTCCCAATGTAGATTCTCCCTCCCTCATTCAGCAAGTTCCTGAATGATTTTCTTGCTTTCTATCTACACTCTTGTATAATTATCCTCTGAATAACCAGGGTTGCTTTCTTAAATGATTTATACTACCAGTTATCATTACTCCTAGTTCGAATAACCAGGTCTTTGCTATCTTCCTATGGCCTGCACAGGATCTGTGACATAGGAATAGTTTACAAGTGGTATTGAAGGGGTATTTTATCATCAGAAATTTTTCCTTGGTACTGTAGTTGAATCAGAAAAACATTATATGAAATTTAAGAGTTAGTATGAATTCTGGGGACCTCCCCCAAAATAGTAACGGTTAGAAAGATAAAAGTCTCAATAAGTAATCTCTAAATGTCTCCTATCATTGTTAAATTTGGTCAGAATTTAAAAATCACAAGATCCATACTTTGCAAACTCCTTTTGTGATCAAAACAAATTCTTGCTTTCTTTAATTCTGGATCCAAAATAATTTTAGTTTAGTGATGCTCTCATCTCTTGTCAAATGTGGCATTATTTCAAATACCCTAATCCCTAAATTTAAATGCATTACTAAAGTAATACAAGAGTTCACATGATGTATTGCTTTTATTTAGAAATCACTGATATATTCTCTTTTACATACCTGTTGTTAGAAAGAATGCATATTTGAATTTTAATGGCTTTTTACCTTTTATTTTCCTTTATTTTAGCTGTGCCATTTAGTTATATTCATAGGCCAATCACAGATAATATTAAGTTAAATTTGAAGTATGAACAGAAAAAACATTTTAAAGTGCTACTTGGGGAATTAATTCAAACTGCCTTTGTTTTTCTCTCTAGTTCTTTTATGTTTGAAGATATAAGAATAGCTAATAGATGAAAATTGCAGTTTAGCTTGTGATTCTAAGACATTCACTGTGACCTCCTTCAACTCCCTTTGATCCATAAGAATAGTAAATTTACTTAAATTGCTCTTTTTGAAATTTATTTCATCTTTCTGACTTACAGACTTTGTTTATATATTTTAATATCTTCTTAAAATTAGATTCAATTCAATTTTGTGGCATTGTACTTTGATTATCATTATGAATTCATTTAATTTTAGGCTTTGTGTTGTAAAATAAAAGCTCCAAAAGTTCTTTAAAAAATAGTAAGCCCACATTCAGTGTTTATGATGAACTATTTGGGTTTTTCCCCAACATGGCTGCTTAAGACGATGTATCCATAAGGAGAAAATCTGCCCTGTCAATAAAAAAATCTTTAATGGGCTGACCTTTAGCTTGTGGACAGCCACAACTGAAATCCAACAGTCTACTTTTAATTAGTTAAGATGTCATTCCAAGAACAGATAGTGAAACAAAGTCATAATTCTGGAAGACATTTCGTTCAGTAGGGATTTAGGAAAAGCTGACAGGAGGCAATGCTGTCAAGCATTAATGACTTTTTGAGACTGAGTGACAGTACAACATTTCATTTTAAGTAGGTCAAGGTTAGTTTGTCACTCAGTGGCAACACAAATACACACCACAATTTCTGGCACACACACACCAGAAAAATCAGAAAAACTAAGAAGAAAGGATTGGTGTTATTAGTTTATTTTTTGCTATCAACAGTTTGTAAAACCATACAAAGAATAGTAACATATATGCTGAAAAAATAATGAGTAATATAACAAGAAATTTATTTTATATATGCTATTTCAACAAATGATTAAGTTGACAAATTCAGAACAATGTACAGATTATTTTCTGAACGGTATGAGAGGCCCTAATAAGTTTAGAGTTGTTGATTTTTTATTTTGTTAGCAAATTCACTAACATTTACAAAAAAAGACAGTTTAAAATTTCATATGATAAATTATATTTTATTGTTCTAGTAATTGGAAATATGTGTTTTTCTCATGAAATTCACTACTCATTTTTCTGCCCTGACTAAATTTCTCACTGAAGACCAAGAATGAAATGATTAATCTTTATCTTGTTTTACACAAAATTGTCTTTCAAGCTCATTCATATTCAGATTGGTTGTGTCCTAAACAATTTTTCCTAGTAACTATAAGAAAAGAAAATTAAGATAAAAAAATTAAAAATACAACAGAAATCAAATGTGTGTGTATATATATATAAATATATGTATAAGTAAATGTACACATATCTGTGCTATGTATAATAACCCAAGAATAGCAAAATGAAGATAAATAAATATCAAGGGCATTTAGTTATTTTCTCTCTTATAATGAAATGAGATAAATCAACATAGAGTATATTTGTTTATTTGTTTTTTGTTTTCTACTGCAGTGATGTTGCTTTATTTTTAGCTTCTTTTTGTGATTTTTTTAATTTAAAAAGAGTAAATATTATTTATCATTGGTGAGGGAATCACAGATATAGGGAGCAATGTGGTCACTTACACTGAACTGCTGTAAATATATTCCTGCGTTTCTGTCAATATTTATCACATACATTCACTGGATTCTTTGAAAATTGCTTTGATATTCTTTTTTTTTTCTTGTAAACAAATGGGATACATGTTGTCTCTCTGTTTGTACATGGTGTAAAGGCATACCATTTGTGTAACCATACATTTACATAGGGTAATGTTGTTTGATTTATTCTGTTATTTTTTCCCTTCCCCCCTGATCCTCCCACCCCTCTTTTCCCTCTATACAGTCCTTCCTTCCTCCATTCTTGCCACCCTCCCTAACCCTAACTCTAACCCTAACACTAAACCCTCCCACCCCCCATTATGTGTCATCATCCATTTATTAGCGATATCATTCGTCCTTTGGTTTTTTGAGATTGGCTTATCTCGCTTAGCATGATATTCTCCAATTTCATCCATTTGCCTGCAAATGCCATAATTTTATCATTCTTTATGGATGAGTAATATTCCATTGTATATATATACCACCGTTTCTTTATCCATTCATCAATTGAAGGGCATCTAGGTTGGTTCCACAATCTGGCTATTGTGAACTGAGCAGCTATGAACATTGATGTGGCTGTATCTCTGTAATATGCTGATTTTAAGTCCTTTGGGTATAGGCCAAGGAGTGGGATAGCTGGGTCAAATGGTGGTTCCATTCCAAGTTTTCTAAGGAGTCTCCACACTGCTTTCCAGAGTAGCTGCACTAATTTGCAGCCCCACCAGCAATGTATGAGTGTACCTTTCTCCCCACATCCTCTCCAACAACTACTGTTGCTTGTATTCTTGATAATCGTCATTCTAATTGGGGTGAGGTAGAATCTTAGGGTGGTTTTGATTTGCATTTCTCTTATTACTAGAGATGTTGAACATTTTTCCATATGTTTGTTGATTGCTTGTAGATCTTCTTCTGTGAAGTGTCTATTCATTTCCTTAGCCCATTTGTTGATTGGATTATTTGCATTCTTGGTGTAGAGTTTTTTGAGTTCTTTATAGATTCTGGAGATTAGTGCTCTATCAGAAGTATGACTGGCAAAGATTTTCTCCCACTCTGTAGGCTCTTTCTTCGCATTGCTGATAGTTTCCTTTGCTGAGAGAAAGCTTTTTAGTTTGAATCTATCCCAGTTATTGATTCTTGCTTTTATTTCTTGTGCTATGGGAGTCCTGTTGAGGAAGTCTGGTCCTAAGCCGACATGTTGAAGCTATGGACCTGCTTTTGCTTCTATAAGATGCAAGGTCTCTGGTCTGATTCCAAGGTCCATTATCCATTTTGAGTTTAGTTTTGTGCATGGTGAGAGATATGGGTTTAGTTTCATTCTGTTGCATATGGATTTCCAATTCTCCAAGCACCAATTGTTGAAGAGGCTCTCTTTTCTCCATTGTATATTTTTGGTCCCTTTGTCTAGAATGAGAAAATTGTATTTATTTTGGTTTTTGTCCATGTCCTCTATTCGGTACCATTGATCCACCTTTCTATTTTGGTACAAATACCATGCCGTTTTTGTTACTATTGCTTTGTAGTAGAGTTGAAGATCTGGTATTGCGATACCCCCTGCTTCACTTTTTCTGCCAAGGATTGCTTTAGCTATTCTGGGATTTTTATTCTTCCAGATGAATTTCATAATTGCTTGCTCTATTTCTGTAAGGTACATCATTGGGATTTTAATTGGAATTGCATTGAATCTGTATAGCCCTTTTGGTAGTATGGCCATTTTGACAATATTAATTCTTCCTATCCAAGAACATGGGAGATCTTTCCATCTTCTAAGGTTTTCTTTAATTTCTTTCTTTAGTGTTCTGTAGTTCTCATTATAGAGGTCTTTCACCTCTTTTGTGAGATTGGTTCCCAAGTATTTTATTTTTTTCAATGCTATTGTAAATGGGGTAGTTTTCCTAATTTCTCTTTCTGAAGATTTATCACTTATGTATAAAAATGCATTAGATTTATGTGCAATTGATCTTATATCCTGCTACTTTACTGAATTCACTTATGAGATCTAAAAGTTTTCTGGTGGAATTTCCTGGTTCCTCTAAGTATATAATCATATCATCAGCAAATAGGGATAGTTTGAGTTCTTCTTTTCCTGTTCGTATCCCTTTAATTTCTTTGGTCTGTCTAATTGCTCTGGCTAGAGTTTCAAGAACGATATTGAATAGGAGTGGTGAAAGAGGGCATCCCTGCCTTGTTCCAGTTTTTAGGGGGAATGCTTTCAGTTTCTCACCATTTAGAATGATATTAGCCATGGGCTTAGCATAGATGGCCTTTACAATGTTAAGGAATGTTCCCATTATCCCTATCTTTTCTAGTGTTTTGAACATGAAGGGGAGCTATATTTTATCAAATGCTTTTTCTGCATCTATTGAGATAATCATGTGATTCTTGACTTTAAGTCTATTGATATGGTGAATGACATTTATTGATTTCTTGATGTTGAACCAACCTTGCATCCCTGGGATAAAACCCACTTGATCATGGTGCACTATCTTTTTAATATGTTTTTGTATGCGATTTGCTAAAATTTTGTTGAGAATTTTTGCGTCGATGTTCATTAAGGATATTGGTCTGAAATTTTCTTTCCTCCATGTGTCTCTGTCTGGTTTAGGTATCAGGGTGATATTGGCTTCATAGAATGAGTTTGGGAGGGTTCCCTCCTCTTCTATTTTATGGAATACTTTGAGAAGTATTGGAATGAACTCTTCTTTAAAGGTTTTGTAGAACTCGGCTGAGAACCCATCAGGTCCAGGACTTTTCTTTGTTGGTAGGCTTTTGATGACTTCTTCTATTTCATTACTTGAAATTGGTCTATTTAAATTGTGTATGTCCTCCTCGTTCAGTTTAGGCAATTCATATGTCTCTAGAAACCTGTTGATGTCTTCGAAATTTTCTATTTTGTTGGAGTATAGATTTTCAAAATAGCTTCTAATTATGTTTTGTATTTCAGTCGTGTCTGTTGTGATATTTCCTTGTTCATTCCGAATTTTAGTGATTTGGGTTTTCTCTCGTCTTCTCTTTGTTAGTGTGGCTAAAGGTTTATCAATTTTGTTTATTTTTTCGAAGAACCAACTATTTATTTTGTCAATTTTTTGTATTGTTTCTTTTGTTTCAATTTCGTTGATTTCAGCTCTGAGTTTAACTATTTCCTGTCTTCTACTACTTTTGGTGTTGGTCTGTTCTTCTTTTTCTAGGGCTTTGAGCTGAAGTGTTAGGTCATTTATTTATTGATTTTTACTTCTTTTATTAAATGCGCTCCATGAAATAAATTTTTCTCTAAGTACTGCTTTCATAGTGTCCCAGAGATTTTGATATGATGTTTTTTGTTCTCATTTACCTCTAAGAATTTTTTAATTTCCTTCCTAATATCTTCTGTTATCCATTCATCATATAATAGCATATTGTTTAATCTCCAGGTGTTGAAGTAGTTTCTGTTTTTTACTCTTTCATTTATTTCTAACTTCAATGCATTATGATCTGATAGAATACAAGGTAGTGTCTCTATCTTCTTGTATTTGCTAATATTAGCTTTGTGGCATAATATATGGTCTATTTTAGAGAAGGATCCATGTGCTGCTGAGAAGAAAGTGTATTCGCTCTTGGTTGGATGGTATATTCTATAAATGTCTGTTAAGTCTAAATTATTGATTGTGTTATTGAGATCGATGGTTTCTTTGTTCAATTTTTGTTTGGAAGATCTGTCCAGTGGTGAGAGAAGCATGTTAAAATCACCTAGTATTATTGTATTATGGTCTATTTGGTTTCTAAAACTGAGAAGGATTTGTTTGACATACATGGATGAGCCACTGTTTGGGGCATAGATGTTTATGATTGTTATATCTTGCTGATTTATGCTTCCCTTAAGCAGTATGAAATGTCCTTCTTTATCCCTTCTGACTAACTTTGGCTTGAAGTCCACATTATCTGAAATGAGGATGGATACTCCAGCTTTTTTGTTGATTCCATGTGCATGGTATGTTTTTCCCCATCCTTTCACCTTTAGTCTATGGGTATCTTTTTCTATGAGGTGCGTCTCTTGCAGGCAACATATTGTTGGATCTTTCTTTTTAATCCAATCTGCCAGTCTATGTCTTTTGATTGATGAATTCAGGCCATTAACATTCAGGGTTATTATTGAGATATGATTTGTATTCCCGGTCATTTTGTTCATTTTTAAAATTTTATTTATTTATTTACTTTTTTGACACAACTTGGTTCCTCCTTTATTTGACAGTTTCTTTAGGATAATTCCTCCTTTGCTGATTTGCTTCTTTGTTTTTTATCTCTTCCTCATGGAATAGTTTGCTGAGAATGTTCTGTAATGCTGGTCTTTTTGTAAATTCTTTTAACTTTTGTTTATCATGGAATGATTTTATTTCATCGCCAAATTTGAAGGTAAGTTTTGCTGGGTATAAGACTCTTGGTTGGCATGCATTTTCTTTCAGAGCTTGAAAAATGTTGTTCCAGGCCCTTGTAGCTTTTAGGGTCTGGATTGAAAAAATCTGCTGATATCCGTATTGGTTTCCCCCTGAATGTAATTTGGTTCTTTTCTCTCACAGCCTTTAAAATTCTGTCTTTATTTTGTATGTTAGGTATTTTCATTATAATGTGCCTCAGTGTGGGTCTGTTGTAATTTTGTGTATTTGGAGTCCTATAAGCCTCTTGAACTTGATTTTCCATTTCATTCTTCAGATTTGGGAAATTTTCTGATATTATTTCATTGAATAAATGATTCATTCCTTTGGTTTGTTTCTCTAAGCCTTCCTCAATCCCACTAATTCTCAAATTTGGCCTTTCATGATATCCCATAGTTCTTGCAGATTCTGTTCATGATTTCTTACCATCTTCTCTGTTTGTTCAACTTTGTTTTCAAGGTTAAATATTTTGTCTTCAATATCTGAGCTTCTGTCTTCCAGGTGTTCTATCCTATTGGTTATGCTTTCTATGGAGTTCTTAATTTGGTTTATTGTTTCCTTCATTTCAAGGATTTCTGTTTGGTTTTTTTTCAATATCTCTAACTCTTTATTGAAATGATCTTTTGCTTCCTGTATTTGCTCTGTTAACTGTCAATTGGTGCGATCATTCAATGTCTGCATTTGCTCTTTCATCTCATCGTTTGCTTTCCTGATCATTTTAATTATGTACATTCTGAACTCCCTATCTGTCATTTCTTTTGCCATGCTGTTGTTGGATTTTATTGATGTAACTACTAGATTTGTTTGGGGCATTTTCTTCCCTTGTTTTCTCATATTGTTCAGGAATAAGTGGGTCATTAGATATTGCAAATTTTCTCTATTGACTTATAATATCCCTGAAGATTGCTAGCATATCCCCTCTTATCATTTAGTAACCTGAAGTCTTGGAGGAAGTTAATAATGCGGTGCTCCACAAGGAAGCTGCCTCTCTAGGGGTGGTGACCCTCAGGTCGGGTATATTCCCTGATAGTGGGCAGAGTTGCCTTCACTTGTTGACCAATGGTCATCCAAAGGGGAACTAGGCTGCGGGCTGAGGCAAGGCCTGTTTGTGCCTGTGTCTCTGGTTTTACCGTCCTTGTGGGAAAACCTCACCTGGCAGGGAAGACTCACCCGGTGGGGAAGTCTCTCTGGTCATTTCCCCTTCTAGAGGTTCCACTCAATCTAAAACTACCACCTGGGCTGGGCTGTATTCCTCTGCAACGTTCCCAGGGCCCAGACCTACCTCCTGGACCTGGGAGCCTCACCCTTCACAGACGGGTCTCCTTAGGCTGCCTCTCCTCAGAGAATCTGCTCGTAGTCCTGGAAACATCACCCCGCCCCTAGGCGTGTCTCTGTGGGGCTCTTCCAGCAAGAAGCCGCCTAGGTCCTGGGACACTGCTCTGCACCTTATTGCCTGGCTATGCGGCCCCTCCTCTGAGCCGCCACCTGGAGCCCCGTACAATAGCTCCGAGACCCAGAGACCCACCACACACCTCTTCCTCTGGACAGCTGCCCGGTGTTCCGACGCAGTCACTAGGAGTCCAAGCAACTCAGTTCACCTCTCTTCCTCCCGCCAACCGCCCGTAGCCCTAGGCAGTCACTCCGAGTTCAAGTGACCCACCTGTTCCTCCTCCTCCTCGGGGTAACCCCCCAGGTGTTCAGGAGCGGTGACTTTGAGTCCAAACAACTCACCACTCGCCTCCTCCTCTGGCAACTGCCAGTAGCTCTGATGCAATCACTCTGAGACCAAGAGACCCGCCGCGCTTCTCCTCTTCCTCTGGGCAACCCCCCGGTGTTCAGAAGCGGTCGCTCTGAGTCTAAACAACTCGCCACGCAGCTCCTCCTCTGGCAGCCCCGCGGAGCCCCAGTGGTTGCTCCAGTCCAAGCGCTGTGCTGAGCAGCCACCTCTATGATGTTCCCAGTGGTCCGTGTTTACCACCCCTGTGGGGGGAGGGGCGTCTCGCCGAGCAACTCTACTTCACAAATTCCCTGCATTCCGGGACTACCACCCCATCCCGGACGCCTTCCTAATGGGAGATACTCACCCAGTGGCTTTGAGTTGGTCCCAAGTCTCTCACTATGTTCTCTTTTGAATCCTGCGTCCCGGAGCAACATGAAATGCAGCCGCCCTCTAGTCTGCCATCTTGAAACCCCTGCTTTGATATTCTTTTGCCCACACTTAGGTGACAGCCTTATGGGTAAATTCAACTTCCTGTAAGAATTTATAAAGTTGAACTTGCTTTGAATTTTAGGTACAGCACAGATCAAATTGTATTAGATTTGAAATAATCAAATTGTATAGGTTTTACATGTGTGTTAAGCATATCCCCACTAATTTTACTTTTAGTTTCAGATTGATACTATCTATGCTTAACTGATAAAGCACTTAGTATCTTTTATTTACGTACTTTTTTTTTTAATTTCTATCTCATGTGAAATGTTACTTGTTACTAAAAGCAATACTATCTTTTACCCAACTCATAAGACAATGGCAGGCTTACTTCACACTTTTACTATATAGCCCAGCAGCCCCTACAGCTTTACCAATACAATAAAATCATTCAATTTATCTTTCAATGTTATTTTTGTACTTTTGGTTTGTTCTTTGTTTTTTGGAACTCTGTGTCAGAATAAATTGGTGATCTAGAGTTGATAGCACTAGAATTTACAGACTACTTTGTTGCAAAATCATCTAATGTGTTAATGTTTTATCCAATATCATTGGAATTATTCCTAATTTTTTGGAAGCATGATGAACAAAAGAGCCCAATGATTTGGTTAGGATCATACATACTCATTGAAAGGAAAACAACTCTACCTCGTAGATGGTAACATACCTACGCTCACAGTGAAGGCTTGACATCTCCTTTAAACAGACTTGCCACAGATTCTTCTGAAACACCTGTGTGCCTGAATATTTGTAAATGCTGCACAAAAATTTATTAACTTAATCTTCCTGAAAACAATGGGTGGTTTTATTTCCTTCATGAGACAACATGTAAATATATTGAAAATGGAAGCAATGTGTTAATTACGAACACCAAACACTTTTTCACCATCCCATCTTGGAATTGACTATCCCATACTTAATCCTAGCACCATCCAAATATTATTATTGGCTATAAGAGGTAAAGAGAAACATAGGTGTTTTTATCTTGTGAGGAAAGATTAATAACAAAAAAAATGAAGAAATAGGCCTTTGAGATTTTATTTACAATTCTCATCCAGAATTTATTTACAAGTCAAAATATAGTCTTCATTTATCTGATATTCATAATTGAACAAATATTTGGTATATCTTGTTTATAAAAAGTTAATTTTTGTGTGAGAACTTTTTAAAAATTTCAAACAGTATGTTATCTGGGTTATTAATCATACAGATGTCACATGCTAAATTATTATTAAAATTTCATTTGAAAAATAATACCTTACTGCAGTTTTTAAAACTTTGTATTACTAATAATTAAATAGAAAAATAAACTTGCTCAGGGTACATTTCAGTTACTAGTATGTGATTTTCATTTCCCTTAGATAGATTCTAATACCTACCTAGGGAAGAAAGAAAATAGAATTTCTACTAAAGCGATACAACAACATTTTTAAGCTATAATGACAAACATATGATTATTACTTAGAAAAAAAATCTTAATTAATATGGTAAGATGTATTAAGTTTAAAACTTCATTTTGTATTTTATGGTATTATTCTGATTATAAAACAGAATAATAAGTTTTAAAGATGGAATTTGTATAAAATTTAATTCATTTTAAATTTTAAATTACAAATAATTTTGTCCAAACTAACATTGATTAATTTCACAATAAGTTTACACTATGTAGTTTTTAGAACTTTTACTTTTAAATTTAATTAATGTGAGTTTTTAAATTACTCCAAACAGGACAGGTATCAAAAATACTAGCCTGTCTTGTGGAAAGTTGTGTTAAAGATTAGAATTTTTATAGGTATAACAAAATACATTAATACACCAAAAAATTATTTTTACTTATTTAAGTGAATAGAGTAATACCATTCCTCCTTTTCCTGCTGATGCTAAAAATCACATTCTCTGAAATCAAAGTATGCTATGTACATGTGTGCACATACTACATGAATCCTGATTATACAGAAACAAGGTAAACTAACTAAAATAATAATAATCACAATAATTATAATTATGATAATAATAACAGAATATCAGTAGAGTAGAACAAGAGGGTCAGGGGGAGGGCAGAGAGGAGGAAAGGTGAAGGAACTGAGGAAAAGTTGATCAAATTATGTTATGTCCATGTATACATCTGGCATAATAAATCCCATTATTTTGTTTAACTATAAATCACCATTGCATAACAAATAACAAATTTTTAAAAAGCCATGTTCCTACTTCAGAAGGTTAAAAATTCTTGAAAACTTTGACTAGTTTTTAAAATTTTACTTTACAGTTCCCAAAAGTTTTTATCTACTAATATGCCAATTTTATTTTTTAAAAAACATTATTTCCTTTCCTATGACAAATTTAAAACAAATACGTAAATAAAATAATCAGTTCACTTATGTCATCCTCCTCTCCCCCAAAACTGAGAGATTTTATCTCCCCTAGATGTATCCTACAAGATGTGCTAAAAGGGAGTTCTCTAAACTGTAAAGAATAAACAGTAATGAGTAAGAAGAAAACTTCAGAAGATATAAACGCAACTACATAAAATCAGAATACTTTGATATTATAACAGGGTGCATAAACCTTCATATTTTTATTATAAAGACAAAAACAATTAAAGATAATAATTGTATTGAAATGTTAAGAGATAAGCAGAAATATGTAAAATAGTACATTAAAAATTCAAAATATGGGAAGGAATGGAGTGAAATTATCATTTATTAGTATATTTTCATTGTTTTTATTTCTTATCTTTATAATCTTAAATAGTTATACTTTCAGAATAGTGTGTTACAATCAGAAGAAGTTTTTATAAGCCTCTTGGTAACCACAAAGCAAAAATCAATAATAAAAACGATTAAAATAATAATCAAGACATCAAGACACACTATTAGTGTAAATCACTCAACAAAAAGGAAGAGAGTGAATAAAGAAGAAAGAAACTGCAAGAAATATAGAAAGCAAGTTACAAGGTTAGTGTAGCAAGACCTTATCTATATTTATCTTCAATGCAATGTCAATTACTTCAGTTCTCTGTATACTCATTTCACATAGAGTGACTGAATGGTTAAGATAAAACTTATGTGTTGCATACGAGAGAATAGCTTCACCCTTAAAGCCACAGGTAGAATAAGAATGAAGGAATGAAATAAGATATTCCACAAAAATGGAATCACATAACAAGCAGGAGTAGCTATAAAATAAACTTTATATTAAAACCACAACAATAGTGAAAAGCAGTAAAAAGAGACAGGAAGGTAATTATAAAGTAGTAAATGGAACAATTCAGCAAGAAAAAATAATAATTCTAAATCCATATGCACCCAATATTGGAGTATATTTAAAATGAAAGTCAATACTAAGTGTAGCACACTTTAACACAACCACTAAAAGTCATTTCAATTAGATGTTGAGGTATTAAATAGGAAGATGCCTAATATTTGTAGAAAATTTTCCAATAGTTTGAATACATTTGATGCCTCTTTATCTGTTACTGTGTTCAAAGCTCTTTTTACTGTTCCTGCATTTCTCTTTTTTAAAAAAAGGCATAGTTCTGATTTCTCTTTTCTAAATACAGATAACTTATAATAAGAATAGACACTATTAAGTAACTTAATTAAACTAACTAATGTAGAGTGAATAACATCTCAGAGTTAGTAAGGAGCTGTCCCAACTTGTCAGTCTCTAGATACCATGATTTTTACTATGTTGTGAAACAACCTTGCTTCACTTGTTCTGAAGGAAATGACCTTGCTTCATGTGTTCTAGTATTACCAGAATCTATAACTTCTTCAATCTACAACCTCTCAATATATTTATCCAAAATGTAAAACAACTATGTCATTCATGGCCAAATACTTGAAACCCTGATGCCATAATTAAAGTCCATTACTAACAAAGTTGCATCTCCTTTATTGATCATGGTAGACTATATTGCTATAATTTATCTTCCATGTGAAGTGAACAAAAATTATGGTTGAAATACTCTAACAGTCAATTCAACTAAGTATAATAAGTTACAGGAGAATACAATATCAGAGACATGCCCGAACAGTTTCTCAGTTTGTCCTTTCAATTTGCAAATACAAATATCAGTGTTTAGACTTTAATATTATTTTGTTGTTCTCTGATTGATGAGCCTTTCCATCTCATTTCCAACTAACCTAAACAGAGACTAACATCTCTCATCACATTAAATCATAGCTATATGTGTATGTGTGCGTTCATGTATATGGCTACAAGACTTTTGGGTAAGACAATATGTAGAGACAATAGGTAATCAAGGAAACTTCACTTTTTAAAAAAATTTCATATATACAGTGAAAAATTCTTAAATTTCATAGTATATTGTAGAAGGTTTTAGTCTGAGAGTTAACAGAAGACACCCCCAACACACAAATATACACAAATATAGATATATATGTATATACACTGGGTATTTTAATTGGAAAAGTATTTACACACATATGTTAAAATATTTAAACACATATGGAAGCAAACTAGACATAACTTGAAGACAGCATAAGCAATGTGTACCAGATGGGACTGCAAATTGGTTCAACCACTCTGGAAAGCAGTATGGAGATTTCTCAGAAAACTAAGAATGAAACAACCATTTGATCCAGTTATCCCACTCCTTGATATGTGCCCACAGGACTTAAAATCAGTATACTACAGTGATGTAGCCACATCAATGTTGAGAGCATCTCAGTTCACACGAACAAAGTTGTGGAACCAACTTAGTTGCCCTTCAACAGATAAATGGGTAAAGACAATGTGACATACATGCACAACAGAATATTACTCAGTCATAAAGAAGAATGAAATTATGGCATTTGCCAGTAAATGAATGGAACTGGAGAATATCATACTAAGTGAAGTAAGTCAGTTTCCCAAAACCAAAGGTCAAATATTCTCTCTGATATGTGGATGGGGAGAATAAAAGTTCATTGGATTAGGCAAAGGGGAATGAAGGGAAGGGAGGAGGATGGGAATAGGAGACAGTACAATGAATTGGACATAACTTTCCTACGTTCATACATGAACACACAACCAGTGAAATTTCACATGTACAACCACAAGAATGAGATCCTACTTAGAATAAGTTACACTCTATGTATGTCAAAATACACACATATCTAAAAAGAATGAATAAAAACCTACACAAAAGAAATGTCTACCAGATATAAATTAAACACAGCAAAGATTTACAAACTGATATACAAAGTTCGTCTGACTATGCATCTGCTAGCGTTATATTACAATTTTTGACTCCAATATTCAGCACAGAAATGTCATAGAATCACCACAATGGATTAAGAGAAGATTCATAAAAATTTGTTTAGCAGAAATTATTTCTTTTAGACCCTAAAATCTAAGGCTTTGAAGTTTAATAATGGCTTTTTATTATTAAAAACATGTTTTTAGAAACACAGCAGCAATAGTTATTAATTGCCACAGGCACTTCTAAAACTTTTTTCCCCACATTGATCTCTTGCTATTTTTCATCAACCTATATAGCACATGTATTAAGTAACACTTATTAAATTGCACAGAATCAGAACCATGGAATTCAAACACTCAAAAACATTTGAAGGAGGTTAGTCTCTGGCTGCAAAGAAGGTCCTACTTTTCACAAGATAAACTGTGTTCTATGCGAGGCAACTGGTTTATGATAAAACATGCCACAGCAGGAATCCAAAAACTTTTCTTCTCTTGGGAAATGGGTTTTGTCCTTGTGATTGTTCATTTTATGTGATAACTTGGCTAGGCTATTGGTGCCGGTTCTTCTGTAAAATATTAATTATGATGCCACTTTGAAGATATTCTTTTTACATGGAATTAACATTTATGTAAGTAGACTTTGAGTAAAGCAAATTGGTCTCCATAATGTGAATAGGTCTCATCCAAACAGTCGATGGTCTTAAGAGAACAGACTGAGGTCCCTGGAGAAACAAGCAGCTCTGTCTCCAGACTGCTGTTGAACTTGAGACTTCAACAGCAAGCAATTCTTCCCTAGAACTCTCACCCTGTCCTGGAGGTTTTGGAACTTCCCAGTCCCAATAATCATTTCAACCAATTTTTAAAGTAAATTCTCTCTCTCTCTCTCTCTCTCTCTCTCTCTCGCCCTTTCTCCTATTGATTTATTTTTCTTAACAGAATCCTAACATAGCCTTTATGACTGAAAATCATATGGATGCTTGGCCTGGGTTACTTCTTATTATTTCTTTTCCTCATTTTCATTTTAAATTTAAAATAAATTTTAAATGATGCATAAAAATTGTACATATATATGATATTTTGATAGATGTACAGATTGAATAATATTTAAATCAAGGTCTTGACACATCTAGTGGGATTTCTAAGAAAGGTTTGTAGGTGGTTGCTTAAACATCAGATGAGGAGATGTTTAACTGTCTTGTTGCATTGTAGAAAACAATATTATAAAGACTTTGAACTTCCCGAACCTCAATTTTATTGAATGTAAATTGACCAAGTTGAAGGACATAAAATGAAATAAAAGATAATGACCAAAAATTATCTTTTCAGCTGGTTGTCCTGGCACATGCCTGTAATCCCTGTGACTTGGGAGGGTGAGATAGGAGGATCATGAGTTGAAGGCCAGTCTGGGCAATTTATTGGAATTCTGCCTCAAAGTAAAAAGGGTGGAGGATATAACTCAGTGATTATAGCAACCCTGGGTTTAATCCCTACTACTGAAAAAAAAATCATTTTTCTCACCCAATAAAAAGGAAGATGTTATTTTTAAATATATTATATCTATAAAAGACCAATTTTAAGTTAACCAACAAATAATTTACAAACACACACCATATACTAATAAATAAAACAAAAGAACTTTACAATTTTGGGGGGTCAATATTGGATTATAAAACCTTATAGCAGGGATTGCATAGAATAAGAAGTAAAAGATTTTCATATTAAAATATGAGAGGGAAGAAAAATACAATAAAGATATACATGTTTTTCAGTGAACAAAAAAATCTAACAGTGATGGAAATATAGCATTATTAATTTCAATTAAATATATGTACTTATTTGTTTGGGGGATTGGAATATGGGCAGTGTTTTGTATGTCATTTGCTAAGATAGTCCCTGCTCTAACTAATAACCTTTTGCATTACAGTATTTTACTCTTCAATAAAATAAATGGATGAATCCAGGTCTTTATATACAGTCTTGCCTGCAAAATTAGTATTATTTAAAGAAATCCAAGACTACTGCTTTGATATCCTTTCATAGCTACACACCGGTGAGAAATTACAAAATCAACTCTGCCACTGAAATTGGACCTAAGAGTGAACATTCTTTTTGCCTGCTTCTATGCTTCCTACCATTCAGGCTCCTCACTTGTGCCTATCACCACTCAAAAATTGACAATATTTAAAAAAACTGGATAGGCAAATGCCCGTATTTAACTTTGAAAACTGATTCTCATTATTTCTAGATGTAAGCCAACTAAGATCAAGCACCTTATTTCTCTCCTACCTGTTAGAGTAGTCAACTTCTCTACATTGTTTTAGTGTGCTTTCAGCAGCAAGTAGAAAGTCCCTTGAAGGCAAAAATGATCAAACATACGTTATTATTCTGAGCATAGCAGAAGAAAAAATGGTGGTTTTCACTTTATTGTCTACTTATATTCTTAGGTAAGTAAGCAGAATTATTGTTTAATTTGCAGTAGTCTTCTTAATAAAAACTTTAAATAAAGTATCATAAATCCTCAAATTTAAACTCTCTAAAATTAACATTAACCGTCCTAAATCAATATCCTACCAGTTTTATTTTTTCAAACAATTTTATGTTTGACACCATTTTTGAAACTTAACAACATTCTTTAATATATATGATTAATATCTCATTTCGGATTACAATTTAATTACAGTATTTTTTAAATACCAAGCATCAGAATCTCCCCATAACAGAGTAAGTTGACATAATGCTTGTTTTCCTTTCTATAATAATCATTATTAGCATAATTAATTTCAGTTAAATAGTGAGTATGTATTATTTAAGTGATCTCAAATGGCCAGTTGAAAAGAAAGACAATTTTAAGTTACTTAACAATTTTATATTAATGTTGATAGATATCATGTATTTAACTTTCTAGATATCCTGAGGCTAGTATGATTTATCTGTAGTTCATAATAAGAAACTTATTAGCCTTATTGAAAACACATTCAGGTAAAATACCTATACTACCACCATTTTATTGATCATCATATTAAATATTTTTTAGTCAGAAGTATACATTGATATTAAAAATATTTGGAATCATTACTTAGATTATGTATACATTTAAAAAGTGAGTGCTTGGCTTTTATTTTATTATTTTCTTTTGTGATATTTACCAGGGAGTTAACTTAGAGGCATTATATAAAATGTTCTTAACACTATAATAATATGTGTACATATAAACATATACCTATATGTACATGTAAAACACATATTTAAGCTACATTTATTGGCTATTATATATACTGTCTAATATTAGGATTGTTTGTATTGCACTGTGTTTTAATTTAATGATAATTTTGTAAAAGATTAACAATAATGTAAATAAATTTTAGAAAAAGGAAGCAAATTTCAAAGCAAGGAATTTAGCGAGACCATATTTAATCAACTTGAGAAGCATCCACCATTACTTCACTATTTTGACCTACCACATATCAGAGGCTTCCACTGATGCAGGGACAAATAGATTATTATTGAGGATAATAATACTGTAGTTTTATTATATACCAATTACATATAATATATAAATATTTTTAAAGTTAGATCTTGATTCTTATAGCTACTGTAATTAGCATAGTTACTGCTCATTATTGGCTTTGCTGTAGTTTATTTGCATACTCACATTCTCATATCAATTTTAATTGATAAAATTGGTGGTAGAATAATTACATGCATTTTCCTCTAAGTATAATCAAATTTGAAAGTCAATATATATTTCAGGTTGTAATTGAAAAATATTTTTAAAACTAACAATGAAAGAAAATCAATCAATCTGGTTTAGTTCATTAAATTTCAAATACATATTTGAAAACCATAATACAAAACATACTTTGCATAATGCAAGACAATCTGTTAGCATTACAGGAAATTTTCTGTAGTAAAAGAATGCAATATCACAATTCATTAATAATTTTTTCAACAAGGTCAGTTATACCACTGGTTTATTATTTTGCTCAATTTATTTCTTTTGAACAATAAATTTAATCATGACTGTTTCATATACTAATGTTCCAAAGTCATGGACACACTGTCCCTACTCAGTCAGTTACTTGCTCATCAGGAGTTTTATTCTGGTGGAAGAGGGAGTAGAAAACATTTTTCTTTTACCACAAGCTGGTAAAAGACAGGTAAACTTGATTACAAAGTGAGCAGAACTTAAGGAAGCAAATTTGGAAGAATATTATAATCATGTACACAAATTGAGGATTGATGATTTGTTAGGACAGGAAAACAGGGAGAAATTTTAGAGAATAGAACACTTGTTAGTGGCCACTAGGTACATGTTTCTGAAAGCTCTGACCATTTATTCTGGGAATCTCCACCTTACCACTAGGGACATTAGCAGCCCACTAATCCTGTGCTGGGGATGGTGGGAAGGACTGCTCCTTATAGGTTCTCAGAGGAACCCCCAGACTCTACCACTAATTTAAAGTATCAACCTCCTTCTCGTAATGACCAAAAATTTCTATAAACATTGACAAAATGTAAGTTGATAACTACTGAAGTATTCAATTGCAAACTTATTTATGAACTGTATATTTGGCACAATTTAAAAACTCCCAATTTCTTATACCAGACAAATTATTCAGAAAATAACTTTAAAATATTGTGTAAATTATATACATAAATGTATATTTAGAAAGAAAATTTATATTTTCCAGTAATTGTAATTGCTAGCAAACAAGCAGTTATGTAAATTTATCAACACTGATAGATTGATCAATTTTTAAATGTGAAGGAAAGTAACATCTGTTGAAAAATATTTTCTCTTTTGGGATTCATAAAATGAAAACAATGTCTTAATATGAATTTTTAACCAACTGTTTAAATAGAAACATTTTGTATTTAACTAATTTAGAAAGAATGCTTCTAAATTAAGAATGCTTTCTTATATATGTGAATATAATTTATTTTTAAAACATAATAAATCATATCTACCTGGAAAAGTAAAACAGTTTAACTGAATTTAGATTATTGAAGAAGAACCAGTTTTACCTTTATTAACCAAGTAAATAAATTGATTCTGTCTCTCACTTTTATGTGTGTTTGTCTATTTAGGAAGACACATGTGCATCTTTCTAAATACATCTACAGTTATGTATTCACTTAATAGGTTAAGAAATGACCCTCAAATGGTTCTGCACAAATGTTATGCACAAATGTCACTGAGAATTCTGATAAGGAAACAAAAGCCTGGCAAATAATGAAAATCAGGCTTAAAGAGTGAAAATATCTCTGCCTTACTGTGCACTAAAAGTAAATGGCATACTAAAGATATGAACATTTTATTTTATCAAATAATTTTATTTATTCAACATGTTTTTGATCATTGTGAATACTGTCACACATTCCTCTTTCCATTCATTTTTTCTCACCAAATTGAATGCCTTCTATGTTGCAGGCACTGTGTAAGTATGTGCTAATAATATGTTTTTGTTTCCTAATTCTACAAAGTTTCTCCAAACTCAGTGTCTTTTAAACATAACAACTTTATTATCCCCAACAAATATACGGAACTTCTGGATGCAACTGGTTATTTCTTCTGTTTCTTGCAGTTTCAGTTGGGACTGGTGCAATCTGCTTAAGGCTCCAGTGGGTTAGCGTATCAGTTCATGCCCTCAGAAGGAAACACCATTAATGAAAGGGTTTAAACAACAGAAATTTATTTTTCACAGTTCTGGTGGTTGGAAATCAAACACCAAGATGCCAGCATGCTTGGGTTCTGGTGAGGGATCTCTTCCTGGTTCCTAACAGTCATCTTCTAGCTGCACTGATGTGTCTGTATTCTCACATGGTGGGGAAAAGAAAGAGATCTTTTTCTTTTCTTCTTAAAAAGTCACAGTCCTATGGGATTAGGGCCCCAATCTTATGACCTTACTTAAAATAAAGTACCTCCTAAAATTCTTATCTTCATTACCGTCACATTGGTGGTTAGGGTTTCAAAATACGAATTTCAGCGAGATACAATTCAGCCCAGAGTGATTTGCATATGGTTTAGATATTTAGCACCTTACTGGGTAGAACCTTCCAGCTAATCATCTGGGATGCTGAAATTGGAACTTCTGTATCTTTCTGTGTAGTCTTAGTGCTTCTCCCGCTCCATGCTGCATTTCCACAGTCTTTCCCACAGAGCAGATAGATGTTTACATGGTAGGTCAACATTCCCAAAGTGGAAAATAAGCAGTTATCAAATCTTAAGATTTATGACTTCATCTTACCAGCATTCTTTACATTTCATTTTTTTGTTTAAATGATTCATACACTAAGCCCAGAATTAGAGAAGAGGATAAATATATATATATGTATATGCATATATAATCATATATAATTATATTATATTATAAATATATATATATAATTTAAAAATATATAAATAATCATGAATACCAGAAGGTATCTTTTAATGGATCTTTAAAAAACACATAATGTATGTTTATCATACTGTTTATTGTTAAATTAAATATGAGATGCTTCAGTGCTATGAAAGAAAAATGATATTATAATAAATAAGAAGAGCCTTACTGTGAATTGTTAAAGACAACTCTTGATGGAAATACTCTTTAATTTGAGACATGAAGATGAGAAGAAACTAGTCATCAAGAATGGGCAAAAGTCTGTAGATGGAGGAATCAGTAAACACAAGGTCCCTCTGGTGATAAGTATTTGTGAGACACACTGTAAGGCTCTGTTACCCAATAGGAAATGAAAGAGGTTAACTTCTGAATTCATGGAATTTAAATGGAGTGGTTGTGGCAGATATTAAGAAAAAAATTTATGCATTAGTATTTAATTATATTTATGAAACAATTGGTTGTTTTAGTTCATAAAGGGTGATAGTACCTGACTCCATCAGAGGAATGTAATAAGAGATGATGTATATCAACCACAATTTCAAAACCTAAAATGCTTGGATGAAAATGTTCATGAATTCCAAAAATCTCAGGTTAGTAATTTAGCAGCAAAATTCTATTTGAAATGATATAAAGCTTTATGTAACCTTTATTCATCTCACTTAGTATGAATATTTACATGTATTACTGGAATAAAATGATCTATTTGAATATGTATGTTGACTCAGATTCTACTGGGAGTGTTAGATAACAGTCTAAAAACTCTTAAATTAAAAAGAAGCATACATAACCTTAAGGTTTTCCAATAATGAGATGTAAACTTATATTTGCAGATTTTCCTAAAAGACACATTGGTGATATATTACCAAACTAAACCAAGATAAAAATATAATACATAGGGAGAAAAAAAGAGAAAGGATTAGAGGATGTGAGCAAAATGAATTAAGAATTCCCATCCCTCTTCACTTCAAAGAAACAATGATTCGTAACCATATACAGACACAGATGTATTTATGACTCTCAAATCCAGTTAAGTTTCCACACCTCTGCAGGAGCATAAAACTAAGAGCAACTGTATTAAAATGGGTAAGAAGAATAGTTTCACTTTTTCAACACATCCTCTTCCCTCAAGTTTGCAAAGCTCAGCTCTGAGAAAATTCCCCTCATACTTGGTTTTCCCATAATGAAAAAAACAGAGGAAGTAGGACATTTAACATTCCCAGCCTTTGGGAGTATGACAACAAAAACATAAGTTATGTATGAGTAAAAGTATATATGCAATTGAAATTAAGATGTTATCAGCTTAAAATCCACTGCTAAAACTATAAAATGTTTTATGCAAGCATTTTGACCAACATTCACCCCCCCCACACACAATATCTTTGGAAGATACACATAAGAAGAAGAAAAATGAATCAAAGTATATCCCTACAAAACATCAAGAAAACGAAGAGGAGGAAAGGAATGCTTCTTCTGTTTCATGCAAAGTCATTTGCAGCTGCAGCAAGCAATCTACTGCTTCAGGGCTTGAGTGTGCTGGTGCATTAGTCAGCTCAAGCTGTCATAAGGGAATGTCATATATAGGATGGCTTAAACAAAAAGTAATTTACTTTCTCATGATTCTGAAGAGAGGAAAAGAATGAGAGAAACAATTAACAAAACGGCAGTAGGAAGTTCTTCCCTGTCAACAATTTCTTTAAACTTAATTGGATTAAACTCCCATTTGGAAGGCAGAGAGTGACAGAATAGAGCTAATGAAATCAAAACTCAACCATAGGCTGTGTGTAAGAGACTCATGTTACATATAAGTAAACACATTAGCAGAAAATGAAGAGAAGGAAAAAGCCATTCTAGTAAAATGGCAAAGGAAAGCATGCAACAATACTTATATTTGACCAAGTAAACTTAAAAAATAATAGTTATAGGACAATAAGATATGATATAATGATAAGAGTATCAATTCATGAGGAAGATACAATAATTATTTATATATCTAACATCTGAGCACCTAAATATATCAAGTAAATATTAAAAGAACTGAAGAGAGAAAAGGATAGCAATACAATAAGACTAGATTTCTATAACTCACTTTCAACAATGAATAGAACATCCTGATAGAAAAATCGATAAGGAACCAGCTAACTTGGAGAACACTGTGGACCAAATGGACCCAAAAGATATATGCTGACTATTCCATCCAATAACAGCCCAAAACACATTCTAATCAAGTGTGAACAGAACACGCTGTAGGACAGATAAAATGGTGTTATGTTTTGTTTGTTGGTTTCTTTCCACAAACGTGTCTTTCCAAATTTAAGAAAATGAAATAATACCAGACACTTCTTCAAACCACATTATTATGACACCAGCAATAAGAGGATATATGGAAAATTCACAAATACATGTAAAGGCAACAGCACACTCCTAAATAAGTAATGGGTCAAAGAAAAAAAATCAAGGGGGAAATCAGAAACTATGTTGAGACAAATGAAAGCAAAAACAGGATCCTGAGTGTTGGGGGCTATGCCATACGGACTACGCCAAGATGGTGCCTGGCAGCCAGCCAGAAGTTATTTTGATCACATTGGCGGTGAGGAGGTCGGTTAACATAGACACACTCAGGTGCTTTATCATGGGCCATGTTCAAATGAGTCCACGCACACAACACATGCACATGTGTTCCCGAGTGCTCCTGCTCGTGCCTGCTCGTTTTGACCTTGCAGTGATTGGACGGCTAGCTCCTCGCCTAATAATTGGTGTCAGCCCTGCCCTCTGCCTCTTGGAGGGAATATAAGTGGGCAGTAGGTGGAAAGACAAAAAAGCAGCAGTAAGAAGAAGCAGCTAGCAGAGAGAAGAAGCAGCTAGCAGAGAGAAGCAGCAGCTAGCACAGAAAAGAAGCAGCTAGCAGAGAGAAGCAGCAGTAAGAAGAAGCAGCTAGCAGAGAAAAGAAGCAGCTAGCAGAGAGAAGAAACAACTAGTAGAGAGAAGAAGCAGCTAGCAGAGAAAAGAAGCAGCTAGCAGAGAGAAGAAACAACTAGCAGAGAGAAGAAGCAGCTAGCAGAGAAAAGAAGCAGCTAGCAGAGAGAAGAAACAACTAGCAGAGAGAAGAAGCAGCTAGCAGAGAAAAGAAGCAGCTAGCAGAGAGAAGAAACAACTAGCAGAGAGAAGAAGCAGCTAGCAGAGAAAAGAAGCAGCTAGCAGAGAGAAGAAACAACTAGCAGAGAGAAGAAGCAGCTAGCAGAGAAAAGAAGCAGCTAGCAGAGAGAAGAAACAACTAGCAGAGAGAAGAAGCAGCTAGCAGAGAAAAGAAGCAGCAAGCAGTAAGCAGCAGGCAGCGGCAGAAGGCAGATCGTAGAGCAGAGAACTGAGAACACACCTCTAGTTTGTAGATAGATAGCACCTAGTTCAAAGGATGCGGGACCTACCTCTAAGAAGAAGGAGCAGAACTCTAAGAAGAAATAGATCTCTGATAAGCGTAGCAAGCCTCTCTTTCTCTAAAAACTTCCTCTAAAAGCAAAGTGTCTCTTCCTCTAAGCAAAGTCTCTCTTCCTGATAAGCAAAGTCTCTCTTCCTCTCAAAGAAGCCTCTCTTCCTCTAAAAAAGCAAGCAAGCAAGGAAGCAGCACAGGAATAGTAGTAGTTTATTTCCAGTCCACCTCTGATAAATACCCGCACAATTGTTGCTGCGGGCAGTGACAGCTGAGAAAGTAGTACTAAAAGGAAAGTGTGGCAATATGCACGTACATTAAAAAAGAAGAATTTCAAATAAATACCCTTATTTTGCAACTCAAGAAAGAAGAACTAATTAAGCTCAAAGATGGCAGAAGTAAAGAAATAATAAAGATTAGAGAAGAAATAAATGAGATAACAATGAGAAAACAGAAAAATTTTAAACATAGAGGATTTTGTTTGATAATATAAATAAAATTAGCCAAATCAGTTAAACTAAAAAATAAATAAATAAATAAATAAAAAATAGGGGTAACTCAAATAAAATTAGAAATAAAAGGAAATATATCACCTGATACCACAGAAGTAAAAAGGATAATAAGAAACAACTATGAAGAATTATATGCAAAAAAAATTAGATAACTTAAGGACATAGAGAAATTCCTAGAAGCATATAAAATACTAAAACTGAATGATAAAGGAAAAGAATATCTGAAAAGACTGATAATGAGTAAAGAAATTGAATCAGTGTTCCAAAATCCCATACTAAAGAAAAGTTCAGAACAAAATGACTTTTTACTGAATTCTCCTTAATATTTAGAGGAGAATTAACACTGAACTTTTTCCAAATTTTTCAAATATTTGAAGAAAGGGGAACACTTCCAAATTCATGTTTAAAAAGACATCATCACCCTAAGGTAAATTTAGACAAGGACAGTATAACAATAATATTTAGGCAAATATCACTAATGAATACAAATATCCTCATCAAAGTACAAGCAAACCGAATTATAGATCATATTAAGAAGGCTCATTTACAATGATCACGTGGGACTTAATTCTGGGATACAAGGATGCATACACAAATCGACTACAGCCCAGGCCCAGATTCAGCCAGTGCCCAGGTCCAGGCCCTGGTCTCCAGTGCTGCACTGAGGCTCCCCAACTATCAACACATGGAGTCACTTCTGCCAACTATCTGGATTAATCCCCATCTGGATACCACCATCCTTAATCCAGGCAGTTCCCTTCCTAGGACACCACATCAAGTACCTCTCATGCATCAGGCTGCTGAAGAATATGAGATTTGAATAGTATAGTTCTATTGTAGAATTTTTTTATTAGTAGTATTATTACTATTATTCCTCCTTTTCTATTTTTTATTATATTTCTCACTGTCTCTATTTTCCTCTTATCTATCTGTTTCCTTGGAGACTCTCTTTTCTCATACTAACAACCAATTTCTTTGATTCTGCTTTCACTTGTTTTATTATCCAGTACTTCTACATACTCACTTCTTATCTCATTAATGTTACATCTTACAAACCTCCCTATCCTCTTTATCCACCAATAAAAATCATGAACCTTATTGCTAACCTATTGTTTACGCTGTAGATAACAATAGAACTTATCACCTCCGTTTATTAAGACAATACTGTTAATATCTTAATAGGGACTATTTGGGTAAGGCTGCATATTGTTTGGATTGTGTTCTGCTAATATTGAGCTCCCACTTTAAGGTGAGGTGTTGGAAACCTGCAGAGACACTATAAACCTATAGGGGAGAAACTACAATACCTCGGATCCACACTGCTAGAGAGGAAGATACACAAACAACATGAAAAAGAAGAGAAGAAAGTGTTCCAAACAAACCTAGATGCTATATCAACAGACTCCAAAGACAGCATGGTAGAAGAAATGTCAGAGAAGGAGTTCAGAATGTACATAAATAAAATGATCACAGAAGCAAAAGATGAGATAAGAGAGCAAATGCAGACATTGAATGATCGCACCAATCAACAGTTAAAAGAGCAAATGCAAGAAGCAAAAGATCATTTCAATAAAGAGATTTAGATTCTGAAAAAAAAAAAAAACCAAGAAATCATTGAAATGAAGGAAACAATACATCAAATAAAAAACTCAATAGAAAGCATCACCAACTTGGAAGACAGAACCTCAGACAATGAAGACAAAATATTAAAACTTGAAAATGAAGTTGACCAAACAGAAAAAATGGTAAGAAATCATGAACAGACCCTGCAAGAATTATGGGATATTATGAAAAGGCTAAATTTAAGAATTATTGGAAATGAGCAAGGCAATGAGATACAAACCAAAGGAATAAATAATCTATTCAATGAAATAATATCAGAAAATTTCCCAAATCTGAAGAATGAAATGGAAAATCAAATACAAGAGGTTTACAGGACACCAAATGTGCAAAATAACAACAAATACACACCAAGTCACATTATAATGAAAATACCTAACATACAAAATAAAGATAGAATTTTAAAGGCTGCAGGAAAAGCATCAGATTACATATAGGGGGAAACCAATACAGATATCAGCAGATATCTTAGCCCAGACCCTAAAAGCTAGAAGAGCATAGAACAACATTTTTCAAGCTCTGAAAGAAAAAGAATGCCAACCAAGAATCTTATACCCTGCAAAACTTACCTTCAGATTTGACAATAAAATACAATCCTATGATAAAAAGAAGTTAAAAGAATTTACAAACAGAGAGCCTGCACTACAGAACATTATCAGCAAAATATTCCATGAAGAAGAAATGAAAAACAACAATGTAAATCAGCAAAGGGAGGAACTACCCTAAAGGAAAAGCCAATTTAAGGAGAAACCAAGTCGAGTGAAAAACCAAAAATAAGTCAAAATGACCAGTATACAAATTATATCTCAATAATAACTTGAATATTAATGGCCTAAACTCATCAATCAAAAGACATAGTCTGGCAAATTGAATTTTAAAAAAAGGACCCAACAATATGCTGCCTTCAACAGACTCATCTCATAGAAAAAGACATGCACAGACTAAAGGTGAAAAGATGGGGAAAAACATACCATTCACATGGACCCTGTAAAAAAGCAGGGGTGTTCATTATCATGTCAGATAAAGTGGACTTCAAGCCAAAGTTAGAAGGGATAAAGAAGGACATTTCATACTACTTAAGGGAAGCATAAATCAACAAGTCATAATGATCATTAATATTTATGCCCCAAACAATGGCACATCCATTTATGTCAAACAAATTCTTCTCAATTCCAGGAATTAAATAGACCACAGAACAATAATACTAGGTGACTCCAATACATGTCTCTCACCACTGGATAGATCTTTCAAACAAAAATTGAACAAAGAAAACATAGAACTGAATAACACAGTAATTTAGACTTAACAGACATATAGAATATTCCATCAATGAACTCCATCAATGAGTGAATACACATTTTCTCACCAGCACATGGATCCTTCTCTAAAATAAACCATATTTTATGCTAAAGATACTCTTAGCTAATACAATAAAAAGTAGACATACTACCCTGTATTCTATCAGATCATAATGGAATGAAATTAGAAATCAACGATAAAATAAAAAAACAGAAACTATTATAACACCTGGAGACTAAATAATATGCTATTGAATGATGCATGGATAGCAGAAGACATCAAGGAGGATATAAAAAATTCTTAGAGGTAAATAAGAACTACAATACAACAACATATCAAAATCTTTGGGATGCTATGAAAACAGTACCAAGAGGAAATTTCATTGTGGAGTGCATTCAATAAAAGAAGTAAAAGTTAACAAATAAACCACCTAATATTATAACTCAAAGCCCTAGAAAAAGAACAGATCAACACCAAATGTAGTAGAATATAAGGAAATGATTAAAATCAGAGCTGAAATCAATGAAATTGAAACAAAAGAAACAATTCAAAAAATTGACAGAAAAAAAATTGGTTCTTTGAAAAACTAAACAAAATTGATAAACTCTTAGTCACACTAATGAAGAGAAGAAGAGAGAAAACTAAAATTCGTGATGAAAAAGGAAATATCACAACAGATACCACTGACATACAAAACATAATTAGAAGCTATTTTGAAAATCTATACTACAACAAAATAGAAGATGTCGAAGACATTGAAAGGTTTCTAGAGACATATGATCCACTCAAACTGAATCTGAAAGATATGCACAATTTAAATAGATCAATTTCAAGTAATGAAATAGAAGAAGCCAACAAAAGTCTACCAAGAAAAGTCCAGGACCAGATGGATTCTCAGCTGAGTTCTACAAGACCTTCAGAGAATTCATTCCAATACTCCTCAAAGTATTCCTTAAAATAGAAGAGGAGGGAAGCCTTCCAAACTCATTCTATGAAGCTAATATCACTCTTTAACCAAACCAGAAAAAGACACATTGAGGAAAGGAAACTTCAGTCCAATATCCCTGTTGAACATAGATGCAAAAATTCTTAACAAAATTCTAGCAAATTGCATAAAAAATATTAAAAAGATAGTGCATCATGATCAAGTAGGTTTCATCCAGGAATGCAAGGTTGATTCAACATCTGAAAATCAATAAATGTAATTCACTACATCAACAGACTTAAAGTTAAGAATTATATGATTATTTCAATAGATGCAGAAAAAGCATTTGATAAAATACAGCACGCTTTCATGCTCAAAACACTAGAAAAAATAGGGATAGTAGGAACATTCCTCAACATTGTAAAGGCTATCTATGCTAAGCCCACGGCCAACATCATTCTAAATGGAGAAAAACTGAAAGCATTCCCTCTAAAAACTGGAACACCACTTCTATTCAACCTCATCCTTGAAACTCTAGCCAGAGTAATCAGACAGTGCCGGGGTCCAGCCTAGCAGGAGTCCATGGGTTCCACACAGGTAAACAGGGCCCAGGGAGACAGTGTCGGCGATGGATGGAGAATGAAAGACACAGACTCTAGTTCTGGTGCAATCAATCCCACTTTATTCTGGGGAAGGCTGGGTTTATATACATTTTTCTTCAGACTATAATGGCAGTCTTGTGGTTAATATTAAAGAAGTTTCCAAAGCATAGGCAGAAATTGTTTTTAACAAGGAACAGAAAGATTATGAGAAAACAGTAACCTTACAGATTATCCTTACCTAATCACAATTGTTTTAAGAATATCTAACTATGTCAATGAGCTAATACAATATTTATTTCCTTAATATCTAAACTCTATGTGACCTAAGACTAATTTTATTACTCTCGCGGTTAAAGCTATAGACAAATAATCTCATGTGACTATCTCTACTAGGTCCATCTGGTTAATATCTAAATTGTTGAGTTAAGGGCTACAGGAGGGCAGCGGTCCCAATGGTTATTGTGTACCAACGTTTATTATAGGGGTGACATATTCTTTGTAGGAAGGAAGGAATGTTGTGAAACCTTATTTTTTTACCTTATTACCACACATAAACAAAGCCATCGTTAGAATTTAACCAGCCTGTTGGAGACAAAGACAGATCTATAACTATTTTCTCCAGAGGCTTTCAGGGACTCATTGCACGGTTGCAAAATTATTTTTGACTTTGTTAGTGGTAAAGACCCACTGTTTTTCAGATTGTAGGTAATATTTTCTGGAATTTTTGTTGTATTCCCCTAGTCCCCTTAAGCAATCTGTTCAGACTGAAATGAGTAATATATTATCAGAAAAACACAGCAGAAAAAACACCATGCTCCGGAGCAAAACATCCAGCAATTCCTTTTAGGATGAGCCTTTGCAAACATCTTCCAGAGGATCTTTGTCAAGAACTGGATGGAATTCCAGATGCCCCCGAAAGACAGACCAAAGAAATTAAAGGGATACGAATAGGAAAAGAAGAACTAAAACTATCACTATTTACTGGTAACATGATTCTATATTTTCCAAAAAATTCTGCCAGAAAACTTCCCGAACTCATATATGAATTCAGCAAAGTAGCAGGATATAAAATCAACACTCATAAATCTAATGCATTTCTGTTCATAAGTGATGAATCCACTGAAAGTGAAATTAGGAAAACTACCCTATTCACAATAATCTCAAAAAAAAATTTGGGAATCAATCTAACAAAAGAAGTGAAAGACCTCTACAACTAAAACTACAGAACACTAAAGAAAGAAATTAAAGAAAACTTTAGAAGATGGAAAGATTTCCCATGTTCTTGGATAGGCAGAATTGGTATTTTCAAATGACCATACTACTAAAAGCACTATACAAATTCAAAGCAATTCCAATTAAAATCCTGATGATGTACCTCATAGTCATGGAGAAAGCAATCATGAAATTCATCTAGAAGAATAAAAGACCCAGGATAGCCAAAGCAATCCTGGGCAGGAATAGTGATGCAGGAAATATCACAATAGCAGAGCTTAAACTGTACTGTAGAGCAAAAGTAATACAAACGGCATAATATCGGCACCAAAATAGACAGGTAGGCCAATGGCACAGAATAGAGGACACAGGCACAGACCCACAGAAGAACAGTTGTCTTATACTAGACAAAGATGCCAAAAACATAAAATGGAGAAAAGATAGACTCTTCAAAAAATGGTGCTGGGAAAACTGGAAATCCTTATACAGCAAAATAAAATTAAATCCCTATATCTTACCCTGCACAAAACTCAACTCAAAATGAATCCAGGACATAGGAATTAGACCAGAGACCCTGCTCCTAATAGAAGAAAAAGTCAATCCAAATCTTCATCATGTTGGCTTAGGATCAGATTTCCTTAACATGTCTCCCAAAGCACAAGTAATAAAAGCAGGAATCAATATTATGGCATTTGCAAATAAATAGATGGAATTGGAGAATATCATGCTAAGTGAAATAAGCCAATCCCAAAAAACCAAAGGCCGAATGTTTTCCCTGATAGGTGGAGAATGATATATAATGGGGGTGGGGTGTGGGGAGTGAGAGAAGAATGCAGGAACTTTAGATTATGTAGAAGGAAATGAGAAAAATGGTGGAATGAGATAGACATCATTACTCTATGTACATGTATGATTACATGAATAGTATGAATCTACATCATGAACAACCATAGAAAAGAAATGATGTACCCCATTTGTGTACAATGAATCAAAATGCAGTCTGTGAAAAATTAAAAAATAAATAAATAATTTTTAAAAAGTTAAAAAAAATAAATGGGATAGATTCAAATTAAAAACTTTTTCTCAGTGAAGGAAACAATCAACAATGTGAAGAGAGAGTCTACAGAGTAGGAGAAAATCTTTGCCACATGCACTTCAGATAGAGCACTAGTCTCTAGAATTAATAAATGACTACAAAAACTTTACACCAAAAATACAAATACTCAACCATTAAATGGGCTAAGGAATTGAACAAACACTTCACAGAAGATCTACAATGAATCAACAGATATATGAAAAAAAACTTCAACAACTCTAGTAATAAGAGAAATGGAAATCAAACTACCCTAAGATTTCATCTCACCCCAATTAGAATGGTTATTGTTAAGAATACAAGTAACAATAGGTGTTGGCAAGGATCTGGGGAAAAAGGTATACTCACACATTACTGGTGGGATTGAAAATTGGTGCAGCCACTCTGGAAAACAGTGTGCAAATTCATCAGAAAACTTGGAATGGAATCAACATTTGACCCAGCTATCCCACTCCTTGTCCTATACCCAAATAAGTCAAAATCGGCATACTACAGTGACACAGACACATCGATCTTTAAAGCAACTCAATTCACAATAGCTAGATTGTGGAATCAACCTAGATGCCCTTCAATAGATGAATGGATTAAGAAACTGTGGTACATATACAAAATGGAATATTATTTAGTCATAAAGAAGAATAAAATTATGGCATGCTGGTAAATGGATGGAGTTGGAGAATATCATGCTAAGTGAAATAAACCAATGTCAAAAATACTAAGACTGAATGATTTCTCAGATAAGTAGATGATGATACATTATAGAGGGTTTAGGGGGTAGGGCAAGAATGGAGGAAGGATAGATTGTGCAGAGGAAAATGATGGGTGGGGAGGGTGGGGGGGAAGGAAAGATAATAGAGAAACAACATTTCCCTATGTACATGTATGTTTACACAAATGGTGTGACTCTACTTCATGTACAACAAGAGAAAGGAAAGTTGTAAGCCATATGTGTACAATGAACCAAAAAATAGTAAAAAAAATACAAATTAATAATTGTGACATGCCATATTAACAGAATGATCATTTCAATAGTTGTTGAAAAAGCCTTGAAAAAACTTCAGTATTTGATGTGTTCTGGGAACCAGACCCTTCTGGGTATTACAGGACAACTCTGTGTGTGTGTGTGTGTGTGTGTGTGTGTGTGTGTATCTTTGGTTCAGTTCCTCTAGAGAATCGATCAACAGGACACTTTATCCTTTAAATATAAAAACACAAAATGAAAGGATGGAAAAAACAGACCATATTACTAAGCACTAAGTTAAAGCTGGAACTGCTATAATGATTTCAAACAAAGCATAAGAAGATAAACTATCATGGTTAAAGAAGACATAAAGGGGCCAATTCTCCATGGACAAAACAGTCCTAAAGAGGTTTGTGTCTAACAACAGTATGTTAAAATAATTAAGTCGATACTGACAAACTTGAGAGGAGGGACAGGCAATTCTAATCTTCTCAGATTTCAGCACCCCAACCAGTACTTCTCAACATTGTCTAAGTAATCAAAAACAATGAAAGACCAAGAAACTGTCACTAACAAAATTTGCCAGAGGAAAAACAATGACTATATTTAATGTGGTATACTGGATGAGTTTCTGGAACAGAAAAAGTACATTATGCAAAACTTTTAAAACTGAGATCTGTGTGGGCTTTAAATTCATAACAATTCATCAGTATTGCTTCATTAGTTCTGACAAATATATAAAACTAATGTAAGATATTAACCAGAAGGGAAACTGTACGTAGGGCTTTTCCATACAATTGTCACAACCTTTCTGCAAATCTAAAACTATTTTTAAATGAAGAGGCTATTAAACTATCAACAGTGAAAATAAAAATGTAGGCATCTCTAACTTTGAAAAATAAAAAAGATGAGGAGTTCAAATATTATTGCATTATTAAGAAGGAAGCTCGTGGTAGAGATGGTAATTCAATGTTTCTTTTGTTAAATTAGTGTATTACTTTAGCCCTTATTCCTTTTTCCCCCCATGAATGAAGTAGGATGTATATTGCTGAAGAAAGCAAACTCCACGATTGTCGTCAGCACATGTTCCCTGTGTCTACTGGCTTCTCTGGTCACCTTTATTGTCAATCTAAAAACCTAGGTTTTCTGTTTTCCTAGGAGACACCATTCTCATTATTGCTTCCATAAAAGAATCTTGGTAAATAGCTGGGAGTGAATTGCCTTGAAGTTGCCATTTCAGTACCATAGCTTTCACTGTTGGTTTTCCCTAGAAAGTTCTTGATTCAGTAAACCATCACTTTGTGACACAGAACACTCTTTGTGGTGCTTCCAATTTATTTGGACTCCTCTCCCTTTTCCACAATGTTAGAGCTCTGTTTATTCAATCAGACCTCATCTGCTTACTATTATTCATGGATTCCATTCAGTTTCTGTTCCATCAAGAGCCGTACTTATTTTTAAAGTGTCCACATACTAGTTTGCTCTCTCTCTCGCTCTACCTATTGATTATCATCTATCTCCTATTCCCTTATTTTATTATTGACAATTTACTTGTGATTTTTGGTTATTTGTTGTGGGGGAGAAGTTACAGTGGTGTCTGTCTCCATCGCCGAAGCAGTAATTTCTTCACAAGGGTTATTTTAGTTAGTCTCTGAATAACGCCTCTGGAGTTTCTGCTCAATGAGATATTTGCCATACTAAATCAATAGTTCAGTAAGATGTTCTTGCAGTTTAATTTGTATAAGCTTTTAAAGTCGGGAAAACAGAAATTGGCAAATGGACAATACTACATAATAATGAGCATACCTAGTGCTAAGTGACCCTGATCACATCACAATTATTTTTCAAGGTTTTTGATCTTTTAACACTGAATGATTCATAATGGATTGGAGATGGGAATAAACATAAAAGACTTCTTAGTAAAACACTTACAATAAACCTCTAAATTTGGATGAAATACAAACCATATATAAAAGCAATATACAATGTTCTAGAAAGGATTTAATGGCACTTTTTGTATATTAATAATAATTACTATATATGCTTAATATTTTAGCAATTAGAAATTAAAGTTTTTTAAAAAATTTATCTATATAAAGTACACATTTTAAATATATAGTAATAGTTTCTTTATTTTATTCAACAAATTATACAATTGTACTAGATAAAATACAGTATTGAAACCGTATGAGACACTAAGTATAACTTTCCAAATACTGCATGGTATAGAGAAATAGATGAGTAAATTACTCTTCTGTGGTGTTAGAAAAAATGCTCTCTTGTGCTCCAGAAACGCTCTAGATCAACAGGATGATTTATTTCAGATGAGACACATTGTTTCCTATTTATTTTTAATTTTTTAGTTGTAGATGAACACAATACCTTTACTTATTTATTTTTATGTGGTGCTGAGGATTGAACCTAGTGCCTCACACATGCAAGGCAAGTGCTCTACCATGGAGCTACAACCCCAGCCTTCCTATTATTTTTGTCAAACATTTAAAACATGGCTTTAGTGGCAGCAAATGAAAATTTTATGTTAAAATGTCTATGTTATGGACAGAGCATTTTTTCTTCCATATATATATATATATGAAGAAAACATTTCAATAATGTTAATCTTTGTAAAGATAATAACTATATGAAGAAATAGATTATCAAAATATCCTTAGAATTATTTTAAATTCTTTTTTATTCCATATATATATATATATATCCACACATATTTATATATAAATAAATAAATAGGGTTAGTGAGAAAACATCATAAAAAGTTTATTAAAATATTTCTTATTTTCCATATTACTTCTTTCTTTACAGTAACCCCAAACCTTTATATATGCTTAACTTTATAAGATTTTTATCCAGATCAGTTCAAAATGTCTTGTCACTATATTATTAATCTCAAAGAAATATAAATTTTTCCATGATTACAAATAGATAAAACCAATATTAATCTTTAATACTTACCCTTCCTCAGTTTGAATATTGCTGTCATTTCAGTTTTCATACCTGAAGACATGCCAGAATAAATAATAAAATAAACATATAAATATTTAATATTAAAATCCAATACATAAAATTTTTTTGAGTAGGTATGAAAATTCACATCAGATCATATCTTTTCTCATTTGAATCTCTGGTACTAGTAATTATATTGGTTGAATCAATGAAACAATAATTTCAGGGACAAAATTTGATTTCCATGTTAAATTTGAGATCTATTTTTCTATTTAAAGTAAAAATCTGAAAAACAGGTTTGCAACTTGAAATAGAAACAATCCTAACAACCAACCGCAGGACAGAGTAAAGACTTCGATCATATAGGGATTTCTATTTCAGTAGCAGTCCATTCTCAGAAAATGGTTTGCCAACTGTCAGGGATGATGGTGAGAGTTAGGTGTCAACAAATGCATCACCTCCACAAGAAAAATAAACTCTGCATAATGTGCTCTGAATACTGAGTTGGTACATACATCTGTCAACCGTCACAACATTTTCATCTTCTATCCTAACTTTCTAACCCACACTCTACTAATTCAAAAGGTAAATACATCTTAATTAAACCATCATAATTTATTTCCTATACTGCAGTTTTATGAAGTTACTTTTAACTTTCTTTGACAAGTTGATAACTCAATATCTGGAAAATCACATTATCAAAAGTATCTTTGGAATTATTTTAGATTCTTTGTAAAAAGAATTGCAATTATGGTTTTTAATCATGGCACATTTCTGAAAGTAATTGTTTGCTAAACAGGATGCACCTCATATTCATCTGAGTGTAAAATAGAAGAACAGAAAAGAATACAAAAATGCTTTCTTTAGCCTAATCTCAGAAATTTTGAGTTATTTGACTTATTGTGGTGCCCACATATTGGTATTTTCTAAAATGTCATAGCACATGTTTCTAGTGAGGAGATAGAATAGAGAATGACTAAATTAGAGACTGAAGTCTAAAATTTTTAGAAATATGTCATTTCTAACTCTTCAATTGCATAATCTATACTATACAAACCCAAAGTCTTAAAGTCTATTCTTAAGTTTTCTTTTAACTAATTGTTTTCTCCAATTACTTCAACAACAACACAAATCATTCTAAACCCCAAAGAATCCAAGACCCACTGGGAAAATTTGATTTAAACCCACTATAAGTACTGGTCAAGGTTTAGGAAAAAGGAAATGCTCATTTACTGTCAGTGAGAATGTATGTACAGACATTGTGATACATAGTATGGTAGTTCCTCAAAAAGTTAAACTAAAACTGTCAAATGATCAACATGTACATTACTGAGTATATATCCAAAGGAAATGAAATCAATATCCAAGAAACATCTGCAATACCATGCTCACTGCAGCATTATTTATCATGTACAAGGCAAGAAATCATATAAATATCCATCAACTGATGAATACATAAATAAAATGGGGTAGACATACATAGTGGTATACTATTCAGACATTTGGCCACAAAAAGTTGAAATTCCATTATCTGTGACATCATGGATAGAACTAAATTTGTTCTTGTCAGGTCTTTTGTTCATGGCAGCAAAAAAACTAAATAAAACATCAAGTATCAGATTATTATATAGTACCCTATAAATGCATGCGATTTTTATGTCAATTAAAAAGCAAACATACATTTAAAAGAATTATAACTTAGGCTGTTAAATATACTTGTAAATGTTAATGCTGACAAATCTTGTTTTAGCAACAGATATTTAGTGATAGAGAACTTGCAAAATAAAAGCTATTATACAGCATTCTTTGTCATACTAATGGAAGAACTAATGGAAGAATATAATAACATTGCAATAATAATACATTTTATTCAATTAATGTTTATTTTATAATCTCTATTTTATTAGTTCTCTGCTAAGCGCAGAAGGAAATAAGTATAAAAATAATGTAGTTTATGATTTTATTTGCAAATGAGAATGGAGAGTGGGAAATGATCCTTTCAGAGTATCTTGTATTTTGTGTGAGATGGTTCTGCCCTATGTTGCTGTTGTTTGTAGTTTAGTACTGTTACAGTGAAGTCAAATTTTGTGGACTCATACAATGCATGGCACCTTCTCTCCAAAATGCAAACAAAAATATTTGAGTTTTTACTTTCCTCCAAATTATGATTCTTTCCAGTACCTCCAATAAATAGTCTTTTTACAAAATAGAAAAAACCCACATATCTTATATTTTAATGATTTATTAATTTGTTAATTTTATCTAATTCTTTGTGAGCACACATTTCCCAATCAATTACAAACTCTTGTAATTAACATAATTTGCTTGAGTTGTTCAGTGTATTTCTCACATTACTTCATTTTATTTTACAGTTTTGATTGCACTTAGCACAAACCTATCAGTGTTATAGAAATCCAATCAGGCCTGGGTTTCTTTAATTTGTATCATATGTACTCATTGTTATTTCACCATATGCTTTATATAAGCAACAACTGAAGTATGAAATATTTGGTTTTGATTTATGTTTTCACTTAAGAATTTTATTTAAGAATATTTTATAATTTGGTGAAAGGGAAACTAATATTTCTGGATTTAAAAAGACAATGAGAAATATTATTCAATTATGTTGGATCTAATATAATTTTCATATTTTAAAAAGGAAATTATCTAGGGATATATGGTTGCTTCTGAGGTAATAACATAAACCTGATCAGGACTCATTGATCTAATCATGAAAATTAAGTAAAATTTAATAAGGAAGTCAATTACTTATAATTCTTCATATGGTAATTTATACTGTTATTTAAAGCTTTATCAATATACTACATAAAATGATTTGATGTAGTAAGGAGCTATGATATGCTTTTAAATATTAACTTAAAATTGTTCATCTGATGGTTAGCAATCTCTAATACATATACCTACACTCACCCCACACACACATACCCCAAAATAAATTTTCTTAGAAGGGAATTATTTCAGACTCGATCATATTATTAGTATCTATGAGTACATAGAACAAATATCTTTTAAAAGGAAAAAAACTTGACTCCTTCCATTGATTCTAATTTTTGCTTAATCTTTCACCAATTTAAATCCTACCAAATCTTTGACTCATACTTTTAGGGAAAGAGAAGGGAAAAAAAATGTTGGAAATATGTTAGATTGAAATATATTTTATGTTTTTTGAATGTTCTCTTGGTACCTACAGATTTAAAGAAAAGCTTTCTCAAGGAAGTAATTTATCCACATCTGTTGAGAAGCAGCAGCATTTTATAGAGTCTATATATAAAATCAACCTTGTTTTAAATGGTCAATATACAAAGTGATGTATTAGTTTCAGCATGAGGAGTTTATTGAAAACATTTGACACTGTTCTAAAATGTCAAGCTTTAACTGTAAAAGGAGAAGACATATTATTGTCAGTGCAATAGTCGCAATCTTTCATATATAAATATTTTTGTTCTTTGAGGACATGTATTATTGTACTAATTTTCAAAAGGATTTGATCTCCTCTCTTGGTATAATCAGTATTTTCTACTGATTTTTTTACAAAACATTTATAAAAACCTATGCATCTAAATTAATTTCCATAGCTCTAGTAATTGGACATCATCTGCAAGTAGAAAATATTTATATATTATTCCTGTTTCAAGAAATTGGAGTTAATGTACTAATTTCCTCTCCATGTACAAAACCAAAATATCAGTAGTTAAAAAAATGTTATGTAGGACTTTAACAGAAACATAAAGAATCTCCAAAAGTGTGACTTGAATTTAAATTGTTTAAAGTCATTATTTTATGTAAATTAAGAATTTGACAATAAGATAAAATGTTGGACTAAAACATATTATGAAATAAATCTAAAAAATGTGTTAGTGATACTTTCTAACTTTCACTGCATAGTGAAGAGGGACTCCAACTCAAAACAGCAGTAACATTTAGTGTGGCAAGCATATTCTTAAAATAGAGTTTACCCTAGCACACTGGGTTAGGTTCTTGGTTGTAGTCAGTAAGATCATTCTTAAACTGCCTAGCTTTTTCACTTAGTATAATGTCTTTGAGGTTCACTTCTGTTGTCATAAGTGACAATATATTTAACCTTTATTGTCAATTATACCTTAATTTTAAAAAGAAAAAAAAAGTTTAAAATTCTCCAATAAAAAAATTCATTCAAATAATTCCCTGTCCTCTGTGATTACACACCAAACTATAATTAATGGAATGCTCATGATTTGTTGTCTATTTTATGTTACCTATAGAACTACATGGAAGAACCGGACAAAGAAAGCACAGGAAATTGTAAAGAAGTCAAAAATTTTCCACACGTATTCCTGCAGGGTCCTGTTTCCATAGCACAGCACACACACTGACTTTGAATTATGAACCATCAAGGAAGATGCAATATTCCTCAGTTCAGAAATATTGAGTTTACTGAGGGATCTTTCACACTTCATCATTAGGCTAAAACCAGGTTTGTATCTCATAAACCAGGAACAATCTGTTGATGTCTAACTCTCTAATTAATAGAGACAAGTATGAAACTGGTGCCTCATGAGATATTTGAATTTTAAACACATTATATAAATCATTAGCTAGCACAGTTCATTCCTTTCTTGACCAATGGTCAGAACCAGATTTCTGGGAGAGAAAGATGACAGATTAGCGGGAAGAGACTTTTCTCACAACTCCATGACTCTGGACTAAAACAACAAGAAAACTACTCTGGGAGATGAGTGAAAAACAAACAAACAAAACACTCCACTGGAGTGTTTAGATTAGAGATTAATCTATTAAAATATTAGAGATTTGAAGACTGGGAAATTTGGGGTACATGAGACCAGGTTAAGGATCAGAATTGCAGTTGAGCTCCAAGCACAGCAGGGCAAATATACAAGGTCAGAAGAGATTTGTAAGTGCTGGGAAGACCTTGGTATGGGAAACCCCAAGATTGGAGGGGCAACCTTCCCTGGGCCAACCCGTGGACTATTCAGCCCAATAATATGAAAGTCAGGGTCTTCCAACCATGTATGGGGAGCCCAAGCTAGAAACACATTAATATTATGAGACTGCGGTGCAAACTCAGGGAATTTATATCCCTGGGTTTGGGGATGAAATCAATATATGAATTTGGCAGACTCCAATTGTAAGATTTAAAGTGAATCTAGCAAATCAGAAGACTCTCTGGCACAGAAAATTTCTAATATGGAGACGATTTTGCTTGGGAGTAATACAGAGCAGAGAGGTCAGAGAAAGACCACTGCCCAGTGACCTGCTCCATTGAACCTGTAGTATGCAGAACCAGAGGCAGAGAGAAATTAACAGAGCAAAGAGACTGAACACAGTGCTGGGAAATGGTCCTCCAAATGTCAAAGAAAGGGCAGTATCCCCAAACAACAGAATCAGCAAAGGACCAACTTCCCTTCCCACAGGTGGTGCCATGAGGAGAGTAGTGGGGTATTGTCCTAGAAGTTCTTTGATTCATTAACTCCCCAAAATTCCCTGCATAATAAATACCTCGGGCAATACCAGACCAAATCTCTGCCCTTGAGAGCTTTACTTTCAGCAGCTCATCACACAGAATGCAAGGACAAAACCAAAAGACAATACCCAGGAAGTCAAGCCTTAAGCATCTTCCCACTGAGAGGGGAAGCTGAGAAACAGAAAGGCAGTTTGGTACAGACAGCAGGCAAAAACTCTCATTGACTATTCTATTATTCAGCTTTTATTTTTGTTCTGCTTTGTTTGGTTTTTTAATGTGTACTGATTGATACATGATGGACATTTATGCATTTGTACACATTCATATGTGTTTCAGTTTTAGCATTTCCTGAAGGTAGATATTTTTTCATGCTCTGCTTTTTGAGGGTTGGGTTTTGATTAGTATATTTTGGACTGTTTTTCTATTGTCTCATTCACAACTCTGCTTTCCTTTGTTTCTTTTTTGCCAAGGGTATTGGGAATTGAACTCACTCGACCACTCACTCGAGTGGTGCTCAACCACTGAGCCACATCCCCAGCCCTATTTTGTATTTCATTTAGAGACAGAGTCTTACTGAGTTGCTTAGCAACTTGCCATTGCTGGGGCTGACTTTGAATTCACGATCCTCCTATCTCAAGCCTCCCAAGCTGCTGAGATTATAGACATGGGCCACTGCCTGGTCTTTGTTTCTATTTCTGTCTTTATTCTTGCTAACAGCCAAACTTTCTTCTTCTTTCTCTTACTCTTTCTTCAATTCTTTTACTTCTATTTTTTTCTTCTTCCCCCTTATACACACATTGTATCTCTCCTCTGCATTTTCCCTACTAGCTTCTTGAATCTGCAAACCCCTTTCTACCACCCATCTCTTCTTTTCCTCTTAAAGAACTCTCTTTAACCAGATACTTATACATATTCATATGTCTTTATTTTTTCTCATTTCTACAATTTTATTTGAAGGCAGTTATTTTTCATGGACCAATATTTTGAGGGCTAAGATGTTTGATCAATGTATATTGATTTTTTCTCTTCTAATCTTTTTTTTTCATATTTTATATTTGTATTTTTAATTTTTTACTTGTATTTTATTGAATTATTGAATTTTTTATTTTTATTTTATACATTTTTTTCTCTCACTTATTGTTTTCCCTCAACTCTCTCTCTTTTCCTTCATGAACAGACAATCTTTATGGTTTTCTCTTTCACTTTTCCTTTAACTTTATATTTTTATTTTTTCTCCTCCTTCCTCATGATCATCACATCCTACATCACTTATGTCCTAGCCCTGGTCACCACATAAAATTGTAAGCCCTTATGTAAACATACTGTTTTTATCATGGAAAATAACTAACCATATAATTTCTGATTATTGTGACAATCAACATTGCAGATTTCATTGCAAGAGCTATTTAGTTTAATGCTGTAAATTGTTTGCATTGGTTTTTGTTATTATCTGTCTCACTATAAACTGGGAGGTACTGAAAACCTTCAGGGACACTATAAGTCCACAAGGTAGAAACTCTACTGCCTCAAAGCCAATGGTTAGATGGATAGACATACAAACAATATGATAAAGCAAGGGAACAAGTACCCTCAAACAAACCAAATACATCAAAAACAGAATCCATCAACACCACAGTGGAAGAAATGACTGAAAAGGAGTTTAGAATGTTCAAGTCAAATTGGTCTGTGAGGTAAAGGACAATGTAAGGGAGAAAATATAGGAAGCAAAAAGATCACTTCGATAAAGAGATAGAGATCCTGAACAGAAAAAACTAACAGAAATCTTCAAAATGAATGAATCAATAAACAAAACAAAGAACTCATTGGAAAATATCACCAGCAGACTAGACCAAATGGAAGATTGAGGTTTAGGCAATAAAGAAAAAATATTTAATGTTGACAATAAAGTTGACCATGGAGAAAATAATTAAGAGATCATGAACAGAAGTTCCAAGAAATATGGGATAACATGAAAAGACCAAACTTATGATATATCAGGACAGAGGAAGGCTCAGATGTATGAACTGAAGGAATGCATAATCTTTTCAATGAAATAAAGTCTAAAAATTTCCCAAACCTTAAGAATAAAATGTAAAATAGAGGAAGCATACAGGACTCCAAATATATGAAATTTCAACAGACCCACACCAAGGCATATTATTATGAAAATGTTTAACTTATAGAATAAAGATAGAATTTTAAAGACTGCCAGAGAAAAGTGAACAGTCACATTTAGAGGGAAACCAATCTGAATCTCAGCTGATTTCTCAACCCAGACCCTCAAAGCTAGAAGACCTTGGATAAATATACACCAAACTCTGAAAGAAAATGGATGCCAACCAAGAATACTATAGCCTGAAAAACTAAGCTTAATATTTGACAATGAAATAAAAACTTTCCATGATAAACAAAAGTTAAAAGAATTCACAACTAAGAAGCTTGTAATATAAAACATTCTCAATAAAATATTTCATGAAAAAAAAAAGAAAAATAAAAATGAAAAGCAGCAAAGGGGAAATACACTAGAAGAATAGTCAATCAAAAAACAAACTAATTGAAATTAAAAATGACAGGAAATAACTCAAAATAACAAGGAATAAGAATAATTTCTCAATAATAACATTGAATATAAATGGTCTAAAATCTTTAATCAAAAAACATAGACTGGCAGATTGGATTAATAAAAAGACCCAATAACATGCTCTGTCCAAAAAACTTACCTCATAGGCAAGGACATTCACAGACTGAAGGTAAAAGGATGGGAAGAAACTTATCATTCACATGAATCTCATAAACAAGCAATTTTTTCTATCCTCATATCAGATAAAATGGACTTCAAGTCAAAATTAATCAGAAGGGACAAAGAAGGCCATTTCATACTGCTAAAGGAAACTGTACACCAACAAGATACAACCATCTTAAATATTTAAGCTCCAAACAATAGAACATCTACATGCATCAAAAAACCCTTCACCAATTGAAGAATCAAATAGAAAAAAAACAATTTAAAAATTATTTCAAAAAATAAATGAAACAAAAACTTGGTTCTTTGAATAAATAAATAAAATTGATAAATCCTGAGCCAAGCTACTGAAGAAAAAGAGAGAGAAAACTCAAATTACTAAAATTTATGATATAAAAGGAAATATTGTGGACACCACTCATCTACATATGATAAACAGAAGTTACTTTGAAAATCTACATTCCAATAAAAAAGAAAATCTTGATGATATTAACAAATTTCTAGACATACGACTAATCAAAATTGAATCAAGAAGACATAGAAAATAAAACACAGATCAATTTCAACCAATAAATTGAAGACACTATCAGAAGCCTACCAACACAGAAAATTCTGGACCAGATGAACTCTCAGTCAAGTTCTATCAGACTTTCAAAGAAGAATTACACCAATACTCCACAAATTATTCCATGAAATAGAAAGGGAAGAAACCCTTCAAAACTCATCCTATAAAACTAGTATTACCCTGATACCAAAACAAGACAAAGACACATCAAGGAAAGAAAACTTCAGACCAATATCCCTAATGAACATAGAGACAAAAATTTCCAATAATATACTGGCAAAATGCATACAAAAATTAAATATTAAAACATATTAAAAGATAGTGAACCATGATCAAATGGGGTTCATCCCAGGGATGCAAGTTTGGTTCAACATATGCAAATCTATAATAATAATCCACCACATCAATAGACTTAAAGAATCACATAATTATCTCAATAGATGCCATAAAAGCATTTGACAAAATACAGTATCCATTCATGCTCATAACACTAGAAAAAGTAGGGATAGTAGGAACATACCTTAACATTGTAAAAGTTGTGTGTGCTATACCCAAGATCAACATCATTCTAAATGGAAAAAAAATATTGAAAGTATTTCTTCTAAAAACTGGAACAAGACAAGGATATCCTCTTTCACCATTTCTGTTCAACATAGTCCTTGAAACACTAGCCAGAACAATAGGACAAAAAAAAAAAAAAAAGAATTTAAATAGATATGAATAGGTAAAGAAGAGTTCAATCTATCCCTATTTGCCAACAACATGATTCTATATTTAAAGACATCAAAAATACTCTCCCAGAAATCTTCTAAAACTCATAAAATAATTCAGCATAGTGGCAGGATATAAAATCAACACCAAATAATCTATTGCATTCCTATACACCAATGACGTATCAACTGAAAGATAAATTAGGAAAATTATCCCTTTATAATAGCCACAAAAATATACTTGGGAATCAATCTAACAAAAGAAGGTAAAGATCTCTGCAATGAAAACTACATAACACTAAAGAAAGAAATTGAAGAAGACCTCAGAAAATGGAATGATCTCCCATGATTTTGGATAGGCAGAATTAATATTGCCAAAATGAGCATACTACTAAAAGTGCTATACAGATTTAATGCAATTACTATTAGAATTCCAGTGATATTCTTCATAGAAACAGAAAAAGTAGTCACAAAATTCATTTGGAAAAATATGAGGAATAGAATAGCCAAAGCAATCCTTAGAGAGGAAAGTGATGCAGGATACATCGCAATACCAGACCTTAAATCATAATACAGGATTACAGTTACAAAAATGGCCTGATATTGGCACTAAAGCAGACATGAAGATTATTGGAACAGAATAGAAGACACAGAGACAAATACACATAAATACAGTTATCTCATACTAGACAAAGGCACTATAAACATATATTGAAGAAAGATATACTTTTCTACAAATGGTGTTGGGAAGACTGGAAATCTGTATGTAGTAGAATGAAATCAAATCCCTTTGTCATCCTGAACAAAACTCAACTCACGGTGGATCAAGGATCTGGCTAGGGATTAGACCAGAGAGCTTGCGCTTACTGGAAGAAAAAGTAGACCCAACTCTCTTATCATATCATCTTAGTAACTGACTTCCTCAAGAAGAGTCCTAAAGTGAAAGAAGTAAAGTCAAGAATCAATAAATGGGATGGTATCAAACTAAAAAGCTTCTTCACCTCAAAAGAAGCAATCAAAACTGTGAACAGAGAGCCTACAGAATGGGAGAAAATCTTTACTACCTGAAACTCAGATAGAGCTTGATCTCCACGATACATAAAGAACTCAAAATCTTAACACCAAAAAAACAAATAACACAATCAATAAATGGGCTAAGGAACTAAACAGATACTTCATAGAAGAAAAATGAATGATCAAAAAAATATATAAAAAATGTTCAACATCTTTAGCAATTAGAGAAATGCAAATTAAACTTCCCTGAGATTCCATCTCACTCCAGTCAGAATGGCAATTATCAAGAATACAAGGAACAATAAGTATTGATGAGGATGTGGGAAGAAAAGTACTCTCATACATTGTTGGTAAGACTGCAAATTGGTGCAACCACTATGGAAAGCAGTATGGCAATTCCTCAGAAAACTTGGAATGGAATTTGATACAGTTATCCCACTCCTCAGTCTTTACCCAAAGGACTGAAAATCAGCATACTACAATGATGCAGCCACATCAACATTTATAGCAGCTCAATTAACAACAGCCTAGCTATGGAATCAACTATGTATCCTTCATCAGAGGTATAGATAAATAAAATGTGGTATATATACACAATGGAGTATTAGTCACACAAAAGAATGAAATTCTGACATTTGCTGGTAAATGAATGAAACTGGAGATTATCATGCTAAGTGAAATGTCTGTCCCAATCAACCAAAGGCTGAATATTCTCTCTGATATGTGGATGCTAATCCAAAACAAGGAACACTGAGGAGGGGAAAAATCTAAATCCATTGGATTAGACAAAGAGGAAGGAAGAGAAGGGCATGAGAGAGGGAATAGGAAAGACAGTTGAATTAATCAGACATAATTTCCTATTCTTGTGTCTGAATACACCACCAGATACAACCCCAAAAAATAGGATTCTAATTAGAATAAGTTATGCTCTTTATATGTATAATATGCCAAAATATATTCAACTGTCATTCATATCTGAAAAGGGCAAAAAAAGAACCAGACTTCTTATCTTCCCCAAAGTAAAGTATAGAGGTACTTCAGTCCAGATACAAGGTAATCCTATCTTTGAAAACTCAAAAAAAAAAAAAAAAAAAAAAAAAAAAGGCTGATGGATGCAAATCTAAAATACCTTGAGCTTCAGTGTGCATTTTATTTTATAGGAGTTGTGGCTTTTGTGAAGATCATGTTGAGACCTCCTAAAGAAATCACTGCTAACCCTTTTATTGAAATACAATTAATATAAAAAGCTCTTAAGTAATGTCATTAAAAAGGAAAAGCATTTTGTCTGAATTAAAATTGAAAGAAAAAACTAGCCATGAACATGAAAATGTATCATGAGCATGAAATATTTTCATGAAATAAATGAATAAATATTACCTACAACTCAGTACAAACGACTTCAAAACACCTCCAACACATGGTTACAAAGCAATATTATTCAGTAGCAGTATTTTACCTTGACTAAGGGTGTAAGTCATAGCAATATTTTTGCTTAGCTGCTTAGGCCAAATTCAAGTTTACTAAAATTAACCTTCACAGCACACAATACAGAGTGACTAAAAACCTTAATAATTAAGTAAAATAAAGGATTTGTAAAATAATTTCAATGTGTATCAAACACTATTCCTGGATCCCTTTTCTAAGAGTGTTTATTCATCTCCCTCTTAATATTATTGAAATACTGTATAACTTATGCCTACATTTCATCCCAACTTCCATAAAGAATTTATGTAAAATAAAATGCAAAAATTTTAAGTGCATATTTTAATGAGTTTGTAATTATACATTTTCATATAAATCAACTACATTACAATCTAGAACATTTTCTGCAACCTGAAAATTTTCTTTATGCTTTCCCAAGTCTTCATTATAAACAATGACTGACCTCTTTATCTGTCATTAATGATTTAGTCTTCATAGAATTTTATGCAAATGCTTTTATAGTGAATTTTATAGTCTTTCATGTCTAGCTTCTTTCACTTAGCATAATGTTGTGGGGATTCTTCCTATTGTTGCATGCATAGGAGTTCATTCTATTTTATTGTTGAGTAGGATTCATTTTATACATATAGTACCAATGATTTATCTGTTCACCCATTGATGGACATTTGGGTCATTTTCAATTATGTTATGTATAAAAGAGCTACAAATATTTTTATAGCAATTTTTAAATTTTTTCTAATTGGCGATGCAAATATTTTTTGTAAGAGTGTTTTCACAAATGTCAAGTTTCAACTTTCTTTTGGATGAATATTTGTGAGTGGACTTACAGGACTATATAGTAGGTGTAAACTTTGCTTTGAAAAATACTTTACAATTGTCTTCAGGGTGAATGTACCATTTAGCATTCCTGCCACATCCTCACCAATACTTGGTATTGCTATTCTTTTTTTTTAACATCATTCTGAGGAGTGCATAGTGCTGCCCTAATGTGTTAGTCAGGGTTCTCTAGAGGAACAGAATCAACAGGAAGTATGATTATAAAAAGGGAATTTATTAGATTGGCTTATACAACCAGAAGCTGGACAGTCCACAATGGCCATTTGTAGACCAGAGAACTGGAGAAACCAGTAACTGTGCCATCCCAGATGCTGGTGCCTCAGAACAAGAGGGATCATTGATGCTACCCTGGTCCTAGATCAAAGGCTTCTGGAAACTCCCTGGAGCATCCCTGGAGGAGCCTGCTTTGGAAGAGTGAAGGAGCAAGAGTCTGATATCCTCCGGTGATGGCAGCAGCAATCAAAAATCCAGTCAGGAAGATGGAGCTTGCCGTTGCTGCAGTTCCCTTGTTATTCCAGCTTTTATTCCATCCAAGCCTCCAGCCTACTGGATAGTGCTGCCCATGCATAGGGAGTGTCTCCACTTCAATTTTCTATCCCACATGCCAATCATTCCTAGACAAACCCTCATCAACACACCCAAAACCCTTTTATTTAAAAAAAATATTTTTAGGTATAGATGGACACAATATGTTTATTTTATTCATTTATATCTGGTGCTGAGGATTGAACCCAGTGCCTCACACATATTAGGCAAGCGCTCTATCATTGAGCCACAACCCCAGTCCCAGACCCTCTTAATATTTCACATCTCTTAACCTAATCAACTTGGCAATTCAAATTAATCATTACACCAAGTTTCAACAAGAATAAATTTCCAAAAGAGATTCAATATAAAAAGTTCATTTAGACTATATTCTCTTTGATATTATCAAATAAGTCCATTACTTCAATATTACTTCTATAAATTTTCTGGGGATAAATGCATAAAACCACATGTATTAATTAAGACTTGCAGACTATTTAATGAAAGTGAAAAATTAATTTACATAATGGAGTTTTAAATAATGTATAAACATAATAAATATGAGTTAAAGTTCCTTAGGACACTTTTTGGTAAGTCTGGGTGTGTGTGTGAATGGAAGAGACAGAGATACAGACAGAAAGAATATGTGAGAGTGAATATCCATATCATTATTTTAATAATACTTTAAGAATTAATATAAAAATCTCTTAAGTAATAGCCAACAAAGATTATGCCTAGATTATAATTGAATAAAAGAAAACTAACCATGAACATGAAAATAGTATCATGCACATGAAAATATTTTTATGAAAATACTTAAAATGTACATGCTTAAATAACTTTTCATGAAAATGCTTAACCTAGAACATATTAAATTTATAATTACTTCAATCCATATTATCATTAATTATCACCTCCATTATTTAATATCATAAAATGCATATAATCAATTAAAAAGCTATATATTTGATATTTGGAGAACATTTTCTTTAAGTCACCCATTGATGGTATATGTACACAATGGAATATTACTCAGCCATAAAGAAGAAAGAAATTATGACATTTGTCAGTAAATGGATGGAACTGGAGACTATCATGCTAAGTGAAATAAGCCAGTCTCAAACAACCAGAGGTCGAATGTTCTCTCTGATATGCAAATAGATGGTAACACAAAATAAAGTGAGACAGGGAGGGAAGAAAAGAATTTCATTGTATTAGATAAAGGGGAATGAAGTGGAGGGAGGAGCATGGGAAGAGGAAAGACGGTAGAATTAATCAGACATAACTTTCTTATGTTCATATACAGATACATGATCAGGGTAACTCCGTATCATGTACAACCACAAGAATGAAATTATATTCCATGTACATATAATATATCAAAATACACTTTATTGTCATGCATATCTAAAAAGAACAAATAAAATTTTAAAAATCACACACTGAGATCTTAGGGATCATTACTGTAAGAATAAAATTTCATTAAATTTATTAAAAGATATAAAAACTTAATATTTTAAGAAACATTTTTTAATATTAAAAGATATAAAAATATTTCAGTCCAGGAGCATATCTATAATCCCAGTTACTCAGGAGGTTAATACAGGAGGATTGCAAGTTCAAGATCAGCCTCAGCAACTTAGCAAGGCCCTAAGCAACTCAGCAAGATGCTGTCTCAAGATAAAAAAATAAAAAGAATTGGGGATGTGACCCAGAGGTTGAGTCTCTGAATTGAATCCACAGTACAGAAAAAAAAAAAAAAAAGATATTTTAGAAAAATACTCTTAATTGCTCAGTTAAATAATGCATATACATTATTTAATTAAAAAGCAAAAAAAATCTTATTCAGCAATAAAAAAAGAGCTAGTTTTCGTTCAACAGTTGTAGGTTTTATTTACTGAAATTCCATCCATGAGTGTCCAGAATCAGGCAACAAATTGTAAGGCACCCTTAAGTTCTTTTAAAAAGCTACTTAATTCAATTAATAAAAACTATGAGCAAGAATTACACATTGCAATCCAGTTATACCCTGGTTTTTATACACTATAACATAGTAAAACTAGTGACTTAAGGGAACAAAGTATTACTATAGACAGACCTAGAGACGGCAGCAAAATAATATTTTATAGACTGAAAATTCTCATTCTGGTTTCACTATGGAAGAAAGATATTAGAACCTTATGACTAGGATTATCAGTGTAGGATAAAGGGCAAGGACATGGTATTATTATGGAAAGAGGTTACATGAAGGAAGATCTTGATCTTTGTCTTTGTCCAAAATGAAATGAAATGTTATAATGAAATGTTTTCTCCAAAAGGCAAAGAGCAGAAGACATAGATTTTGAAGCGAAAACAGAAGGATAGAGGATGTTTTTCCCCTTTTAGTTTTTTATAGTTAAAGTTGATGTTAAACATTGAATTTTTGATCTTTTGTAAATCCATTTGTAAATCATTTTTCTATTAAAAAATGTTTCTAAATGACATTAACTTACCATACAACTATTTAAAAGGTAGATGTGTTTCTATCTCTTGCTTTTGCAACTTTAAAACTGTTAGGTGCATTGTGCAGTCTAAGAGTTGTTATTTATTTTATTTGGTTCTTATAGTTTTGAAAATATAAAAAGAAAACCCAAAACATAACAAAACAAAATACAAGTTTCACCTAAAAGGTCCAGCTTCAGTTATAAAGCAATTAAAGTGTTTGAAACATACTGTATATACTAATATTTAAACTATAATTTTAACATAAATATAAATAGTTTCTTTTAAGAATGAAATAATTCAGTCATTATTTTACCCACAGAGAAATTGTCTTGTCATCCTTCTTGGGTCAAAGTTTTCAGTTTGAAAAGATTTGCATTGTCAATTTGGTAGAAAGTTTAGAAGACTTTGAGTCAATAGGAATACTTATAGATGAGAAATAGCCTATGAAGAATATTTTGCTCCCATGAAAAGTCATGGGTCATGGTCTACTAGGTTAGGTGAGTAGGTGTAGCTAAAAGAAAATACACTAAATATGAACAGATTATTTTCCCAAGGTATAAGGACTGTAATGATTTGCATTATTTCTTGCCTCATCTCCTATTTGCTGTTTTCCATCCTTACTCTAGATTTATTTTTATGGCATTTAGATAGTGTTCTGTATAATTAGAAAATTTTATGAAACATTATTGATTTAATCCTCACAACTTTGTGAGGTATATATTTAAATTATCTCCATGTTAAATATTTAGAAGTTGAAACACAGTGGTAAGTAACTAGATCAGGGCAATGCAGTAAGAGATTGGTTGGTCAGGATTAAAACACAAACAGATGCCCCCCAAATTTGTACTCTTGACTTGAAAATATACTGTCTCATTTTTAAAATATTTACCAGCTACCTTGGAAATTTTACTCTTATCACCAAAGGATATCATCTCCAAATAAATGACAAAAACAAATAAGTAATGTGAGAGAAATAAAAACACATATATTTAGAAATTTCTATTGCATATTATGAATGGTACTTTAAAAAAATTCTCTGCCATAGAGATCATTAATGTATTTTCACAGGGAAGTACATAAAAATGTACTTTTAAAAATACAAAAGTGACTAAATTATTTCATTCTTAAGGAAAGAAACAATTTATGATTATATTTATAATTTAAGTATTTGAAATTATAGCCATGACTATTCTAGAAAAATGTTACATAACAGTAATACTGAATGTAATATTTCAAATACATTAATTTCCATATAGTCAAAAGACAATTGTTTTCAATTCTCTCACAATGTTTATAGGATTTTTTTCTTTAGATTTATTTTGACTTAGATATGCCAGATGAAGAGGGATAAAAATATAAACTCCATTACACAGCAGCTATGACCTAGGTATCTGTAAATATGAAAATACTGACCAAAATCTTAGTCTACTTTCTGGGGTTGAAGAGTTCTTAGTGAATTAGAAACCCACTAGAAATAATGAAGGGGAAAGTAAAGACACTACTGGCTGTTGACCTTGAGCTTGACATTCCAATCAAGAAATCTGGTAAAATAGACAAGCATGACAAGCATAAACCATATTTCTTGCTTCCTATGCTCAAATTTGAACCACTGAATTTTACAACACTTCAGTGATTCATGTAAGGAGGAAGCATCTGATCACATGAAAGAAAAAGCGGTAGAATGTCATACTCAGCTATTTCCTGGGAACACCAAAAAACACTTTATATTCAGCATCCTGGGATATGATTTATTGGATTGATTGTCTTAAATGCCTGATGGAAAACAGAAAAAAAAACCACACAGATATTTTCTCATTTTTTGCAGCTTGGATCTGAGATGGACCACTCTTTTACTGCTTAAACCAAGCCACCTATAACTCAACATCCGTTTCCCCACCTGCTTTTGCACAACCCACAGATTTGCCCTAGATGTGCACCTATGGCATATTTCTGAGCATGTGCTTCATTGTGAGCACAGACATCGTGCTTCATTTTCTCTCATAGACACCCCAAGAAGCTTCCAACATAGCCTCCTTCTTCCTGGGCTTTTGGATTAACCTTGACTTGCATTTACATGGCCCTTTGCCCTAGACAGAAAACCCCTCCAGCCAGAAAAGGAGGAAACCAAAGTTCTCCTCTGTTCAGTCTTTCAGGAAACCACCAAAAAGTCAAAGGCATGACCATTGATTTAGGATCATACGAACTCTGTGGCACCAGCAAGACACACCAAGGATACAGATCCTGTCCTCAGGAATGCTGTTGCCAATTTGGAAAATGGGGAATGTTAAGCTGATAGCTGACTTCTTACCAAAGTGCAGCTGTTCTTTTCCTCTTTAAGCAATCCTTGGGTTCTGTAAGTTCAGATGAGATTCCAGAGTTCAAAAAAAGTTAATTCTGTCAGTATTTTCCAACTGATGCTGGTTTTAGTGGAGGGAATGATTTTTTTTTTTTCAAACCTTTACTGTTGAGCACTCTATGTTCTAATTCCACTTGAACTAATTATTTTCAAACTACCATTATGATATATAATTCACCTTACTTTCAATTTGTTTTTAATGTGCTCTTTCGAATTGTTTTTTTTTTTTTTTTTTACCAGAAGAAATTTTTTTATTTTTTTTTATTTTTTTTTATTTTTTTACATTTACATAGGGTAATGATGTTTATTTTATTTTTCCCCTCCCCCCACCCCTCCCAACCCCTCTTTTCCCTCTACACAGTCCTTCTTTCCTTCATTCTTGCCGCTCTCCTTAGCCTAACTCTAAACCTAACCCTAAACCTAATGCTAGCCCCTCCCACCCCCCATTATATGTCCTCATCCGCTTATCAGCGAGATCATTCGTCCTTTAGTTTTTTGAGATTGGCTTATCTCACTTAGCATGATATTCTCCAATTTCGACCATTTGCCTACAAATGCCATAATTTTATCATTCTTCATTGTGGAGTAATATTCCATTGTATAAATATGCCACAGTTTCTTTATCCATTCATCAACTGAAGGGCATCTAGGTTGGTTCCACAATCTGGCTATGGTGAATTGAGCAGCAATGAACATTGATGTGACTGTATCTCTGTAGTGTGCTGATTTTAAGTCCTTTGGGTATAGGCCAAGGAGTGGGATAGCTGGGTCAAATGGTGTTTCCATTCCAAGCTTTCTGAGGAATCTCCACACTGCTTTCCAGAGTGGCTGCACTAATTTGCAACCCCACCAGCAATGTATGAGTGTTCCTTTTTCACCACATCCTCGCCAACACCTATTGTTGCTTGTATTCTTGATAATCGCCATTCTAATTGGGGTGAGATGAAATCTTAGGGTAGTTTTGATTTGCATTTCCCTTATTACTAGGGATGTTGAACATTTTTTCATATATCTGTTGATTACTTGTACATCTTCTTCTGTGAAGTGTCTGTTCATTTCCTTAGCCCATTTGTTGATTGGATTATTTGTATTCTTCGTGTAGAGTTTTTTGAGTTCTTTATAGATTCTGGAAATTAGCGCTCTATCTGAGGTATGGTTGGCAAAGATATTCTCCCACTCTGTAGGCTCTCTCTTCACATTTCTGATAGTTTCCTTTGCTGAGAGAAAGCTTTTAAGTTTGAATCTATCCCAGTTGTTGATTCTTGCTTTTATTTCTTGTGCTATGGGAGTCCTGTTAAGGAAATCTGATCCTGAGCCAACAAGTTGAAGATTTGGACCTACTTTTTCTTCTATAAGATGCAGGGTCTCTGGTCTGATTCCGAGGTCCTTGATCCATTTTGAGTTGAGTTTTGTGTAGGGTGAGAGATAGGGGTTTAATTTCATTCTATTGCATATGGTTTTCCAGTTTTCCCAGCACCATTTGTTGAAGAGGCTATCTTTTCTCCATTGCATATTGTTGGAACCTTTGTCTAGTATGAGAAAATTGTATTTATTTGGGTTTGTGTCCATGTCCTCTATTCTGTACCATTGATCTACCTGTCTATTTTATTTAATTTCATTTTGAAAAATTGCTGTCTTTTATTCCAGTCAATTAGGTTGGTGATGTAGATCAGTTGTAAAGCACTTGGATAGCATATGTGAGGTGCTGGATCCAATCCCTAGTACCTAGCGCGCGCACACACACACACACACACACACATACATATGTGTATATATATATGTATATATATACATATATATACACATTTATAAAATATAAAATGTATTAAAAAAAATATATATATATATATATATGTATGTGTATATATTCAAATCAGTCAAAGTCTTTGGGAAGGGCTGTTTGTCTCTTCTGCTCTTAGAGGCTGTTGCATGCTTCAGTGCCTGGTCAGAATGTACCACTCCACCATTTTGTTTGTGCCGTCACATCTCCTGCTGTCACATATGCAAGGTTCATTTTACCAGGCAAGGCAACCTTCACAGGTTATGGAATTAGGATAAGGGTAACTTTGTGGAATGGTATTCAGCCTACCACAGAAACTATTTATAAAGAAAACAAAACCAAGTAAATAAGTATAAAATATACTGAATAAAAGTAATTATATGTGACACTAAAAGATTAGAGTGTTAGAAATCATGTATTGGTTTATGACCGTTTACTTTGTCTATTAATATTTTTTATAATTATGGAGTATGTTCATAGATACCCTCCAGACCAAATAAAATAGGTTTGATTATCTTCCATGGTTTAATATTATATGATTATTCAGTGACAGAATTGTTAGCACCAGAAAAATTGGATGGCCCTAAAATCAGAAGAGTCTATCACTTATGATAAAATAATTTATGGACATTCTAGGCTAATTTAACTCACTAAAACATATTTGTGTTTGCATTTATTTTTGAATAAACTGAAATTGTTTATTATTCTTTTCCTTGGATAAAATTTAGTTTAAATTAAGTGACTAAAATATAAAAAAAATAATTCATGGCATCTTTGCTGACCTAAGAATTATATCAAAAATTGCAAAAGACAAAATGTCAGTTATGTAATCATGGAATCAGAGGTTATTAGATTAACAGAAAGGTAAATACAAGAGAAGAAAATGCTAAACCATTTAGCATACAGGTCATATTCTGATTCATTTTCACTGCCATACTTTATTTTTAGTTCTCAACAGGCATCCAGAGGTAAAAATTAGATAACCTTTAAAAGCAGTTCCTCAAGAAAGGGTGCACATCTACTTTTCTGAAGAAAAGTAGAACTTTTAAACAATGAATATTTCTTTTTAATCCCTCTATTTCTCACTGACCTCACAAATACATCATCATTTGATAATTTTAGAATTCTATAATTCTATAATTCTATAATTCTATAATTCTAGTACTATACATCATAACATTATGCATGTTTTATATTCCAAGGTCATACATTTAGGGGAACTTCAACATTAAAATACTAAACTTGACTACAGATTATACAGATTACAGTGTTGATAACACACCCGAAATATTCTGAATGTGTGTGTGTGTGTGTGTGTGATGCATACACACAAGATAGAATTTGAGAAATTGCCAGATCCTTCATGGTAACTCGGTGGTAAGCTAAAGTAGGCTTGATTACAATCCAACCTCACTTCCTTAATAAATCTATGATAAACCTACGACTGTAAGAAAGTTACTCATCTCCTTTAATCTTAGTTTTCTTATCTATGTTTAAAGAATGTGTTCATCTTATTGCCTTAATATTTAAGGAAGAAAATTTGTGTAGAAAGAAATATGTTTAGAAAAACTGCATGATATTGAAAGTCACTAACTTATAATGGTTTGACTTTTGAGTTTTTACAATGGTATGAAAGTAAGTCACATGCAGTAGAAACTGTATTTTGAATTTTTTATTTTGATTTTTTTCCAGGCTAATGCTACAGTCTTGTGATGCTGGCCAGTGGCAAAAATCCAAAGCTCTCAGTTAGCCATGTGGTCACAGGGGAAACAACCCATATTCAGTAGTATACTGTGTTGCTAAGATGGGGTGTTAAGATTAGGTATATTATTTGCACTTTAGATTTTTAATATCCTCAACTTATGATGAGTTTATTGGGATGTAACTCTATCATAATACAAGAAATAGTTATGTTTTATGGGTATTTTTCCATTCCTTCTGTCTTCTGTCTTTCTCTCTTCCACTCTGTATTATGATGTTGATCTGCATGCACAACATGATGACCCTTGTATGACTTCCGGTTATGGTTAAGCAGTGAGAGGTGAGGAAATGTAGAAGGTGAGGAATGCTGGGGTCATTTTCTTCATTCCCTCCCAAGCTAACAAGAATTGCAATGCTATTCTACTTAAAGATACAATTGCTCTCCTATAGCCATCTCTCCCCGGATTAGATAGATAAACAGATAATTTTAGTATTTTAGTTATGTATGGACACAATACCTTTATTTTATTCATTTTATTTTTATGTAGTGCTGAGGATTGAACCCAGTGCCTCACATGTGCTAGGCAAGTGCTCTACCACTGAGTCACAATGCCAGCCCTCTCCACAGGTTTAAATAACTTCTGCTCACTGACCCTAATTTTCAAGATGTGGCAATGACTCCTAATTTTGGTACCTCTTACTACTATCACATTTCTTATAGATGTCTTTAACCTTGACTACATATTTGTTAATAATTCCTTTATTAAACTTTTTCAATCACTAAAGAGACCATGCACTCTGGTTTTTGCATGTTATGTAAAGTTTCAGTTTACACCTCTTGGTCTGATCTACTTATTAACAGAAGATTGGCAGAAGTGAACAATAAGTGATATGTTCACCTTCTGAGTAGCCTCATTTGAGTATACCATTTCTTTTCCTTGTGTAATCCTGACATATATAAAATTTATAAAAATATGAACCATAATAATTATTCAATAGTTTGTGAACTTAATTATTTTAGCTTTTAATAGACAGATAATAATCTTTATATCCAGAAGTCAATGATAAAATGAATCTGAATAAAGTTTTGTATCAATGAATATAAGTAACTTGGTATTAAAATGATGAAGAGGACAAACTTGCTTTGTTGTTTAGTTTGTACTTAATTGTGGAAGATAAAATGTTGTGTAAATTATTTCATTCAGCATATGAATCAATCTTGTTACTATAGAGAATTTTGGATTAATGAGAATTTTTAATATTCTTTCATAGGCACGTTTCTAGTAGTGTCCTGATATTATTAATATTTTTCCTGTGGTTTATCTTATGTTTTCATCATGAAGGATATAAAGATAAGAATGACCAAGGAGAATATACCTCATTTTATGATATGGGAATTCAACAATAATTAGCTAAATCTTCACAATTTAGGAAAGTAGAATCAATAGGTTTACTGATGTTCCAGCATTATTAATCCAATTGTGAAAAGGATTTGGCTAGGAAGAGCTAATAACATACTCTATTTGTTCTGGCTGTTAGCAGACTCTCAGAATAACTAACCTCAGCTTATTTTTTCCCAATAGTTTTTGCTTCTTTAGGCTGCTTACTATGAAGTGGTTTCCTGGAGTTAATCTTTTACATATCAGCAATCCATAAGTTATTGATTTTTTTAAAATGTCACTTTTTCCAAATAACTAACATATAATTATGTGTGTTTTTTAAATACTACATTCACTTCTTATTTATAAGTTGAATTTTGTATTCCCCTCAAAAGATATGCAGGAGTCCTGTTCCTTCCTGTACCTCAAAATGTGATTATATTTGAAGGACTGGGTCTTTAGGAAGGTAATTAAATTTAAATGAAGTCATTAGGGTAGGTCCTAATCCAGTATGATGGGTGTCCTTATGAAAAGGAGAAATTTAGACAGAGACAGATACACACAGAATACATGTGAAGATATACAAGGAGAAGACAGCCTTGTGCATTCTAAGGACAAAGGCCTAAAACAGATTCCTCACAACCCGAAGAAGGAACATGCCAAACTCACACCTTGAGGTTGTACTGCTAAACTCCACGACTGTAGGAATAAACTTGTATAACAACCCAGTTCGTGGTACTTTGTTACGGCAGCTTTATAAAACTAAGATACTAGCAAAGGGACTAGATATTTCCATGAGGTCAGTCTGAGCTTTCAAGTAGGCAAAGCAAAGAAATGGAGAATAGTCGTAGCTCTCATCCTTTGTTAAAAGACAGGTATGATTACAGGTTTTTCTAGTCACTTTATTCTACACAGACTTTTTTTTGTTAAATGATATTACAAATAAAGGAAAGTTAATGTATTAACAAAAATCATCACAGTGGAAATTTGGAATGGTCCTCTATAAACATTTTACTAACATCAAAGGTCATTTTCTATATCTTCTTGTGGAAAAATAACTTGTTTTGATATTTTTGCTTCTCATCAAGATTATCTTAAAAATTTGAAAAGCAGTCTAAATGAAAACCTCATTGAAGACATTGTAGAGCTACCACAGAACCTGACAGTTCAGAGACAAAAGTCCTCAATTAAAAATAAACAAACAAACAAATCAAAGACCCTACAAACCAAAACAAACAAAGTACTGAAGTAAGCCTGATTTCCTACAGCACTTCTCTACTTGAGGTATTTGCAGATTGGTAAGTGACTCAGGAAAGAAAGACTAAGGAATCAAGCAGGAAAGGATTTCAATACTTGAAATGCAAAATGCCAAATTGCAGGGTTTGCAAAGGAAAAGTGCCTTGGAAGTATTCCAAATAGGAGGTACAATTGCAGAGGAATTATACCCTAGTATCAATTAAAAAGAAAAAAAAAAAAGCAGTCCTTTAGAAATATTCAGTTCAGTCTCACCACCTCAGACTGAACAAAGAGACTTATCTTGATCTAAACTACATCTCAGAAAGTCAGTCAGAGTCCATCCTCAGTGAATGAAGTCTTAAAGCACGAGGCCTGCTGGTATTTAAGTCATAATAAAAAATGAAATATGCACAATTACCTAGGAAATAGCTGAAGAGAAATTCTCTGGGGATGGATAATTTCTTACCAGGCATTAAAATACATATAAAAATAATGAAAAAAATGTGGTACTAGCTTAAAAGTAGGCAAACAGAATAGGAAAGAAAGTCAATAAGCAGACCCAAGTAAGTAGGAATATTTAGTAACTGATAAAAATTGACATCTAAATCATTGGGGAAGAGAAATATTTTCTTTGTAAGCACAAAGGGAAGATATAAGTATATAAGCTATTTTCAGAGTATGTCCATACCTGTTTTCACATGCACAAATGAACTTAAACCAGATTGGAGATATAAACATAAAGCAAGAAGACATACAATCAATAGAATATAATCCAGTTTGTATATATTACCACAAGCAAAGTAAAAGAGCAGATTAAAACAGAAAACGTATTATAAGTAATAAGTAAACAGTAAACATTGCTAATTTAAAGCATCTCTTAAAATTGAGAAAAATGAAAACAAAACCTGAAATAAAAATAAGGAAAAGATACCAGAAAGACATACACACATATACACACGCATATAAATATATTTCTAAATATATTATGAGGTATTTGTCCTTGCTTACTGTAAAAGAAATAAAAATTAAAACTAAACTGAGATAAATATATTATCTATCACTTAGGCAAAATGGCAAAATATAAAACGATTCACAATACCCACAAAGGGTATTGGGGAAGGCCACCATAAAACAGACATTGTCAGATGTTGATACTGGGAATATAAAATGTTACAATACCTGAGGGAAATTAGTCAATATCTTTAAAAAATTACATGTGAATTTACATTCTAACCTAGCAATGCCTCTTTCTAAGAATTAATCCTGAAGGTACATTTCCCACAATGTAAAAATACATCTGCACAGAGTTATTTCTTATAGCATTATTGACTATCACAAACATTTAGGAATGATTGAAATGCCCCTGCACAGTTAAACTGTGATCCACTCACAATCGCAATAATTGTAGTAATTTTCAGACATCTTGTTTAAAAAAAGCACAAAAGAGTTTATTATGCTACGTTTTGTGCAAAACCTGTGAAGCAGAGCATAGCAAAATACGCAGGTATCTGCTGATTTTTGCAAAAAGAAACAGGAAGGGAAAATCTGAAGCCTCTGAGTTGTTTTTTCCTGTAGGAGCGATTTATAATGAGAAAAAGATAGAGGAGGGAATAATAACCTCTTGATCTCCTTGAGAGGTAGGTCTGCTGGAGGTCATGAGCCCCAGGAAATAGCTACCTCTCATACCTCAGGCCTAGTTATATAGTGGTCTTTACTATCCCCAGATATTTCAACTTTCCTGCTCCCATTTTAGCAAATGGTCCTTTAATTAAGTGTTCTTTGATCCATCTTTTGGAGTAGAACATTTGTTTATTTATGAAAATCAAATTGACCTAAATGTCTCATGTACAAAAAATACATTTGAATAATCCATCCCTCCTATATTCTTTCCATATTTGAATGTCCACATATGTAGTCTTCATTCCCTGGTGTTTTAGTCAGCTTTTTGTGCTGCTTTGACTAAATGATCTGACCAGCATAATTATAGAGGAGGAAAAGTCTATTTGAAGGCTCTATTTCTCAAGACTCCAGGTGAGGCAGGACATCATGGTGATAGAGTGTGGCAGAGAGAAACAGCTCACTTGGTAGTCAGAAAGCAGAGACTCCACTGACCAGAAATAAATATATATACCCAAAGCCACGACCCAACTCCCACCCCCTCCAGCCACACCCTACCTGCCTCCAGTTAAAACTCAGTTAATCCAATCAGGGATTAATTGAGGTTAAGATTCTCAAAACCTAATCATTTCTCCTCTGAACCTTCTTACATTGTCTCACATGTGAGTTTTTGGGAGACATCTCACATCCAAACCATAACACTTGGTATTTGTTGAATTGGTGATACATTGAGACTAATACCTCACTATCCCCTCAATTCTGGACTATTAAGTGCTTGTGTAGTTACTTTCAATAGGTTTTATGTCCAGTTATTCAAAACTGAATTAATGATATGACATTTACATTGTATTTTGCAAATGAAATTTGTCTTTTTAATTCAATTTTAATTTAAAGGCACTTAAAATGTTAGGAGACATACATAGGTAGAAAATAGTCTGAAAATCATTAAGAGTTCTATTTGATCTAAATGTCTGGAAATACAGTAATGGAGAAAAAAGAAACAATACTATCAAAACAAAAAAAGGAAAAAATAAAGAAAATGTAAATGATTATGTTTTCAGCATTTTCTATGCCTTTTGGTCCCTGTCCTATGAATACTATACATTAAATACTGTATAATATTCACTTTTCTAAATTCATCAATTTTTTTTAGTCCACATGTAGTATTTTCCCTATTTTTAACTAAGTCATAATCTTTCCACTTTGTTTTACAGGAAGTATCTTTAGTTTAGTTATTCCTGTGCATGTGTAGGAAATGACTTATTTCCATACACAGTCATTAAAGTGTAAATGAACACAAATAACAAAAGGGTATACAACACAATTTAGCTACAAACCAATATGGTTAAAAAACATGGACTTCCTTAAGTGCATTTTCATGTGATCTAATTTTTTAATAAAGAAATGAAATGAAATAATCTATATGGTATCAGAACTGATGGCAGATATCAGAACAAATCTGATTAAAAACATTTTAAAATGTTCATATGTTCAATTACAGTTTTGAAATAAACATTCCAGGCTTCAAGCTTGTTCTGTAGAAAGAGTTTGGCGTGTTGGCAAGTTAATAATATTACAATAGTCTTTGCAAACAGCCAGTACCCTCTAGTGTACATTATCAATAAAACTCTGAAATAAAATGAACAACATTGCCTTTTTCTTTAATGATTACCATTTCTCTACACTCTTTGTTTGTTTTAATATCTGAAATTGTGTAATCAAGCAACAATTACCTGGGCAAATGATGAAGCATGCTGATTATAAATGCTTCATAGCCATGGTACAATCCATAGGAGTCTATTCCTTGGTACAGAGCTGTAATTCCTATTCATGTTCATGTCAGTTGAAAACTTCTATTGATGGAAGAATTAGACCTCAAAGTGTTTCTTATTCTAAAACTCTTCCATGCGTTATTGATTAAATGACATTTAAACTATCACAGCATATCACAAACATACACAAATATATGTTCTTGTCAAAATTAATAAAATTGCAGGTACTAAAAGCAAAATTTTTAAAAAGTACAAACTAGAACATTACATTAAGATAGCTGCTTTCAGAAATCATCTGGATTAACCAGAATTCCTATTACTTCTGGCATGAAGCCTGGAAATCTAATTGTGCACATTGGGACATCCTTATCACCACCGAAGCTACAGCTAATGCATAATAAAAGATTTATCTAACTTCCATATTAAACAATTGCTCTGAAGTTCACACTGGCCTTTCTATACAAACTAACACAAGACAATCAAACAATATACAAGCTGTGTATATTTGAGACCAGGAAAAAGAATCCTTGCAATCCAAAAGAATCCTTGCTTTCTTCATTTATTGTGAGGGTAAAGGAGTATTAGTCTAGAAATCATTGTTTGGCAAACTAAGTCCCAACAGTGTTGAAATAGTTCACTATTTAATATGTTCAGCTATTTGTACTTTACTGTAACAATTACATTTTCTGGTTATAATGGTGAGACGGTAATATTTCAAAAGCAAATTGGTTGTCAGAGGAAATTAAGCAGTCTTAGGATGTAGATTTATCACCTGAAGGAAATGACTATTTATTTCTTGCATATAAACAGATAACCATACAAAAGAGTGCTTTCACAAAAGAAAGTAGTCTATTTCTACTTTTCATTTGCAAATGAATAAAAGTCAGTTTTTAAAGTAAAAATCTGATAAGTTACAAGTCATTGTTTAGAGACTGAGCATTAGATTGAGTAGAGAAAAATAAGCAAAGAATTTGATCAGAAGACTATAACAGTGCAGATTCTGGTATTTTTAAACAAGACAAAGAGCTGAAATTATATATTAAAGCTCTATCATGGTCCTTAGTTAAATAATTTTTCTATAAAGCATGAGGATTTGGAAGAAAGCAAATATTAACTCTGAACAACTGTTGGAGTATGCATTGAGCTGAAATACACACACACACACACACACACACACACACACACACAGCACCTTAGCTCTTAATCCTTAGATTAGCCAAATAAGAGTAATGACTGTTTGACAAATAAATAAGAAACAGATAAATGGAAAATGGAAATATGTTTCTCTTTAATCATGTCCAACAGACTTATCAGAAGATAATAGAAAAAAGTAAATTAATCTTTATGATTAGATAATATTTACTTTTTGTGCTTTCCAAATAAGCCAGGAAAACATTTAAATAAAAAATCATGACACTTTATATAATAAAAAGATATTTTCATATCTCAATGACCTTCCTGTAATTCTCATTCAAAGGTGTATATCTCTCAAAATTCATTTGAAACAAACAATGAAATTATATGAATGTGAAATATATTACGGTGGATAATAACTGTCAATTTCTGTCTAAATTGATTGGTAATTTCCATACTTTTATGATCATAGGCCTCTATAAAATGATTTATTTCATGGCTTGAGGCAATTTTATTCTCATCTCATGCTGAAGAAAAAGATACAATAAATTTTTTGAAAGAAAAAGATATTTTCGAATGGTTAATTCCCAAGATTGGAGAATAAATAATTTGAAGTAATAACAATTATTACAGTTATTAAAAATTCATCCCTCCCCCATTATTCTGATAATTACTTGGTTCAATATAGAAAAGGGGTTAGAAAAAAAAGGTCAGTTTTTTTAAAAAAAAGAAACTTAAAATATTGATAAGACATCCATTTCACTTACAAAGTTTAATTTCACTTCAATTGATTTGAAATTGATAATGTTCAATGTTTTTGATCCTGAAAAAACAGCAATGTAATATAGCTCAATCTGATAATTAATATGTCATCTAAGTATAAAGTAACTGTATAGTTGTTCTGTCTAGTGTTCTTCTGACATTCTATTTATTTCAGCAGTTCTGTGAACTCACTGATAAAGGTTCCACATCAGGGCAAATTGGCCCCAGACCTTTTTCTGCTGATAGTAACGACTACCTGGATGCATGAGGATGGTTCAGCAGGGACCACAGCTGTCACACTTGCCCAGTCACCAGAGCTTTACCACTGTGGTATATTCTGAACTGGATTGGCCTTTGGGAGTAAAAAGGTGATACAATATATGGATGGTTAGAAGTGTTCTTTCTACTCAATGTCAGGCAACATGATAGTTCAAATGCACAACAGATTATTTTCAAGAAAGCTATGATATATGTTATGTATAGATAAATCCTTTTCTTTCATTTTAGATTTTTGAAAATGACTTAAAATCCTAAACCATACCTAATTGTGAATATTAAATGAGTAAATATTTACTCATCATTTAAAATTATACTTTACTTTGTTCTACATTCCCAGATAATAAAAAAAAAATCTTTTATCCTGAGGAAAGGTCATAAAGGCTATCAGAACAGCACACATTGGTTTTCATGGACTTTAAGTGCTTTATAATTTATGTTCTTTAAAAACATGGAAAGAAATGTCATTCTAGCACATCACAGATCAAAGAGAATTAAAGTATAAGATAAAAACTGTTAATATATTTATTTTAGTCAGCTTTTTATCTGCTTTGACCAACAAACCTGACGAGAATAATTTTAGGAGGAAGAAATTTTGGGGGTGGCTCACAGTTTCAGGGGACTCAGTTCATAGACAGCTGGCTCCATTCCTCAGCTCTCCAGGTGAGACAAAACATGGTGGTGGAAGAATGTGTTGGAGGACAGTGGTTCAGGACATGGCCACCAAGAAGTGGAGAAAGATAACTACACTCCAGAAGAACAAAATATAACCCCAAAATCATGCCCAGAGATCCCCCTTCTCCAGCCATAGCCTTCCTACCTAGAGTTACCATCTGGTTAATTCTTATCAGTGGATTATCATGCTGATTAGGTTAAGGCTCACATAACCCAGTCATTTCACTTTGAACTTTCAGGCATTGTCTCACACATAAATTTTTTGGGGACATATCATATCATATCCAAACCATAATGATAATAAATCAAAAAGTATTAAAAATAAAAATTTTAATGAATATGTCTTAAAATCATAACAAATGAATAAAATACTATATGTTAATATTTATAATTTCAAGAAATACTAAAAATGATTCTTAACTAAAGGGATAAAAATTTTGAAATGACTATTATATTATTACTAATAAATATTAACTGCATGGTTTACAAAACAAAATAATCAGATGTAGTTATTTGTACAAGAATATATTTTATCATACAATTTCCTTTATATTGCCAACTTATTACTTAATAACATTTGCATAACATTTTATTGCAAATTAAATAACCTAGATTTTTTCTTATAGGACTCACCATCACTATATGAGTATATTTTGTTAATATACTGGTATATAATATTTTCAAGTTTGATATATGTTGTATGAAACCATGTAATGAAAAGTACATTTATGGCCATCTTTACACAAGGTTAAATGATAACAGAAAAAATTTTAAAACAGTAATATTATGGAATATTAAAAATAAGATAGGTTTAGGGAAAAGCAAAAATACAGCAATTATATTCTATTTTTAGAAATATTCAGTTGGTATGCAAAGATATTTGTTAATATTTTAAATAACAGCAAAAATCAAAGTAAAATCATTATCCACTAACAGGAAAATGATATATAAATATAAACTCATTGATAATATATAGTATTACTCAGTCATTTAAGGAATGGAGTAACTCAATACATTCTATTGGTAAAAAATAAGTAAGAACTGATGTCCAGTGAAAAGAGCTTGTAGTAAATATTCATTAAGTAATTATTCATTGAATATATTCTATGTTCCAGGTGTTGTTTTGGGCTCCAGTGGTTCATTTAATTTAGAGCCAAAACAAAACAAAAATTAATTTTAGGTTTTTATTTTTGTAGTGTATACATGTTTTAAGTAGTTTCAAAAAATCTGAAAGAAAGCAAAGATAGTTTTGAGACACACAAAGATTGATATTGTAGTGAGAGAAAACAAATGAAATTGTATATATTTAGTGCTTAATTGTTTAACTTTCCACTTTCAGAGTTTCAAAGCTCAGTTACCATGTTATAAAAATGTAACACCAATGCCTCAACAATACTTGTTGAATTTTAGTTGTCATGTTATATTGAGTGTGAGTAGTAGCATAAAGCATAAACTTCACTTCTAGCTCTTCAGTCCACAAAGGAATCATTACATGAACAAAAGATGCACATCACTATCATGACTAATCCTGTTACTCTGTTAATGTCTGCTAGTAACTGGCCCCTGATTCTGAATTCAGTTCAGGAACAGACAGCAAAGCCTGAAGTGGTACTGACTGCTTGTGTCACAGTGATAAACCCATATGACAGTTGCATGGGTAATAGACTGAGGCAATTGGAGAACAAAGGTGAAAATGTGGCAAAGAAATGAGAATCAACAATGCTGAAAGGAAGAGCAATGTGAGTGGAAGGTCACTGGAGTCATGACCCTGGAGATGCTGCCATTGCCATTTTCTAAAGACTCTAGGACACAGCAGATGGCCTGAATGAAGGCAAACTTAGAAACATAAGGAGGAAAATGTTTTCAAGGAAAAAATGTACATACCCTAGAGGAAACATCTTGACATTAAAAGAAATCTTGGAGATATTCCACAATAGTGAAGGGGTCAAATTCAACCATAGGCCTGTTTTTGTAAAGTTTCTGAGCCAATAACCTATTTATTTTTCTTATATTTTTGAAGAAATGTATAAAATGTAAAAGAAAAAAAAGGTACCCTGCAAACCTGAAAATATTTACTACTGATCTTTTCCAGTTAAAGGTCCCTTCTCTAGAATACCAGACATCAATAGTAAAAAAAATAATTGGTTAATGTGATTTAACAATAATGTTGCGGTTTTCAAGATGGCGGACTAGAGGGCGGCTGCATTTCATGTTGCTCCAGGATGCAGGATTCAAAAGAGGAGATAGCGAGAGACTTGGGACCAACTCAAAGCCACCAGGTGAGTCTCTCCCGTTGGGGAGGCGTCACAGATGGGGCGGTAGCCCCAGAATGCAGGGAACTTTGTGAAGTAGAGTTGCTCGGCGAGACGCCCCTCCCCCCCACTGGAGCAGTAAACACGGACAACTGGGATCATCGTAGAGGAGGATGCTCAGCACAGCGCTTGGACTCGGAGCAACCACTGGGGTTCTGGGTGGCTGCCAGAGGAGGAGCTGCGTGGCGAGCTGTTTGGACTCAGAGTGATCGCTTCTGAACACCGGGAAGGGTTGCCCGGAGGAAGAGGAGGAGCGCAGCGGGTCGATAGGTCTAGGAGTGACTGCATCAGAGCCACAGGTGGTTGTCAGAGAAGGAGGCGAGTCGTGAGTTCTTTGGACTCAAAGCGACCGCTCCTGAACACTGGTGGCCTGCCTGGAGGAGGAGCGTGGTGGGTCACTTGGTCTCCGAGTGTCGGAACACTGGGCGGCTGTCCGGAGGAAGAGGTGTGTGGCGGGACTCTGGGTCTCAGAGCTATTGTACGGGGCTCCAAGTGGTGGCTCAGAGGAGGGGCCGCATAGCGAGGCGATAAGGTGCAGAGCAGGGTCCCAGGACCTAGGCGGCTTCTTGCTGGAAGAGCCGCACAGAGACACGCATAGGGGCAGGGTGAAGTTACCAGGACTGCAGGCAGATTCTCTGAGGAGAGGCAGCCTAAGGAGACCCGTCTGTAAAGGGTGAGGCTCCCAGGCCCAGGAGTTAGGTCCGGGCCACTGGGAACGTTGCAGAGGAAGACAGTCCAGTCCAGGCGGTAGTTGTAGATTGAGTGGAACGTCTAGGAGGGGAACTGACCAGCGAGACCTCCCCACCAGGTGAATCTTCCCTGCCGGGTGAGGTTTTCCCACAAGGACGGTAAAACCAGAGACACAGGCACAAACAGGCCTTGCCTCAGCCCGCAGCCTAGTTCCCCTTTGGATGACCATTGGTCAACAAGTGAAGGCACCTCTGCCCACTATCAGGGAATATACCCGACCTGAGGGTCACCAACCCTAGAGAGGCAGCTTCCTTGTGGAGCACCGCATTATCAAATTCCTCCAAGACTGCATGCTACTGAAGGATAAGAGGGGATATACAAGCAATCTTCAGGGACATTATAAGTCAAAAGAGGAAAACTGCAATATCTTAAGGACCCACTGATTCCTGAACAATATGAGAAAACGAGGGAAGAAAATGCCCCAATCAAATCTAGATATTACATCAATAAAATCCAATGACAGCATGGCAGAAGAAATGACACAAAGGGAGTTCAGAATGTACATAATTAAAATGATCAGGGAAGCAAACGATGAGATGAAAGAGCAAATGCAGGCATTGAATGATGAGATGAAAGAGCAAATGCAGGCATTGAATGATCGCACCAATCGACAGTTAAAAGAGCAAATACAGGAAGCAAGAGATCATTTCAATAAAGAGTTAGAGATATTGAAAAAAAAACCAAACAGAAATCCTTGAAATGAAGGAAACAATAAACCAAAATAAGAACTCCATAGAAAGCATAACCAACAGGATAGAATACCTGGAAGACAGAACTTCAGATATTGATGACAAAATCAATATTTAACCTTGAAAACAAAGTTGAACAAACAGAGAAGATGGTAAGAAATCATGAACAGAATCTGCAAGAACTATGGGATATCATGAAAAGGCCAAATTTGAGAATTAGTGGGATTGAGGAAGGCTTAGAGAAACAAACCAAAGGAATGAACCATTTATTCAATGAAATAATATCAGAAAATTTCCCAAATCTGAAGAATGAAATGGAAAATCAAGTTCAAGAGGCTTATAGGACTCCAAATACACAAAATTACAACAGACCCACACCGAGGCACATTATAATGAAAATACCTAACATACAAAATAAAGACAGAATTTTAAAGGCTGTGAGAGAAGAGAACCAAATTACATTCAGGGGGTCACCAATAGGGATATGAGCAGATTTTTCAATCCAGACCCTAAAAGCTAGAAGGGCCTGGAACAACATTTTTGAAGCTCTGAAAGAAAATGGATGCCAACCAAGAATCTTATACCCAGCAAAACTTACCTTCAAATTTGACGATGAAATAAAATCATTCCATGATAAACAAAAGCTAAAAGAATTTCCAAAAAGAAAGCCAGCATTACAGAACATTCTCAGCAAAATATTCCATGAGGAAGAGATAAAAAACAAAGAAGCAAATCAGCAAAGGGAGGAATTATCCTAAAGGAACTGTCAAATAAAGCAGGAACCAAGGTGTGTCAAAAAATAAATAAATAAAATTTTAAAAATGAACCAAATGACTGGGAATAAAAATCATATCTCAATAATAACCCTGAATGTTAATGGCCTGAATTCATCAATCAAAAGACATAGACTGGCAGATTGGATTAAAAAGAAAGATCCAACAATATTTTGCCTGCAAGAGACTCACCTCATAGAAAGAGATACCCATATACTAAAGGTGAAAGGATGGGGAAAAACATACCATGCACATGGACTCAGCAAAAAAGCTGGAGTGTCCATCCTCATTTCAGATAATGTGGACTTCAAGCCAAAGTTAGTCAGAGGGATAAAGAAGGACATTTCATACTGCTTAAGGGAAGCATAAATCAGCAAGATATAACAATCATAAACATCTATGCCCCAAACAGTGACTCATCCATGTATGTCAAACAAATCCTTCTCAGTTTTAGAAACCAAATAGACTGTGGCACAATAATACTAGGTGATTTTAACACACCTCACTCACCACTGGACAGATCTTCCAAACAAAAATTGAACAAAGAAAGCACAGATCTCAATAACACAATCAATAATCTACACTTAACAGACATTTATAGAATATACCATCCAACCAAGAGCGAATACTCTTTCTTCTCAGCAGCACGTGGATCGTTCTCTAAAATAGACCATATATTATGTCACAAAGCTAATGTTAGCAAATACAAGAAGATAGAGACACTACCTTGTATTCTATTAGATCATAATGGATTGAAGTTAGAAATAAATGAAAGAGTAAAAAACAGAAACTACTCCAAAACCTGGAGACTAAACAATATGCTATTATATGATGAATGGATAACAGAAGATATTAGGAAGGAAATTAAAAAATTCCTTGAGGTAAATGAGAACAAAGAAACATCATATCAAAATCTCTGGGACACTATGAAAGCAGTACTTAGAGGAAAATTTATTTCATGGAGTGCATTTAATAAAAGAAGTAAAACTCAACAAATAAACGACCTAACACTACAGTTCAAAGCCCTAGAAAAAGAAGAACAGACAAACACCAAAAATAGTAGAAGACAGGAAATAGTTAAATTCAGAGCTGAAATCAACAAAATTGAAACAAAAGAAACAATACAAAAAATTGACAAAATAAATAGTTGCTTCTTTGAAAAAATAAACAAAATTGATAAACCTTTAGCCACACTAACAAAAAAAAGACGAGAGAAAACCCAAATCACTAAAATTCGGAATGAACAAGGAAATATCACAACAGACACGACTGAAATACAAAACATAATTAGAAACTATTTTGAAAATCTATACTCCAACAAAATAGAAAATTTCGAAGACATCAACAGGTTTCTAGAGACATATGAATTGCCTAAACTGAACGAGGAGGACATACACAATTTAAATAGACCAATTTCTAGTAATGAAATAGAAGAAGTCATCAAAAGCCTACCAACAAAGAAAAGTCCAGGACCAGATGGATTTTTAGCCAAATTCTACAAAACCTTTAAAGAAGAGTTCATTCCAATACTTCTCAAAGTATTCCATGAAATAGAAGAGGAGGGAACCCTCCCAAACTCGTTCTATGAAGCCAATATCACCCTGATACCTAAACCAGACAGAGACACATTGAGGAAAGAAAATTTCAGACCAATATCCTTAATGAACATCGACGCAAAAATTCTCAACAAAATTTTAGCAAATCGCATACAAATGTATATTAAAAAGATAGTGCACCATGATCAAGTGGGTTTCATCCCAGGGATGCAAGGTTGGTTCAACATCAGGAAATCAATAAATGTAATTCCCCATATCAATAGACTTAAAGTCAAGAATCACATGATTATTTCAATAGATGCAGAGAAAGCATTTGATAAAATACAGCACCCCTTCATGCTCAAAACACTAGAAAAAATAGGGATAGTGGGAACATTCCTTAACATTGTAAAGGCCATCTATGCTAAGCCCATGGCTAATATCATTCTAAATGGTGAAAAACTGAAAGCATTCCCCCTAAAAACTGGAACAAGGCAGGGATGTCCTCTTTCACCACTCCTATTCAATATCGTCCTTGAAACTCTAGCCCGAGCAATTAGACAGACCAAAGAAATTAAAGGGATACGAATAGGAAAAGAAGAACTCAAACTATCCCTATTTGCTGATTATATGATTATATACTTAGAGGAACCAGGAAATTCCACCAGAAAACTTTTAGATCTCATAAGTGAATTCAGTAAATTAGCGGGATATAAGATCAATGCATATAAATCTAAGGCATTTTTATACATAAGTGTTGAATCTTCAGAAAGAGAAATTAGGAAAACTACCCCATTCACAATAGCCTCGAAAAAAATAAAATACTTGGGAATCAATCTCACAAAAGAGGTGAAAGACCTCTACAATGAGAACTACAGAACACTAAAGAAAGAAATTAAAGAAAACCTTAGAAGATGGAAAGATCTCCCATGTACTTGGATAGGCAGAATTAATATTGTCAAAATTGCCATACTACCAAAAGTGCTATACAGATTCAATGCAATTCCAATTAAAATCCCAATGACATACCTTACAGAAGTAGAACAAGCAATCATGAAATTCATCTGGAAGAATAAGAAACCCAGAATAGCTAAAGCAATCCTTAGCAGGAAGAATGAAGCAGGGGGTATCGCAATACCAGAACTTCAACTCTACTACAAAGCAATAGTAAGAAAAATGGCATGGTATTGGCACCAAAATAGACAGGTAGATCAATGGTACAGAATAGAGGACACGGACACAAACCCAAATAAATACAATTTTCTCATACTAGACAAAGGTGCCAAAAATATGCAATGGAGAAAAGATAGCCTCTTCAACAAATGGTGCTGGGAGAATTGGAAATCCATATGCAACAGAATGAAACTAAACCCATATCTCTCACCATGCACGAAACTAAACTCAAAATGGATTAAGGACCTCGGAATCAGACCAGAGACCTTGCATCTTATAGAAGAAAAAGTAGGTCCAGAGCTTCAACATGTCGGCTTAGGACCAGACTTCCTCAACAGGACTCCCATAGCACAAGAAATAAAAGCAAGAATCAATAACTGGGATAGATTCAAACTAAAAAGCTTTCTCTCAGCAAAGGAAACTATCAGCAAAGCAAAGAAAGAGCCTACAGAGTGGGAGAAAATCTTTGCCAATCATACTTCAGATAGAGCACTAATCTCCAGAATCTATAAAGAACTCAAAAAACTCTACACCAAGAATGCAAATAATCCAATCGACAAATGGGCTAAGGAAATGAATAGACACTTCACAGAAGAAGATCTACAAGCAATCAACAAACATATGGAAAAATGTTCAACATCTCTAGTAATAAGAGAAATGCAAATCAAAACCACCCTAAGATTCTATCTCATCCCAATTAGAATGGCAATTATCAAGAATAGAAGCAACAACAGGTGTTGGAGAGGATGTGGGGAGAATGGTACACTCATACATTGCTGGTGGGGCTGCAAATTAGTGCAGCCACTTAGGAAAGCAGTGTGGAGACTCCTTAGAAAACTTGGAATGACACCACCATTTGACCCAGCTATCCCACTCCTTGGCCTATACCCAAAGGACTTAAAATCAGCATATTACAGAGATACAGCCACATCAATGTTCATAGCTGCTCAGTTCATAATAGCCAGAATGTGGAACCAACATAGATGTCCTTCAATTGATGAATGGATAAAGAAACTGTGGTATATATATACAATGGAATATTATTTAACCATAAAGAATGATAAAATTATGGCATTTGCAGGCAAATGGATGAAATTGGAGAATATCATGCTAAGTGAGATAAGCCAATCTCAAAAAACCAAAGGACAAATGATATCACTAATAAGTGGATGATGACACATAATGGGGTGTGGGAGGGTTTAGTGTTAGGGTTAGAGTTAGGGTTAGTGAGGGGGGCAAGAATGGAGGAAAGAAGGACTGTATAGAGGGAAAAGAGGGGTGGGAGGGGCGTGGGGAAGGGAAAAAATAACAGAATGAATCAAACAACATTACCCTATGTAAATGTATGATGACACAAATGGTATGCCTTTACACCATGTACAGAGAAACAACATGTATCCCATTTGTTTACAATAAAAAAAAAGAATAATGTTGCAAAAGGTTTTGAATGAAATGAAAATAATTTGCATATTTCTTAGACAACATTACTGTTGGATTTTTCCTTGAAGGGAAAGTCATGGAGGGAGTGTATAGAGTCACTGAATGATGGGACACCCAGATACACACAGGGCATGACCATTTACACTCAGATATAGAGGGCTATACTGTCCTCACAGCTGATAATGTTCTAAATCATGGTCAGAAACATTGCTCAAAGTTTGAGATTCTAATATCACTCTGCCTAAAGATAGGTGTTTGTCTCAATTTGAAAATCCTGAATATCATAATTTAAGTACATTACAGAGATGATATATTGTTTTCATGCATATGAACACTACATGTAACAGGGGTACTGCTAATGGTCCAGACACATAAAGTTTAGTGTGGTAAACTTTTCCTTCTTTAAGGTATTTGAAACTTCAAAAAATACTTTAATAAAAAATCTTAAGTGACCTACTAGAGAAGCCACATAGAAGTACATTATGTTCATAATATTTTCGAACATTATTTTGTCTTCAGAGCAACTGGGCTACATAAATTACAATGGAAGTCCTAAGCTTACCTTTCAGAACTAACCTCATAGATTCATAGATTCAGAATTTCCCAACTAGGTCACTCATTGAAAACAAAACATGAGTAGTATTCTTGTATTCTAATTTGTTAGTATCTACCTTTTGTCCTTTAAGATAAATTTCATCTTTATATTGGCAGCTTTCTCTTACAGATCTTTTAAAACACATCCTATAAAGGAGGATCATCTTAAAACTGTGAAAAGTGTCATATGTGTACAGGGAATAACTTAAACCCTGTCCTAAAGGTGAGTCTTTAAACATAGATTGACTATTCACCTGCCTAACTTCTTCAGGTAACTCCCTTTTCATAGCACTAAATGGGGAGAGGCATGTTTTGGAAGTGCCAGTGTTTTATTTTTCTGAAACAAAGAAATAAAACTTTGATTTACTACATAAGCCTTGAGTGATAAGACCAGAACTGCATATTAAGAATTTCAAACTATCAGCAGATTACAGGATGGGAAAGGAAGGTGTGTGGAGAAGGCCATAAGTGCAGAGATGTGGAGGCCCAGACAACAATTTTCTCAGACATAGAAGGTTCTAAATTATCAAAACAACTTTGAAGAGGGAAAGGAGGATATGAAAAATGAAAATAGCAATAATAATAATTCTTCCAGGTAGTTTGAATAAAAAATAGACCTTTTAACCAATTGATATGGAATACACATACACAAAAACACACACAGAAATAAAAGCAATAATTTTAAATAATTATTTAAAGATTATTTAAATAATTTTAATAATTATAATTTAATAATTATTAAATAATTTTAATTTAAATTATTTTTTGTTATAAATTGACATGTAAATAATACATTATAAAAGATAATGTATGTTAGTACAATTAATCTTATTTTTGAAACAATTTCAATTCTTTTTCAAATATTATTAAAACAAATTTTCTTTTCATAATTAAATGCATGTGAAATTAAAACAGATGTAATAATATCTTGTTAGGATTAATATCATGGCATTTGGTTTGTCATTGATACCGCTGAAGAGGCACTTGCTCTTTTCTAAAACCAGAAGTCCTTTAAATGAGTACTTTAAAAGACATAATCAAATGGTCACTTTTCAATCCTGAAAGAAAATAAAGACAGCATGGGTACTATGAGTTCAAAGAGAAAATATCAGAAGAAATTTAGCACAATATTTGTGAAAATATGAGGAAAAATCCCATTTGGAATTTTTTACTTACCCGTGATTAACACAAATGGATCCTTTATCAACAATATGTCCTGTCATTCTAGGTGATCAAGACCACTAAGAATTTTTATCTTGGTGGAAATATAAGAATCAAAGAAGCTCAGTCTAATTTCTAATCAATTTTAGGGCGCATCCTATCAAAGTCATTGAAAAGGATGAAAGTGTTCTGAGATAAGTGAAAGCAGTTTCTGAAAGGCTAGGTAATAAACAAACAAAGCATGCAAATGACAGAATTGAAATTGTGGGTCAAACTGTAAAGGAAGTAGAGAAGCCCAGATAGAAAAAAGGAATCCTGTTACACTTAGTGGGATTGCAAATTAGTATAGTCAATAAGGAAAACAGTGCAGTTTTCTAAAAAACTAAAAGTAAAACTACCATATGATCCACCTGTTCCACCTCTGGGAATACATACATAGGAACTGAAGTCTGCATACAAATGTGATGACTGCATACCCAAGTTTATTGTGGCACTATTCATCATAGCCAAGCTATGGAAACAGCCTAGGTATCCATCTAAAGAATAATGGATAAAGAAAGATGAAGAAAACACGAATGAATAAGGTAAACATTACATATATACATATATATAAAATAAATAACACACATTTATACACCTATGCATATATACATATATATGTATATGTACACAAACAATGGGGTATTATTCAGCCTTAAAGAAGAATGAAATTCTGTCATTTTTCGGGAAAATGGATCTGACTGGAAGTAATCAAATTAAGCAAAATAAGCCAGACAAGGAAAGACAAGTATCACACATCTTTCCACATATATGAAAAAAAAAGGAAAAAAAAATATATATATATATCCTGAATGTAGAAAAATAGAAGAGGGATTATTAGTGTGTGGAAAGGGATCAGGGGAAGGGGGAAAGAAAGGAAGGCAAAGGAGGAGAATAGGAGGGTGGATAATAATATCAAAGCACAAAATATGCCTGTATAAAGAAGTTACAATCAAACCCATGAATCTGTATGATTCATATGTACTAATAATAATAAGAAAACAAAAGTCCAAAAAATATAAACATGAAAATCAGGAAAGAAACAGGTTCTATTTTGGAAGGAAATAGTATCCCGTGAATGGGATGGCAAGGTCTCCCAAAATATAAAATAGAACAAAAATGAGATAAGCTATTTTTCTCCTCTCCTGGATACATATATTTGGCTATATATAAATAGAGGCATAGTATATACAATATAGCTTGATATAAATTGGGAACCAGATGATTATCCCAATGGTGAATTAGTATTATTGACCTCCAAATGGTTCCTTTGAAGTTAATGGTAGTACCTCACACATCTCTAAGATCAAATATTAGTTTAGTAGCAAGTACAAAGATCCCAATCTAATTTAAATAAATAAAGGATTCCTAAATTATGTAAAGAAAATTTCATATAACTAAAATGAACACTGCAACTTGGAGCAAATGACCAATGAGACTACCTGCATCTTGGTTCATAGACTCTCCCTTACCAAGATTCTTGCAAGAACCCCAGACCCTTGTTTTCCCTCAGGTGCTTTTCAATCTGGAAAATTTGAACCACAAAACATATTTTTGGCAACTCATATTTTTTTCTTGAATAATGTAAGTAAATATATTTGAAGATTGCACTATCTTCTGAAGCCACAGAATTATCGAATTAGACATTTAAGGTGCCTTTTTGTATGTGTACACTGAAGTTATTTCAGTGGTAAAATTGGCATTATCTACCACTGAATGATTCATTTGAAATAAATGGACGTATTTCACACATCTCTAAGATCATTGACCAGTTTAGTAGCAAGGGCTAAGATTTCAACGAATCTACTTTAAGCAAATAAAGGATTCCTGAATCGTGTAATGAAAATTTCATGTAACTAAAATAAAAACTGCAGCTTTCCAGCTTTTTTCAAGCAGAATTAATAAAGAGGAGAGGTGCTATGCTTTAAGTTTGGATATTTATCAAATGTAACAGGTGCTCCTAATCTAACTCATCCAAAGTCAGAAAATTTTCAGAAAATCTATCACCTCCTGTTTCTTAGAATTGGAGATTGTTTTACATTTCTTCTAAATAATTTTGATTTTGCACCAGACATTTTCATCTCATATAACACCTACCACTTTTCTTTTTCCTATTCCAATTCACTTTGGTTAACTCTAGATGAAATTCAGTATTTGCTGCAGGGACAATATTATCAATATCACATAGTTACATTTTCAAATGCAGAATGTGAAGACTCACTCCAAACCCACTAAGTCAGTATCTTCGATTTCAATAAGATTTACAGGTAAGTCATATGAATGTTAGTTTGTAAAGAACTTAAAGACCAAAGTGAAGTCTGTGTAGACGAGACTTGGTAATCATGACATTAGAGCTAGATTATTCATTTGTATCTCATGGCTGACTCCTTTCCATCTCCACACTAAAGCTGCTCTTGTCCAGTATCCATAATATGACATTTGGTCCAAGAATATTGTCCTGATCCTGGTAGAGCAACTATAGCACTATCTCCTATCACAATGTAGACACTACCTATATCCATGTTCTTCACGTTTTATGTCAAAGCAGTGTTTGTGTGTTTGCTTTCTTGATATCTTACTGATATTACCCTACCCTAGGCTTGAACACCATGAATCCAAAGTCACTAGTATAGCACAGTCTGAAACAAACATTGCATTGAATGAAGACTATTTCTACTTTCAGATATTGACCAATTGCCTCTTATCAAACTTACATGTACACTGTTTCTTTGATGGATACTTTTTTTCTTTTTAAAATATAAGCTCACAAGTGTAAAAAACAAATTCCAAACTAATCTATTTAGTCCTACTGATGTATCAATTCATCCTGAATCATAAATTGACATATCTTACCAGAAACTAATATCTTTAAATATCTTTAGTATCTAAACTTATCTTTAGACAGGACTTGATATATTCAGAATCACCAAACTGACTGTTGACTGTTTATTTTGTTTTAAGAAGAGAGATTATTTTGATGGATTGATAGAAAATTTCAAGTTTCAGGATGATAGTGTATAATTATCCACAATTTGGGTAAGTGATCTTTTCTTTAAAAAAAATCATCTGCCACTGTTTTAAAAGGTAACTTTAATAGAAATCATAAAACCATTATGTTGGCAATTATATCAAAACAAGGTGCTGAATTTTTATGTCTCAGGGCAAAAATGTTTATTAAACTTTTAGTTTCAGTAACAGATTCAACACACATATTTGAATTTTGTAAGAATTGTATACATTAATAATGTTTATGGTGACGGAAAATTTGAGCAAGAAAGTGCTTAAATGTAAAAAAATATGAGAAGCATTGGTTAAGTTTTAAATGGTGACTTCAATGTCTTATTAGAGATATGCGAATCAATTGGGCGTGCAAAGGAGCTTTTACATGAATCTTCTAAGGCCCTGGTTATACAAAGCCTCTATTTCTTCTCTATTGTCTCACCCTATTTAGATTCTCTCTTTCGTTGCACACTGCCACAGCAGTAACTAATGGTAGTTATTAAAATGCATCCAAATTGTAGAAAATCTGCTATCGTAATATGATTCTAAGGGATTTTTAATAATTGATGAGGCAGCAAATTTCTCTGACTATTGGGATAATCTGGCTACACTTCAAATGGAAAATTATATTCTGTTAGTCTGTATTCCCTAGTATCTTCACTTAGCAAACTCTTTTTCATCAAAATAAAAACAAATAAAATAAAAATAAAACATCATAAATTCATCAACTAACATAAATGCAAAAAATGCTTTTCTATGGTATTATTTTGGGCCTCACAAAGAATATGCACTTCATTGTTGATTATGTGCATCTTACTGAAATGTGAATGAGGTGGTATCTTTGACAGTCTTGAAAATTTTGTTATTTTATCAAAACACTAGAATTGGGGTAATATAAGTAAATGTATGAGCAAAGACCTTTGTAGATTCTACTAATATATGAGAATAAACAGAATGAACTTGGTGTTGCATAAAATCATTTCTCCTTTGTGTACAAATAATTGGTCAGGTAATCCTAAAAGTCAAACTCTGCCACCAATATTGTTCCCTTACCTCCCACCCAGCTTAGTTTGTGTTGTGTTTTTAAACATTAGTCTGTGAACAGAAAAAAGTAAAGGTGATGTTTACTGAGAAAATACTGAGATAAGTTTCTTTTTGACACTTAATCTCATATCCATTTCTTTTTATTTTTTCAATTTAAACAGGCACTTTAATATAAATCTAGAATTACAGGCAAATCCAAGGTTTTTACAAAGTAAAAACGACATTCATTCTATGTCTGTATCAACATGCTGTTGAATTCATTTGTACTGTTTCTCTGTGCTCTCTCTCAGAAATAATCTTCCAACATCAAGTATAGTTAAACAGATTTCATATGTAACCACAATCACTAAGACTTAAAAAACATCTAGCCTCATTTGTGAATTCTTCTCTGCTTTGATATTTGATAGAATATCAGAAAATTATAAAGGGTTATTTTGGAGACCCCAAGGAAGAGTGAGGGAACATTTATATATTAAAAACTATTACCTCTAATGGTTTACATGTCATGTGTAAAAAGAAAAAAATTGCTTTTGCTTCATAACAATACAGTAGAGCATCTTTTTCATTGCATTTGAGGAATATTTTTAAGAGATATTTCACCAAGCTGTGAAAAATAAGCTCTATTACCTCCCTGTTGAAAAGATGAGGGATAGTGAAATTGGAAGGTTAAATGGTTTGCTCACCATCTCATGCTAAGTTATTGGCAGAGGAAATATAGGAGAATAGCCTCTGGACTTTAAATCTGTTGCTTAGCTACTGATCCACAATAGCTCCCAATTGACTTGAACTACAGAGTACTAGAGAATTTGAAGATTCAAAAAAAGATCATGCCTCCACTGAAATGAAAAGTGGGAAATTCCATCAACACATTGTTCTATACACAAGCCAGTCAATCACCCTCCTCAGACAGATTCTTGTAATAGTATATTCGATTTATTTTTGAATTTTTATATTATCATAAAAATTTCCAGATGATATTGTGTTATAAATATGAACTAGAGAATAACCACCTTAGCTCACCTTAAATAATATCTTCACCATATATTTAGGTAGAATAATTTCTTTGCAAAAATCTTCATATTCACTTAACCTCAGCTGTGATAAAAATGGAGCAACTGTCAGATGATAGATGTTGTTATGCATGCCACTCCATCAAATTAAAAAATTGAAGCAGAATGAATATTTTTAAAAAATGATTCAGATAGTGTATTTCAATTAAAATTATAGAACACATTAGGTAAAATTTGTATTTGATCAGAACAGTGACACAAAAATGTTTTGATTTCTAGCATATTGTCAATAAAAAATAAAGGTAATTTTAATTGATTTTTTGATATTTGCTTTCTTGTTTTACTGACCATATTATAAAAGAAACGTCTCTATCCCTTCCTGTGTCATATAGATGAATAAGAACTGATGGCAGAGGGTGGAGATCTTTCCCATTTCCAAGTGCACATCTTGTTTATACAGATATTTTGATTGCCTCTATGACTTCTTTGATTTCCTCTTAGGAACTCCTCTTTCATTATGCATAAGCCTCCTGAATGATGTTATGGATAAGAAGAACACTTAAAGCTTCAGACTGTGGACTGTCTCAGCTCTATGTCTGAGGAACAGAGAGAGGGTGATTTTCTCATTCATTTCTTTCACTCAGAGCTAGCAGCCAGTAGAACATGCAAGATAGCATGAATATGCAACCATATGATTTACGACTGGTACTACATTGTGTATAGTCAGTACTTAAGAAATTGAGAGTTGTCAAGGAGCTCTCTAGAGTTTGCAATCTCAAAGTAATATATTTATGCCTCAATTAAATGATCTCCCTAACATTACTATTTTAATTAAGCTACAATTAGAAAAAAAACATGGTATTGGCACCAAAATAGACAGGTAGATCAATGGTACAGAATAGAGGACACGGACACAAACCCAAATAAATACAATTTTCTCATACTAGACAAAGGGGCCAAAAATATGCAATGGAGAAAAGATAGCCTCTTCAACAAATGGTGCTGGGAAAACTGGAAAACCATATGCAACAGAATGAAACTAAACCCCTATCTCTCACCCTGCACAAAAATCAACTCACAATGGATCAAGGACCTTGAAATCAGACCAGAGACCTGCATCTTATAGAAGAAAAAGTAGGTCCAAATCTTCACCTTGTTGGCTTAGGATCAGACTTCCTTAACAGGACTCCCATAGCACAAGAAATAAAAGCAAGAATCAATAACTGGGATAGATTCAAACTAAATAGCTTTCTCTCAGCAAAGAAAACTATCAGCAATGTGAAGAGAGAGCCTACAGAGTGGGAGAATATCTTTGCCACTCATACTTCAGATAAAGCAATAATTTCCAGAATATATAAAGAACTCAAAAAACTCTACTCCAAGAATACAAATAACCCAATCAACAAATGGGCTAAGGATATGAACAGACACTTCACAGAAGAAGATGTACAAGCAATCAACAGATATATGAAAAAATGTTCAACATTTTTAGTAATAAGAGAAATGCAAATCAAAACTACCCTAAGATTCCATCTCACCCCAATTAGAATAGCAATTATCAAGAACACAAGCAACAATAGGTGTTGGAGAGGATGTGGGGAGAAAGGTACACTCATACATTGCTGGTGGGACTGCAAATTAGTGCAGCCACTCTGGAAAGCAGTGTAGAGATTCCTTAGAAAACTTGGAATGGACCTACCATTTGACCCAGATATCCCACTCCTTGGCCTATACCCAAAGGACTTAAAATCAGCATACTATAGAGATACAGCCACATCAATGTTCATAGCTGCTCAATTCACAGTAGCCAGACTGTGGAACCAACCTAGATGCCCTTTAATTGATGAATGGATAAAGAAACTGTGTTATATATATACAATGGAATATTACTCAGCTATAAAGAATAATAAAATTATGGCATTTGCAGGCAAATGGATGAAATTGGAGAATATCATGTTAAGTGAGATAAGCCAATCTCAAAAATCCAAAAGACGAATGGTCTCACTGATAAGCAGATGATGACACTTAATGGGAGGTGGGAGGGGGGCAAGAATGGAGGAAGGAGGGACTTATAGAGGGAAAAGAGAAGTGGGAGGGGTGGGGGGGATGGAAAAAATAACGGAATGAATCAAACATCATTACTCTATGTAAATGTATGAATATGCAAATGGTATGCGGTTACTCCATGTACAAACAGAAACAACATGTATCCCATTTGTTTACAATAAAAATAAATTAAAAAAAAAAAAAAGCAGCTCCGAAACTCCACCTTTACACTTTTCCAGAATCACGATTAGAATATGTTTCTTCATTTGTGAGTGTGTTTTTTGGTATAATGTCAGTAATGTGAAGTGCAAGCCCTTTTTCCCAAGCATTCTGTCTTTAAAAAAACCTTTCCTTTGGTCAAACTCCTCTTGAGTCTCTCTCATTTCAAATCAATGTTTGCAAACACAAATATTCTGCAGTCTCCCTTATTTATATTTGTTTCTCACAAGACTTTGATGATCCATCTACATTTTATGAATTCTCTGGCTTTTAAGCATGCATGCATGTATTTCTGCCAGTTTGCCTTGGTGATTTCTGATGTTATGTACATACTCTACCCTTTATTTTTCTTGGGATATAAACATCCCTGCCAGTATACCCTATGAAAATTAACAAAACAACTAGAAAGAAGGGCCTAGTAGTATATCATGCACAGTAAAAGCAATTGTAAATAGAGAAAAATAATGTGTGGCAAGTGTCTTGTACTTTGAAAACAGGAGTTCATGATTAAATGGAATAATGATTGGTAGGCTTTTTATGATTTCTTATTTGTCTATAACAAATTGTACTCTATGTGTTGTTTCAATCAATGGAAACATAAAGATGAGTTAGGTAAAGCTATCTTAACTTAGCTTGAGAAGCCATTCTACACTAATTTAGACAGATCTCTACATTTTTAAGCAACATCATCTTAATTATTGTGCCTAATAATGCAGTTTAGTATTTTAAGAGTATACTGAACAAAATAATAGTAAAATACTGACATCGCCTTTTTGATAATTCGCAAAATAACATTTCAAATTAATGCCTTGTTAATTTGCAGGAATTTGTTCAAAGTTCAATTTAGGAATGACATAATTACAAAATTAGATTCATTTATTCTATCTTTGTAGGCATTTACAATTTTTATTTTTTAACTTTTTTATAAACAGATGAAAATGTAATTTCATCATTTACAAATAATTTGTACATTTATTCAAAAGGCGTAAGTATCTGAAATAAATGGGATATAGTCAAGGCAGGTTGCCAAGATTACATCAGTACACATAACAGCTCAAAACCCATTAAAAGATGCTGCTAGTTTGATGTTTTGTCAATCAAAAGGTGAAACAGGCAAAAGGGAAATAAAACATGTATGTGACACCTTTCTTAAAAGATAAATCTTCACATTCATTTTCATTAGCAATGAGAGAAAAATTATCATCTTGTAATTCTACACCTTGTGCTGTTTTCAAAAAGTAGACCCGATAGGTATTTGAATAATATGGATACTGTGCTTTTTGTTTATTTGACTTTAGTTCTGAGGAGTTGAAATTTCTCAATCTCTCACCATAAATAATTTTTCTCTCTTGTGACCTGCCTGCCTATGTTCCAGAGCTTAGTCACTCTCTAATACACTCTAACTCCTGAGGATGAAATGGCCTAAGGACAAAGAAACAGCTTTTTTTCTTTTCCTGATTTAAAAAAAAAAAAAAAAAAATGAGAGTCCTGGTGTGTGAATATAAAGATTCTAAAGAAATAAAAACACAGTATGATTTACAATTTGTACTTTAAGAACATGTCATTAAAACCTGTATCTTAGATAGTTATATTGTATGTAAAACATAATTTTAATATTATGTTTTGACAATATAAAATAATGTTATAGTTTTATATTTAAATTCCATAGGTTTAGAGTATTTCTAATCAGGGTTTTAAAAAACAAAGCTAAAACTGTATATATTGGACGTAATCACCTTGCTCCACCAAATCACCAACTCCTATTTATTTTTTAATTTTAGTCACCAATTTATTTCAGAGAACATCATGATAATATTAGAGTATGAAAACTTTGAGGAAATAATATTGCATTTTCTTATATATCATTTTCAAAGACATGAACACCTAAGTCACATATCCCCCTCACTATAGTGGGGAAAAAAATAGAAACAACTAGCATTAGTTTACAAAATTATGTATTTTGGGCTTATATCAGCTAACATGCACCAGTATGAATATTTTGGTTTAAAGACTAGTAAAATAACTCTGTACTGGATGGTAGATAACTGTAGCTTTCTCCCCAGACAGGTCTCTCCAAATTTTCCCCATTAACAAATAAGAGTTAATTATTGACCTAGAATGGGGGTCCCAGAACCAGGACTCCAGTGCAAGACCAGCATCATCCTATTTGGCCCTTGGCCATTTCACTGACAGATATTATCAATCTGTAATCAATCAATTTAAAATCTGCTACAGTTAAAATTTTTATATTGAAAAGTTATGAGAAATCATTCTTCCTTTCCTAATAAAGTCAATTTCATCTCACAGCAATATTTGTAAGCCCAAGACCCATTCAAATATTACTAACCAACTTGGAAGATTACAGAGTTCAACAATAAGTTAGGATGTTGGAGAAAACTGAAAATGTTTATGAAAAACGTTATGTGGACATTCATTTCTAGTATGTGGAGTATCTTGTACTCTCAATTAGCTTCCCTACGAGTCATATTTTAAGTTAATGTAGTATAGTATCAAACCAGGAATGTGGTATTACAAATGGAAATGTTTTTAAATTTGTTTCCACATTTTCATGGCTAGTATATAAAATATAACTAGTTTTTTCTTTTTGTTATTGGGTTTAATCTTGTGGCTGATGACCTTGAAAACTCACTAATCAGTTATATCGATTTTGTTGCAGATTCCCTAGAATTTTTCTGTTTGTCTGAATGTCCAACTATCCTCCTACCAATCTTACCTGAAAATTTAGTTTTTGAAAATTCTTTTTTTTGTGATGATACAAGAATTCTGTATTTATTTATTTTTTTGTAACTAAGTCTTTTTTTTATTATTGTATACAAATGGGACACATGTTGTTTCTCTATTTGTACATGGAGTCAAGGCATACCATTTGTGTAATCATACGTTTACATAGGGCAATGATGTTTGATTCATTATTTTTTCCCTTCCCCCCCAACCCACCCACCCCACTTTTCCCTCTATACACTCCTCCTTTCCTTCATTCTTACCACACTCCTTATCCCTAACCCTAAACCTAACCCTAACCCTAATGCTAACCCCTCCCACCCCCCATTATATGTCCTCATCTGCTTATCAGCGAGATCATTCATCCTTTAGTTTTTTGAGATTGGCTTATTTCACTTAGCATGATATTCTCCAATTTCATCCAATTGCCTGCAAATGCCATAATTTTATCATTCTTCATTGCGGAGTAATATTCCATTGTATATATATGCCACAGTTTCTTTATCCATTCATCAATTGAAGGGCATCTAGGTTGGTTCCACAATCTGGCTATGGTGAATTGAGCAGCAATGAACATTGATGTGGCTGTATCTCTGTAGTATGCTGATTTTAAGTCCTGTGGGTATAGGCCAAGGAGTGGGATATCTGGGTCAAATGGTGGTTCCATTCCAAGCTTTCTGAGGAATCTCCATACTGCTTTCCAGAGTGGCTGCACTAATTTGCAGCCCCACCAGCAATGTATGAGTGTACCTTTCTCCCCACATCCTTGCCAACACCTATTATTGTTTGTGTTCTTGATAATCGACATTCTAATTGGGGTGAGATGAAATCTTAGGGTAGTTTTGATTTGCATTTCCCTTATTACTAGAGATGTTGAACATTTTTTCATATATCTGTTGATTGCTTGTACATCTTCTTCTGTGAAGTGTCTGTTCATATCCTTAGCCCGTTTGTTGATTGGGTTATCTGTATTCTTGGAGTAGAGTTTTTTGAGTTCTTTATATATTCTGGAATATAGTGCTCTATCTGAAGTATGAGTGGCAAAGATATTCTCCCACTCTGTAGGCTCTCTCTTCACATTGCTGATAGTTTTCTTTGCTGAGAGAAAGCTTTTTAGTTTGAATCTATCCCAGTTATTGATTCTTGCTTTTATTTCTTGTGCTATGTGAGTCCTGTTAAGGAAGTCTGATCCTAAGCCAACAAGTTGAAGATTTGGACCTACTTTTTCTTCTATAAGATGCAGGGTTTCTGGTCTGATTCTGAGGTCCTTGATCCATTTTGAGTTGAGTTTTGTGTAGGGTGAGAGATAGGGGTTTAGTTTCATTCTGTTGCATATGGTTTTCCAATTCTCCCAGCACCATGTGTTGAAGAGGCTATCTTTTCTCCATTGCATATATTTGGCCCCTTTGTCTAGTATGAGAAAATTGTATTTATTTGGGTTTGTGTCCATGTCCTCTATTCTGTACCATTGATCTACCTGTCTATTTTGGTACCAATACCATGCCGTTTTTGTTACTATTGCTTTGTAGTAGAGTTGAAGATCTGGTATTGCGATAACCCCTGCTTCACTCTTGGTACTGAGGATTCCTTTAGCTATTCTAGGTTTTTTATTCTTCCAGATGAATTTAATAATTGCTTGCTCTATTTCTGCAAGGTACATCATTGGGATTTTAATTGGAATTGCATTGAATCTGTATAGCACTTTAGGTAGTATGGCCATTTTGACAATATTAATTCTGCCTATCCAGGAACATGGGAGATCTTTCCATCTTCTAAGGTTTTCTTTAATTTCTTTCTTCTTTGGTGTTCTGTAGTTCTCATTGTAGAGGTCTTTCACCTCTTTTGTGAGATTGATTCCCAAGTATTTTATTTTTTTCAATGCTATTGTGAATGGGGTAGTTTTCCTAATTTCTCTTTCTGAAGATTCATCACTTATGTATAAAAATGCATTGGATTTATGAGCACTGATCTTGTAACATGCTACATTACTTTATTCACTTATGAGTTCTAAAAGTTTTCTGGTGGAATTTCCAGGTTCCTCTAAATATATAATCATGTCATCAGCGAACAGGGATAGTTTGAGTTCTTCTTTTCCTATTCGTATCCCTTTAATTTCTTTGGTCTGTCTAATTGCTCTGGCTAGAGTCTCAAGGACGATGTTGAATAGAAGTGGTGAAAGAGGGCCTTGTTCCAGTTTTTAGGGGGAACGCTTTCAGTTTTTCACCATTTAGAATGATATTGGCCATGGGCTTAGCGTAGATGGCCTTTACAATGTTAAGGAATGTTCCCACTACCCCAATTTTTTCTAGTGTTTTGAGCATGAAGGGATGCTGTATTTTATCGAATGCTTTTTCTGCATCTATTGAAATAATCATGTGATTCTTAACTTTAAGTCTATTGATATGGTGAATGACATTTATTGATTTCCTGATGTTGAACCAACCTTGCATCCCTGGGATAAAACCCACTTGATCGTGGTGCACTATCTTTTTAATATATATTTGTATGCAATTTGCTAAAATTTTGTTGAGAATTTTTGCGTCGATGTTCATTAAGGATATTGGTCTGAAATTTTCTTTCCTCAATGTGTCTCTGTCTGGTTTAGGTATCAGGGTGATATTGGCTTCATAGAACGAGTTTGGGAGGGTCCCTCCTCTTCTATTTCATGGAATAGTTTGAGGAGTATTTGAATGAGCTCTTCTTTAAAGGTTTTGTAGAACTCGGCTGAGAACCCATCTGGTCCTGGACTTTTCTTTGTTGGTAGGCTTTTAATGACCTCTTCTATTTCATTGCTTGAAATTGATTTATTTAAGTTGTGTATGTCCTCCTCGTTCAGTTTAGGTAATTCATATGTCTCTAGAATCTTGTAGATGTCTTCGAGGTTTTCTATTTTGTTGGAGTATAGATTTTCAAAATAGCTTCTAATTATGTTTTGTATTTCACTCGTGTCTGTTGTGATGTTTCCTTGTTCATTCCGAATTTTAGTAATTTGAGTTTTCTCCCTCTTTCTCTTTGTTAGTGTGGCTAAGGGTTTATCAATTTTATTTATTTTTTCAAAGAACCAACTATTTATTTTGTTAATTTTTCCAATTGTTTCTTTTGTTTCAATTTCGTTGATTTCGGCTCTGATTTTAACTATTCCTGTCTTCTACTACTTTTAGTATTGGTCTGCTCTTTTTTTTCTAGGGCTTTGAGCTGTAGTGTTAAGTCGTTTATTTGTTGATTTCTACTTCTTTTGTTGAATGCGCCCCATGAAATAAATCTTCCTCTAAGTACTGCTTTCATAGTGTCCCCGATATTTTGATATGATGTGTCTTTTTCTCGTTTACTTCTACGAATTTTTTTATTTCCCTCCTGATGTCTTCTGTTATCCATTCATCATATAATAGTGTATTATTTAATCTCCAGGTATTGGAGAAGTTTCTGTTTTTTATTCTGTCATTTATTTCTAATTTCAATCCATTATGATCTGATAGAGTACAAGGTAGTATCTCTATCTTCTTGTATTTGCTAACAGTAGCTTTGTGGCATAATATATGGTCTATTTTAGAGAAGGATCCATGTGCTGCTGAGAAGAAGGTGTATTCGTTCTTTTTGGATGGTATATTCTATATATGTCGGTTAAGTCTATATTGTTGATTGTGTTATTGAGATCTATGGTTTCTTTATTCAATTTTTGTTTGGACGATCTATCCAGTGGTGAGAGAGTTGTGTTAAAATCGCCTAGTATTATTGTGTTGTGGTCTATTTGATTTCTGGAATTGAGATGGATTTGTTTGACGTACGTGGATGAGCCAATGTTCGGGGCATAGATATTTATGATTGTTATGTCTTGCTGATTTATGCTTCCCTTCTGACTAGTTTTGGCTTGAAGTTCACATTTTCTGAAATGAGGATGGATACTCCAACTTTTTTGCTGTGTCCGTGTGCATGGTATGTTTTTCCCCATCCTTTCACCTTTAGTCTGTGGGTATCTCTTTCTATGAGATGAGTCTCTTGCAGGCAGCATATTGTTGGATCTTTCTTTTTAATCCAATCTGCCAGTGTATGTCTTTTGATTGATGAGTTCAGGCCATTAACATTCAGGGTTATTATTGTGATATAATTTGTATTCACAGTCATTTGACTCATATTTGTTTTTTCTGACATGATTTGGTTTCTCCTTTATTTGGCTATTCCTTTAGGCTAGCGCCTCCTGTTGCTGATTTGCATTGTTGTTTTTCATCTCTTCCTCATGGAATATTTTGCTGAGAATGTTCTGTAATGCTGGCTTTCTTTTTGTAAATTCCTTTAGCTTTCGTTTATCATGGAAGGATCTTATTTCTTCATCAAATTTGAAGGTCAGTTTTGCTGGGTATAAGTTTCTTGGTTGGCATCCGTTTTCTTTCAGGGCTTGGTAAATGTTGTTCCAGGCCGTTCTAGCTTTTAGGGTCTGGATTGAAAAATGTGCTGATATTCTTATTGGTTTCCCTCTGAATGTAATTTGATTCTTTACTCTCGCGGCCTTTAAAATTCTGTCTTTATTTTGTATGTTAGGTGTTTTCATAATAATGTGCCTTGGTGTGGGTCTGCTGTAATTTTGTGTATTTGGAGTCCTATAAGCCTCTTGTACTTGGTTTTCCATTTAATTCTTCAGATTTGGGAAATTTTCTGATATTATTTCATTGAATAGATTGTTCATTCCTTTGGTTTATTTCTCTAAGCCTTCCTCAATCCCAATAATTCTTAAATTTGGCCTTTTCATGATATCCCATAATTCTAGTAGATTCTGTTCATGATTTCTTACCATCTTCTCTGTTTGGCTAACTTTGTTTTCAAGATTAAATAATTTGTCTTCAATGTCTGAGGTTCTGTCTTCCAGGTGTTCTATCCTATTAGTTATGCTTTCTATGGAGTTTTTAACTTGGTTTATAGTTTCCTTCATTTTAAGGATTTCAGTTTGGTTTTTTTTTTTTCAGTATCTCTAACTCTTTATTGCAATGATCTCTTGCTTCCCGTATTTGGTCTTTTAACTGTTGATTGGTGCGATCATTTAATGCCTGCATTTGCTCTTTCATCTCCTCCTTCAATGCCTGCATTTGCTCTTTCATCTCCTCATTTGCTTCCCTGATTGTTTTAATTATGTACTTTCTGAACTCCCTTTCTGACATTTCTTCTGCTGTGCTGTCGTTGGGTTTTATTGATATAGTATCTAGGTTTGTTTGGGACATTTTCTTCCCTTGTTTTCTCATATTGGTCAGCTGTCAGTGGGACCCTGAGATATTGCAGATTTCCTCTATTGGCTTATAGTGTCCCTGTAGATTTCCAGTGTATCACCTCCCAGCCTTCAGTAGCCTGAAGTCTTGGAGGAACTTGATAATGCAGTGCTTCCGAAGAAACCTGCCCCTAGCCCCCTACTGGTTCCAGGGCTTGGAGCTGGCTCTGTGCAGAAAGGCTTTCACTGGGGGCCTGTCCCGAGCAGCTGGCCGTGTGGGAGGAGCCCACTGCTGGAGTGTGGAAGGCTACCTGGGGAAGACTCTAGTTGCCTTGCCCTGCTCTGGTAAGCCACCCCTATCTGTGCCTGCCACCCAGGCCAATTTTTGCCCAGTGTGGGATACTCACCCCGTGACTCTATTTTTGTCCAAGTCTCTCAATGCCTCCCCTTCTTGAGTCCTGGGTTCTGGAGTGACTGGGGATGCAGTCACCCTCTAGGCTGCCATCTTGGATCGCCCCGTGGAAAGAGTCTGCGGCCGGAGTGGGCAGAGCCGCCTGGAGAAGTCTCTGTCTGCCCTGCCCTGATCCCAGAGGCTGCTTGTGGATCAAATCTCTCCGTTGGCTTGGGGACTTGTGGCTGGCTCTATGTAGAAAGGCTCTCACTGGGCGGTCTGCTCCAAGAAGCTAGCCTTGAAAGGCACCTCCCACCACAGGGGACCGGGCTGCTTAGGGAAGTCTCTGACTGCCCTGTCCTGGTCCCTGAAGCCACTTGTGGGCTGGAGCACGCCACGCTGGCTCTGGGACTTGGAGCTTGTTCTGATCAGAAAGGCTCTCACTAGGGGGTCTGCTCCGAGAACCTGGAGAAGCTGGCTGTTTGGGAGGGGCCCACCGCCGGAGTGCGCAGGGCTGCCTGTGGAAGACTCTAGCTGCCCTGCCCTGCTCCGATAAGCCACCTCTATTTGGGCCTGCCACCCGTGCCAAGCTTTACCCAGTGGGCAGACTCACCCGTGGCTCTATTTTAGTCCGAGTCTCTCAATGCCTCCCCTTCTTAACTCCTGGGTTCTGGAGTGACTGGAGATGCAGTCACCCTCTAGTCCACCATCTTGGATCACCAGTTTTTGAAAATTCTAATTTGCATTTATTTTATTTCTTTTTCATGCCTTAATTTATCTAGCTAAGAATCCCACTACTATGAATTAGAGTGGTGTGAATGGACATCCTTGATTTGTCCCATATGCTAACAGGAAATAATTCAGTTTTTCACCACTGTATACAGTGTTAGGTAAATAAGCAAGTTGTAAGGTGAGTAAACATAAGTGAGCTCTGTATGCATACAATACAGAAATAGTAGATTTATTCTGATAAGAATCATATCGAGTGACTTTTCTTCCTCAAGTACTAACTATCATCTTTGACAATACTGTCAGAGATTTTTTCCCTTGCTGTCATTACATTTCAAGCCCCAATATCCTTTAATAAATAAGAGGATTACAAAATAGGTATGCATTTTATATTTCACAAAAATTTGCAGACATTTAGTGTGTATAGCTACAATATTATTAATAAAATATTGGTTTTTGGTAATAATATACAGTTAGTTCATGATGTGAAATTTTCAAAAAAAATGCACTTTCCAGAGACAATTTATTTGAAGGGCCAAACCTAACTATTTTTCCTACCTTTGTATCCAGTCATATTTATTTTGATTTACTGACAGTCTATTTGCTAGACAGCTGTGTCTTCTTATTCCTGCTACATCAATAGACACCACTGAGCATGCATAGATCAAGGCTAAGCTAGAAAATAAAATGCATTAAATCAGATAGGAAACATAGAGTTGTAATACGAGAGGCCATGTGAAATCACGGGACTTTATACAAGTCTGGAAAAAAATCAGTGATATGAAATGTTCATTGATGAAAACATTCTCTGCAAATTTTAATGTTTACTTGTGGTATATTTTTACAAAAATTAAATTATAAAAGATATTGAACTTAAGGCATGAGTTAGCATTATTAACCCCATGAAACAATGTCAGTCCTTTCATTCTGAGGCTTGATTTTGGATTATTTCATAGGTTTATATATGTCACAATTTTAAAAGAAATCAGAACAGTACAAATATACCTAGAATATTCATAAATTATTTTAATTTATGAATAATATAGAAAACAACCCTATGATCTAGGGGAATGCTTTTATTCTAGTACACAAAAGTGTACATTTAGGAAGAGGAGATGCAGTGAGATCTCACTAATCAAATCACATGGAATTCCATCTATACGCACACATAACTGCACCTGCCAAGTGATTTAATCTTATTGATCCTAAAATCTACTGACATGAAAGAAATCTTACATTTGTCTTTTCCTTTTTATGTTATTAATGATCATCTGTATTTAGTTCCCTATCCTTCCACATTTTTTCTGTCTCCTGTAAAGTTATGTTAATTATCTCCATGCTATGATAAAGGTGCATTTATGACACCGTACACATAGGTCAATACTTACCTGATACCAAGTCATGCTATTTTTATTTTCATTATTACCAGAGTGCAATTTAAGTATCAAAAACAATACATACATTCAATGGCTATCTTGGTATAACTGACTATTTGGTAACTCAGATCTTGTATTGGAGTAAAATTTATACAGGTATCAATCATGTGCCAATGCTATTAAAAAAAAAAAAAAACTGACAGCCATGCAATCCAGTCCTAAATTGATATCATTGTGGAGTTAATCTCATCTATTCCCTGATAATGTTCTCTCTTCTGGTTGTGGCTTATTTCTAATTTTTCATTATCCTCTCTATATTACTCTAATACAGTATAGAAAGTCATGTTTCCCAGATTACATTATACAATTCTATCAGAAACAGGCCCATATCTGTCACACAAAGAAATAAATGACAATCCCAAACCACAAGAAACTAAAGCAATTATAAAATTCTACTTTTTTATAAATACCCTCTCTCTCAGTCTTACAAGAGCAGTATTCTATAAACTCCACTTATTCTGCTTCAACTCTGTGTACTTATGTACTCTTATACTGGCATTCTTACACAAATATACTCTACAAAATTAATCTTGAAATTGTTGCAACAAAGATAATATAAGAAAATATCATTTATGGGTTATTTTAGTGATATTAATATACCATTTGATAATTATTAGGACACTTATTATGTTATTTCATTCACTTAGAAAGAACAAATAAAGGCATTATACCCACAGTTTCTTTGTCATGCAGTTCTTTGAATAAAATCCCTTGCCTTCAATTTCTGTAACTTCTTTACTCATTGATTTTTCAAAAATTGCATAATGCTATTAAATTTTGACTTTTCTTAACTATATTTTATTATAAGAAAAACTAAAGAATTAAATAAATCAAACGAGAGTATAGTGTAAAACAGTGTTCCTATTAAAAGAAAAATTGAGGGTTGGAAATATAGCTCAGAGGTAGAGTGCATAGTAAGGATCAACACAAGAAAACAAGCTCTAATTTTCAGTTGGTATAGTTTGAAACAGTAAATCAGTTATCAGACAAGTTAATTACAGGAATACTCAGATGAAGAAATACTATGGATGTTAGGAAATTTGTCTGAAGCTATTTTATAGAAGCAAGGTAAATCTAAATCTAGAACAAAAGTAAAGGTAATAAAGTGAACAAAATATAACTAGCATTACACAGAAAATGAAACTATGGTGTTAGCAGTTTTTAATTGCATTAATGCACTCCTGGAAAGATAAAACTTATTCCTAAAAACTATTCTGTTATGACAATAAAAATTAACATTTAATTTCTGCCAAACCCAAAAATATTTATATTTTTTCAAGTGATCACACAGAAGGACAAAAGCAAAGTAACATAGTGCCATTACTGGTAAATTCAAATTAGTGTTTAATTGGAGGAATATAAACTGCCATAGGGGTTAGAGAAATAATCTTGCCCTAAATGAACTGTAATTATTCCAAACTATTATAAATTTCTATTTGAATTAATAGGTGTAGTTGAGTAATGTGGATTTACTGTGTAACTGGAAGGTCACTAAAATAACTTTCATGTAAAATATAATCCTCCTATTGGAAAAAAAACTATGATAATTAAATGGTTGGTTGTATAGTAAAATCTGTCCTCAGTTTGCTTAGTGTTCCAGGCTGTAGAAATTACCTTTGCACCTGAAACAGTGGAAAGAGATTTTAATAATTAATTAGAAAATGTATTTATATTTATTAATTTTAAAATAAGTATTTTTCAACATTATTGTTTTTTGTTAAAATATTGGATACTTTATTATTGTTGGTTTTAAATTTCTAGAAAAGAAAAGTGTAACACTGGTATGAAATTGTAAGCAAAAATATTGAAATTCAAGTGTTATATTTCTTAATTCTGAAAAATGGACTTCTTGTTTTTGTGATAGAGTGAGAATCTTCTCCATGCATTAGGAGTTATTTTATTCAATTCTGTTTGGAACATCTTCCAATATGTTTATCGGGGTTCTCTCCAAACTGAAATATCTTCAAAGTTTCCTTCCGTGTGAAGGTTTTTGCCAGTGTTTCTTCCTCTGGGGTATATTTATCTTCCTCCTTGAAAACATTTCCTCCTTGTGTTTCTCCGTTTGCCTTCACTCAGGTCATCTGCTGCATTCTGAACGTCTCTAGAATATGGCAATGGCAGATCCCCATGGTCATGTCTCCATTTACCTTCCACTCACATTACTCTTCTTTCAGCATTGCCAGTTCTCATTTCTTTACTGCCTTTTCACTTTTGTTGACCAATTACCTCAGTTTGTTACCCATGTTAACTGACATGTGGGTTTATCACTGTGACACAGGCAATCAGTACCACTTCAGGCTTTGCTGTCTGTTCCTGAACTGAATGTTAGAATCAGGGGCCAGTCACTAGCAGATACTGACAAAGTGATAGGACTGGTCACGATGGTGATGTGCATTTTCTGTTCATGAAATGATGCTTGTGTAGACTGAAGAACTAGGAGTGAGGTTTACACTTTATGCTACTACTCACATTATTATAATAACTAAAATTTTAAGGAGTTTTTAGAACATGGGAATTGTTCTACTAAAATGTGGCAACTGAAATTTGTGCATAAAAGTAATGTACAAGGGATGGACTGCCAGTATTAAAAACCAGTAACTTCTACAATTGTTTAGAACTTAGGTCACCAATTATTTGTCAGGGAGAAATATGTTATCAGTAAAATTATTTAAAATTGCATGCATTTTATTTGTACGTAAAAAATACTTCTTTACAAAAAGCATTCATATATTAGCTTCAGTCAAGGCCAACAGGTCTCCCTCCCCATCATTGTTAAGTCATTTAGGGAAAACCTTTATGAATGGAAGTTTATTGTAAACAGCAGCAGCCATTCCCCAAACCACTTAAAGATGGCTTGAATGCAGAAAGAAATGGTTAGATGGTTATATTAAGCAGCAAGGTTATAAATCTCATTTAAAATTGTCTTATGCCATCTATATAAGAATTTGACAAAAGCAATATATGTGTCATTGTTAACCTTGTCTTTTTTATATGGATAAAAATCTTACAAAAAACTCTAAGCAAACTACTCAGTTCTTTGCTTTCTTTATACTGATTGAAAAGCACTTTCAACTAAATTTCTTAATATATTATTGCTATTACTAAGACCTATTTGGAATATTTTCTTGTTTTTAGAAAGGTCAGAAATTAAACTTATTTTAGGTTTAGTAATCATATTTATAGATTTAAACTTTTTTATAGCCAGAGTGAACTCTGTTGTTAATGTCTTATTCAATAAGAGGTTTGTTTTTTTCAAGGATCTTATTAAGTCTGCACTTTGTACATATTATTAGACTAATTTTGTGCCAATTTTATGTTCATTTATTTTGCTTAATACATATTTAGCAAATGTTTCCTATTTCACTAGGAAAAAAAGACAACTGAATTCAAAATCTCCAGTGTTCTGCCGTTTTTCCCCAGAAAATTCTTCCTTCTACAGTGGCTCTCCCTCAGCCCCTACACTTAACTTTACCCTTTAGAATAAGCTGTTATTTCACTAGTCTTTGTGTCTCTATAGCATGATCAGTTCTTTCACCATACTTGTGCCTATATTTTAAGGTTTTCTTCCTGAAATCTTAAACTCTGAACAAATCAAAACATTCACTTTCTCTGTCCTATAATAAGCAATGATGAATATTTTGTATGAAATTGTCCAGATGGTTGTAGTGACGCTATACAAAATCCACAGCAACAAATCTCATCTATGTCTGAACAATGCCCAGAATCTTTTTACTATTATTACACTCAAGCATTTTACAATTTTCATAATTATCATTTAAAAATGTTTTCCCTTCTGAAAATTCCTGAGAGATCTCAACACTTCTGATGACTTTCAGCAAATGACCTTGCTTTTGCTTTACAGGGAAAATGTGCAATTTGATGTTTACGAACACAATTTCAGTATACCAAATACAAAATGAAGTGTTTGCACCTATACACACAAGCACATACACACACATGTAAGTACACATGTGCATGTGCACATATATGCTTAATTTAGACTGTTTTTATTTCCTTATAAGGAAAATTTCATCACGTTCTAATTACTACCCTTTTAACTATATACTCAGTTTCACTCTCTATTTCTCAATGAAGTTTCATTATCAATTGTCCTCCTCATGTATGTCTTCAAAACTTCCCTCTCATATAAGCTTTAAATATGGGCAAGTTTGTTTCATACTTCAAACATTCCAGTCTGCTAATTTTTCTTTCATTTACTGCCTGATCATTTTTTAATCACTTTTTCACAGCCTAATGTCATGCATGTATATGTGTGCCTACACACATTGCCCATCTTCCCACTTCCCAGTTGCTGCTTAAATGAGTATAATTTGGATTTTCCAGAATCAGTTAATTAACATGATGACACAGGACCTACATATACCCAACTCTATAAGTTTTTCTTTCAACCAATACGGTTTGAAGTTTTTGGCAACTACCTTTTCAAAACACATGATTATTTTAAGATCTTTTGTCCTTACAGAATATCATACTCATCTCCTGAAGGGGGGTAGAAAAATACACATATTTAAAGAAACTGAGAAAACTACAATAAGTTCAAAGAAAACCACATTTGACTACATCTTAACAGAACTAAGTTGCATTAAAAATTACTGGAAAGGGAAGGACATCATTAATAATAATGTTTGTCAGAATTAATGCTACAAATAAGGACAAATAACAAATTCAGGTATGACTAACAACTATTGCAAAAAATGCAAAGTATATTAATACTCCTCAAAAGGGAAAAAGGAAACATGATACAGGTGGATCATAAAAATGAATAGATGGTAGACTTAACAGAAGATTCATTGGTCCTTGCATTATAGGTTAATGAATAAAATACTCCAACCAAAGTATAAGGCTCTCATCCTACTTAAAAATAAAAGATTAAAAATTGTTAGAAGTGAAAAGGAATATTTCACAATGTTATGAATATCTATATACAAAACTCAACTGTATTTCTGCATACTAGTAACACATACTAATTATACCTAAAATCATACAAAATTTCAATAACATCAAGAAAAATATAAAATTCCTATGAATAAATCTGAAATAGTTGTGTAAGTATCTATACTGAAAACAACATAAAATTATTGAGAAAATACAAACAAATTTTTGTATTATTAGGAATTTAAAGTAATGTAAAGATGACCATTCTCCCCCAAATTGATCTACATTTTTATAGCAATACTGTTCGAAATCCTAGCATTACTTTTTAAAATATATGAAAGTTAGTTTTTACAATCTATTACATAGTCATGTCAGTATTGAAGAAAAATAATGGAGCTAGAGGAATCTCTGTCCTTCATGTTAATACCTATTTTAAACTGTATGAGTTGAGATGGTATAGTATTATTTGAAGGAAAGCCAAATAAACTAATTAAGCAGAATATCAAGTCAAGAAAGAGACTCTAGTATATAAAATCTCCTGCAGGATATAGTTGACATTGAAGATAATATGTAAATGATAATGTTTTCAATAAGATTTTTTCTATAGTTTTCCCCTTTGAATAGTTTTATCTATTTTTTCAGTTTTAAAGTTGGACAGGCTTTGTGACCACTTTACCAGCAGAAAGTAATAAACACAGACCTTGCTGGCTTTTCCAAGTTTCATCAGGTTGAAGTGTTTCAATGGTGGGAGTATTTTGAGATCATTATGTAAAACAGGTCAGTTAAGCTCACTGTGGGAAAAGAACTAAGTACAGGATAACTGAGTTACCTCATCTGAGAATCAGAACAAGCCACACGTGTCAGTCATCCCCCTAACTGAAGGATACTGCATGAATGAAACCAACCAAGAAACTTCTTAGACAGTTTACAAAACTGTGAGAAACAGCCAATAATTGCTAGAATATTCAAAAGTTTTGCAGTATCCCAAATAGGAAGTAATAGGCAACTTATATCATTAGTTATCATAGTTAATACAAATAAAATCATGATGCAGTGCAAACAAACCAAAAGCAGAATGAGTAAAATTAAGGAGGAGAGGGGTAACAAGTGGTGGCTGGCAGGAATGTAAATTGTTACAATCATTTTAGAAGTCTTTGGCAGATCTACCAATGCTGTCCATATGTGTATACTGTGACTCACTTGCTCCACTTCTTAGTGTACATCTGCCAAAAATTCGTAAAAGCACTTTCCGTGTATGTGTACTAGAACATTCATATAAGCACTATTCATAATGATCAATACTGGCACTATCCTAATTTCTGTCAACAATAGATAACTATGACATATTACATACCAATGGTGTACACTAATGAAAAAGAAAAAGCTATAGCTCTACTAATCAGATTGTATGAATCAATAATACACTGAGAATTAAGGAAGCCAGACACAAAACAGTACTACGTAAGGTTTGATAGTGTTCATTAAGAATACAAATTCAAAATTAATTTATGCTATCAGAACAAAATAGTGGTTAACCATGGATGGAATGGATAGGAAATGGGCACAAATAGGAATCCCAGGTTATAAGCATTTTTGTTATTGTTCCTAAACATGGTCACTTTTCAAAACTGTAGGAAACCTAAGAAGTTTGTGGTTTTAATTGACAGATTTATAATGACTAATGATATTCAGAATTCTTCTTGTGATTATTTGCTATAATTCTCTTTAGGTTGGCTCAAATCTCATACCCATTTTGCAATGTTATTTGTCTTATTTTTAACATATAAAATTTCATTTTATATTCTGGATGTTAACTTATCACCAAATAAAAGTTTTAATCAAATATTGTCTTCCTTTAGTAAAGTCTTTTAAAGAGAAGTTCTTAAATTAGATTGCCACCAGTTTTCAAAAATAAAGTTTTACTAGAACAAATACATAACGTTATACATCATCTCTGGTGCTTTTTGTACTACCATGGTGGAGCAGATTAGTTGCAATAAAGACCATATGGCATAATATTTACTATCTGATGCTTTGCAAATAAATCTTACAATCTCCAACCAAGATATATAGTATATTGTTATTAATTTTGCTTTAAATATTCAGTTATCTTTTACAGTAAATAAAAATAGTTAATATCTCTTCATTCCATTTTTAAATATATATCACTGCATTGAAAAGATCTGAGAAATGTGCCTGAAGAACTTCAACATTATAAATGAAGTCTGCTGTTATTAAATTACTCTATTCTCACTTGAGAATCTTTAATTTTTCTTTACTGTTAAGATTACTTTTGTGGTAGATTATGGGTTGACTATTTTTTTTAGCCTTCATTTTGTCTATATTGTTCTTGCTTTCATTATTTCTAAGAAAAGGCATTCTTTAATGCTTATCCTTATTCTTCTGTACATGATGTATTAATTTTCCTCAGGCTTCCTTTAGGATTTTCCTCTGGACTTCAGTCTTAGAAATATGCATATGATATGGATTGTATGTGCACATGAATGTGTGAGTGTGTGAGAGTGTGTGTGTGTGTGTGTGTGTGTGTGTGTGTGTGCACATGCATGTCTACACATGCTGTTTTATTATATATACTTACTGGGGTTCACAATGGTATTTGAATCTTTGGAAAATCATTTGTTTTATTCTCATTCTTTTTTAAATATACTTATTTAATACAAAAATTTTTCTTATATTCCATTCCAAATATTTTGACATGTGATTTTAATATTCAGTTGTGATCATTAATAAAATTCCATTCTTATTTAGTAGTAAGTTTTTATAAGCGATAAATTTTAAAATTGAAAAAGAATGCCCATGTGAATTATTTTCATCAGCACCCAAGTTAATTTAATATTGGTTATATGATACCAATTATATAAATTTTGTGATAAAAATTCCAAAATGTGCAGTGGAACATAAATGTGAGTGTATTTTTGATCTGTGTGGAAGAAATTATTTTTTAAATAATACCAAGTATTATCACCTGTAAGTTTATTTTTATATTGGCTATATAATAACAAAAATTTGTGTTTACCAAATAAGACACATAGAAAGAATCAATTGAGTGAACATAAGTACCACACATGTGACAGATAGAGGTATAATATCAAAAATAGTATCTACATACATTTATACAAATGTGCATGTGCACGCACATAGATGCATTTCCCTACAAAACAACTGCCAAAGGTAAACCACTCAATAGAAATGTGGGCAAATTCAAACCACAATTAAAGAAAGTTTACAAGTATATGATTAAAGTTAAGTAGAGTTCTTGTAATATCAAATCTTGCAATAGCTATAGATCATATTTCTTTATAAATCACTGGAGTACAATCAATTTTGGAAAATAATATGGAATTATTTTTAGTTCTGATAAATTCTATCTTTCTCTCTGCCTCTTCTGTCTCCATCCTCTATCTTCCCAAATAAAGAAATTCAGGATGATAAATGGTAATAGAGGCGAAGACACCCATGCATTCACATTGATAAATTATTTTCAATATTCTGTGTTTGCCATTATGTTCATTGCCAGATCAATAGAGCAAGATAGAAGTAAAAATACTATTATTATGAATCACAAGTTCCCCTTCCTATTATTTTCCTATTCTTTAAATTATACCAAGAGAAATTTCTAATGGTTTTTAAACCATTTTAACAAAGAGGAAAAAAATATATTAATATCAATAGCTTAGGCAGTCCAACAAATCTATGAAAATATTTTTTCACTCTGCATTTTTAGAGTTAGTTTTGTATGTGATAAGTGACATTGATGTTCCTTTTATCATAATGGGTACCTTTTAAATTAAAATATTACACAGAATAATGAGTTTACATAAAGAAAATTATTTAAGAATAATTTAAATAAAAAATGTGAACAGCTGTGAATATGCTAGCCATTTGACTGATACTAGGAAACAAAGAAATTGAGAAGGGGTTTTAAGCAGATCCCCATACCAAAATGTATACACTCCTAAATGTATGAGAGTGTGAGACAACAGCAAAGAACTAACCATAGGGGTAGGAAAACAAAGAATCTTTTATCAGGACATTTGTATTAAATATCCATTAATTTTGTGTATTTAGACCATTAAAATACATTTTTGTTCTATTTTAATCTATAAGACATCTTTCTTTTCTTAAAAAGATGCATTCATGTCATATTATTATATCCTTAACTATGTGTACTATTAATAATTTTATTAACCAATATGGAAGTTTGTTTTACAATAATTTCATAAGCTTCCTAACAAGAAATTTACCAATTTTAAGTTTAATTTTTGGTATTAATAATAAGCCAACATTTCTGACTTACAATAATTAAAATTTTTCTTGTTTTAATTGTAATTTGTCAAGGACATCTCTAGTCCAATGCCACAAAGCACATGGATCTCTATCTTGCCCATTAGTGAAATTCAGATTTTTTCCTCCAGGACAGACTCTATTACACTCTCAGTACAGCATGAATTAAAGGCTCCTCTGCCACAGCTAGAATTTATATAAATTGAGCAATATCTTAATATCAAATTAAATCAGAGAAAACTCTGAGCAGTTAAATTTGAGTATTTGATGATGGAAGGTTTGGGCATCTATGTATTGCAGCATTAGAAATATTTAGTCTTTCTTGAAATCATCAGTTTGAATTCAAACCAATTTGGACAGCTTACCAACAAATATAAATTCACATATTATATGGGCTCACCGTGACTAAATATGGAGTGAATTTATTTTTTTTTCTTTTTTGTCCCTGCTTTGTTTTTGAGGGACCCTAAAAATGTGGTATATATATTTGATAAAATGTTACTCAGTTTTAAAGAAGAATGAAATTATGGCATTTGTTGGTAAATGGATGGAGTTGGAGAATATCATGCTAAGTGAAATAAGCCAGTCCTCAAAGACCAAAGACTGAATGTTTTCTCTGATATGGGAATACTAATTCACAATAAACCGGGGGTGGGGCAGGGTGATGAGGGAGAATAGAGTTACTTTAGGTAGAGGAGAGTGAAGGGAGGGGAGAGGAGATAAGGGGTCTGGAAGGATAGTAGAATGAAACAGACATTATTACCTTATGTACATATATGACTGTATGACTGATGTGATTCTATAACATATACAATCAGAAAAACGAGAATCATTTATGTATGATTTGTGAAAGTGCATAAATGCATTCTATTATCATGTATAACTAATCAGGACTATAAAAAATTTTTTTAAAAAGAATAAACAAAACTTATTTGTAAAAATTTTGCTTATCAATTCAAATACAGGATATACCAAGTGTGTTATTAAAACATAGTAGCATGGAAATTGTTCCAAAATGGCATATCTATTTATCAATCATCTATCTACCTACCTACCTACTTTTAGGCTGATCAAATTAAATATATAGTCATGCACCACATAACAATGTTTCAGTCAAATATGAAATCAAGGCATGATGGTGATCCCATCAGATTGTAAAGGAACTGAAATCTTCCCATCATCTAGTGATAGCACAACCATTTTAATGCATTACTCACATGTTTGTGATAATGCTGGTGTAAATGAAACTACTGCATAGTCATACAACATGTGCCATGACGTACTATATTTTTATCATGATTTGAGAGTGCACTCCTACTTATAAAACAAAAGTTCACTGTGAAACATTTCACTTACTATCTTGATTGCATCAATGGACCATGTCAAGTGATTGCCCTTTCCATTTAATTTGTGTAAGTACACTCTATGATCGCTTCACAACGATGAAATCAGCTAAAGACTCATTTCTCACAACTGTCACTAAGTTCCATGAAAATACCATCATTGAGCAACACAACTGACCTGTAATTCTTCCAGACCAGTTGGTGTCCTTCTATGTGGTATCTTTGCAATCTCCTCTTATTTCACTTTCTTCACCGAATTTTGAACTGAGAGTCCTGTGATCAGTGCCTTGATCACACCATGCAATTTCCTATCTTGCATCCTTCACAGTCATTTTTTCTGTGAGTGGAACGAGACACTTTCAAGTCTTTGGCTACATCATCCTGTGAGTACCACATCTAAAGCAGTCTTTCATATTTATTCTCTTACATACATATTAAACCATCAAGTACATTTTTCTTTCCCCAACTAAATAGGTTATAATTGCTTTTAATTATTTGTCATTGTTTTTGTTTTACTCTCAGACTTAATGTGTGGTACATGAAGGCAGCTGCTGTCTTGTCCTCTGCTTTGTAACCACATCAAGAGAATGAAACTCAGCAGAGTTCATTCTTAGTAATATTGTTAAATGAGCGAATGACTATATTAATAAAACTTCTAGTACCATTTTTATTTCTTTTGTTAATTATTATTTTTTTTATTTTTTACAGACTGCATTTTGATTCATTGTACACAAATGGGGTACATCATTTTGTTTCTATGGTTGTAGATGGTGAAGATTCATACCATTTGTGTAATCATACATGTACGTAGGGTAATGATGTCTGTCTCATTTCACAGTTTTTCAGAACCCCTTCATCTCATTTCCTTCTACATAATCTAAAGTTCCTTCATTCTTTTCTCACCCTGCTCACCTCCACCCCCATTATATATCATCCTCCACTTACCAGGGAAAATATTTGGCCTTTGGTTTTTTGGGATTGGCTTATTTCACTTAGCATGATATTCTCCAATTCCATCCATTTATTTGCAAATGCCATAATATTATTCTTCTTTATGGCCAAATAATATTCCACTGTGTATAAATGCCACAGTTTCTTTATCCATTCATGTGTTGAAGGGCATCTGGGTTGGTTCCACAATCTAGCTATTTTGAACTGAGCTGCTACAAACATTAATGTGGCTGTGTTACTGTAGTATGCTGATTTTAAGTCCTTTGTGTGTAAACTGAGGAGTGGGATAACTGGGTCAAAAGGTGGGTCCATTCCAAGTTTTCTGAGGATTGTCCACACTGTTTTCCAGAGTGGCTGCACCAATTTGCAACTCCACCAACAATATAAAAGTGTGCCTTTTTCCCCACATTCACATCAACATCTATTATTGTTTGTGTTCTTGATAATAGCCATTCTAATTGGAGTAAGATGAAATCTGAGTTGTTTTAATTTGCAATTTGTAAGTTCTTTATAAATTTTGGAGATAAATGCTTTACAATAAGCATGTATGGAAAAGATTGTCTTCCACTCTGTAGGCTCTCTTTTCCCATTATCAATTGTATCCTTTGCTGAGAAAAAGCTTTTTAGTTTGAGGCCATCCCATTTATTGATTCTTGCTTTGATTTCATGTGCTTTGGGAGTCTTGTTAAGGAAGTCTGATCCTAAGCCAACATGATGAAGATTCAGGCCTACTTTGTCTTCTATTTCATGCAAGTTCTCTGGTCTAATTCCTAAATCCTTGATCCATTTTGAGTTGAGTTTTGTGCAGTGTGAGAGACAGAGGTTAAATTTTATTTTACTGCATATGATTTCCAGTTTTGCCATCACCATTTGTTGAATAGACTATCTTTTCTCCATTGAATGTTTTTGGCTCCTTTGTCTAATATGAGGTGACTATTTATGTGGGTTCATCTTTGTGTCTTCTATTCTGTACCATTGGTCTGTCTATTCTGGTGCCAATACCATGCCATTTTTGTTACTATTGCTCTATAGTACAGTTTAAGGTCTGGTATTGTGATACCATCTGCTTCACTTTTTCTGCTCAGGATTGTTTTGGCTATTCAAGATCTCTTATTCTTCCAGATGAAGTTCATGACTGCTTTCTCTATTTCTATGAGGAATGTCATTGGGATTTTAATTGGAATTGCATTGAATCTGTATAGCACCTTTGGTAGTATGGCCATTTTGACAATATTAATTCTGCCTATCCAAAAACATGGGAGATCTTTCCAACTTCTAAGGTTTTCTTCAATTTCTTTTTTTAGTGTTCTGTAGTTCTCATTGTAGAGGTCTTTCACCTCTTTTTTTAGATTGATTCCCAAGTATTTTCTTTTTTTTTTTTTTTTTTTTTTTTTTTTTTTGAGGCTATTGTGAATGGAGTGGTTTTCCTAATTTCTCTTTCAGAGGATTCATCACTTATGAATAGAAATGCATTAGATTTATGCATATTGATTTTATATCCTGCTACTTTGCTGAATTCATTGATTAGTTCTAGAAGTTTTCTAGTGGAGTTTTTTGGATGCTCTAAATATAGAATCATGTCATCAGCAAATAGTGACATCTTGAGTTCTTCTTTTCCTATTTGTATCCCTTTAATTTCTTTGGTCTGTCTAATTGCTCTGGCAAGTGTTTCAAGGACAATGTTGAATAGAAGTGGTGAAAGAGGGCATCCCTGTCTTGTTCCAGTTTTTAGAGGAAATGCTTTCAGTTTTTCTCTATTAAGAATGATGTTGGCTATGGGCTTAGCATAGATAGCCTTTACAATGTTGAGGTATGTTCCTACTAGTCCTATTTTTTCTAGTGTTTTAAGCATGAAAGGATGCTGTATTTTATCAAACACTCTCAGCATCTATTGAACTAATCCTATGATTCTTAACTTTAAGTCTATTGATGTGATGAATTACATTTATTGATTTCTGGATGTTGAACCAACCTTGCATCCCTGAGATAACCCCACTTGATTATGGTGCACTATCTTTTAAATATATTTTTGTATGAGATTTGCCAATATTTTGCTAAGGATTTTTGCATCTATGTTCATCAGGGATATTGGTCTAAAGTTTTCTTTCCTTGATGAGTCTTTGTCTGATTTTAGTATTACAGTCATACTAGTCTCATAGAATGAAATTGGAAGGGTTCCCTCCTTTTCTATTTCCTGGAATACTTTGAGGACTATTGGTATTAGTTCTTATTTAAAGGTCTTGTAGAATTCAACTGAGAATCCAGCTGGTCCTGGACTTTACCTGGTTGGTAGGCTTTTGATGGTTTCTTCTATTTTGGTGCTTGAAATTGATCTGTTTAAATTGTGTACGTCTTCCTGATTATGTCTCTAAAAATTTGTCAATGTCTTCAATATTTTCTATTTTGTTGGAGTATAGACTTTCAAAGTAACTTTTAATCGTTACGTATTTCAATGGTGTCTGTTGCTATCTTTCCTTTTTCATCATGGATTCTAGTAATTTGAGTTTTCTCTCTCCTTCTCTTCATTAGTGTGGCTAAAGGTTTATCAATTTTGTTTACTTTTACAAAGAACCAACTTAGATCCTTTAAGTAGTTCTTTTGCATTTAAAATGTGATTATGATTCAAAGAATGAAATAATTTTCTACCCTGCACAACTGTTATTTAACATACTTTCTGAGTACCTTTGGAGATTTGTTTGTTTTTCATTACTATAAACTATTTCATAAGCTACTGTTTTTTTCAAGAATCTCAAAAATATTTATGGGAATAATAAGTGCTCTGCATAATAAAAAAAAGGGCAAAAATACTTGTATTAATGAGGAGAAAAACTAAAACAATAAAAACCAATGTATAAGTAATACATTGAATAAAATGTGAGTACAAGGACTTCATATTTTATTTTATGTATGAAAGAAGTTATTGGAAGTTTAAATGCTTCAGAAAGGAACATGATGTGGGATACTGTATATATACACATATATACATATACAAATCAAGTATTAAGTATCTAGGGATGAAAAACTAAATTATCTGAAAGGAATAATATACTGAAAAGGGAAACAATAGAAAGCAGTTACCAACATGGTTATTAATTCAACCATGTCAATTATCACTCTAACTGTAAAAGATCTAAATAAAATATAGAGAGTTGTTGTTCAAAGTAGATTTTATTTCAGAGCAGAGTTAGGTTTACAGAAAAATTGAATGGGAAGTACCCAGAGTTCCCATATACAAGCTGACCCTATGCATGTTCAGCTTCAACCACTATCAGTATTCCACGTAAAAATAACACATTTTCTAAAATTGATGAAGCTATAATGACATGTTTATCACTGAGGTCTACTAGTTACATTAGGGATCATTCATTGTTGGTGTAGCATTTTCTATGGATTTTGATGAATATATAGCATCTATTCACCATTATAGTGTTGTGGAGAATAGTTTCACTCCCTTAAAAATACTCTGGGCAGCACCTATGCTGTTCTTTCTCTCCCATAAACCAGTGCAGCTATTAATCGTTTACTGACTTTATAATTCTACCTTTCCAAGCATGTCATATGGTTGAAATGAAATCATGTATAAATTTTTAAGATTGGCTTCTCTCACTTAGTAATATACATTTAAGTTTCCAGCATGTCTTTTCATGGCTTACTAGTTCATTTCTTTTTATTATCTAATAATATTCCCTTGTTTGGAAGTACCAAAGTTTATTTATCCATTAACCTATCAAAGCATATCTTTATTGCTTCCAAATTTTAACAATTAAAAATAAAACTGCTATACATATTTGTTTGCAAGTTTTTGTGTGAAAATATGCTTTCAGATTATTGAGTAACTACTAAGGATTAGTAGTTAAATAAAAATATATCCACATATAAATGTATTTACATGTGTATGCTTGTGTACACACATACACACATGCATGCATGCACATACACATAATGAAAATTTGGGGGAAATTGAATTGAAAGTATCATAATGTCATCAAATAAAAATAAAGAGTATGGAAAAATGACAAAATGTGAGCAAGAACTATGCATTGAATGCTTTGAAACATTGCTGAAAGAAACTAAGGAATCTAGTAAGTGAAGTGATACAGTGTGTTCATGCATTAGAGACTTCAATATCATTAAATGTCAGCTACCTGTTAACTGATCTATTGACTCAACATAATTCCTGGCAAATCCCAGCATACATTTTGGTACTAACTTTCTAACCCATTATAAACTTAATATGATAAGAGTGTGAATGGCATTAGATAAGAGTATGGGGCTTGGTCCAGAAGATTCTCTTCTTCCCTTGTGACAGTAATTATGTACACCCTCTCTTCCAGTCACAACAACTCCAGGGAACCTAGGTTGAGTCAAATAACAACAACAACAAAGCAACGCAAAAAGGTCAAAACAACTTTGAAGAACATATTTCCAAATACAGGTTTCATTTGATTTTCAGAATGTACCTTGCTTAGGACTGAGTAACACAAGTATAAAGTTACATTAGTCGAGTCAATGGAACAGAATAGAGAGGTTAGACATAAACTCACACCTATTTGATCAGTTGATTTTAACAGAGGTACAATGTTGGTAATGCTAGAATGGGAGGATTGTATAAGTATATATATTTTAATAATTTGTATTATTAGAATGTTAGTTCAATGAGAACAAGAATTTCTAGGTAGCATTATCTCATTTTTTTTTTGATTTATTCTTTTCTTCGTGTCCAGTTCCTAGAATAGTATTTGTCACATAGTATATAGATGTTCAGTAAGTATTTGTTGACTTGATAAATTAGCCTCAACCAAAGTGCCACAAAATTAGCACAAAAATACTTTAAAAAGAAAGAAGTCTAAATAAAATTCAGTCAATCATAGCATGTCAATGTTCATTTTGTAGCTTTGACAAATGTACATGGTGATCTTAGATGTTAATGGTAAAAATAAATGGTACATCTGTCAGGTCAGGGTTCTCTAGAGAAACAGAACCATCTATAATCATCTCTATAGAAATAAAAAACTATGGGGGGAAATGATTTCAGGTGATTAGATGAGTTTCATTTATATTATGAAAAGTTAACTGCTTAAAGTTGATTGCTGATAAACATTAGTCACTTCTACAAAACACCCTCACAGCAACATTTAGATTAATATTTTTTCAACAACTTGGCACCATGGACTAGTCGAGCTGACACATGAAATTAACCATCACAATAGGTGAAGAATGCATAGGAGTTCCACAGAGTATTGGATTTTTCTGTCTTAATAATTCCAAGATGAAATTTTTTTTAAAAAATAAAGATTCTTTATAAGTTTTGGAGATTAGTGCTCTATCTGAAGAGCACGTGAAAAAGATTTTCTCCCACTCTGGACTTAAAATTAGCATACTATGTAATGCAGTCACATCAATGTTAATAGCAGCTCAATTCACAATAGCTAGATTGTGGAACCAACCTATATGCCCTTCAACAGATGAATGGATAAAGAAACTGTGGCATATACACCTAGTGGAATATTATTCAGTCATAAAGAATAATAATGTTATGGCATTTGCAAATAAATGGATGGAACTGGAGAATATCATGCTAAGTGAAATAAACCAATCCCCAAAAAACCAAAGGTCAAATGTTCCCTGATAAGTGAATAATGACATAAAATGGGGATGTGGGGGTGGGTGGTGAGAGAAGAATGGAGGAACTTTGGATTACATAGAAGAAAATGAGAGGAAGTGGGTATGAAAAATTGTGGAATGAGACAGACATCATTACCCAATGTACATGTATGATTACATGAATGGTATAAATCTACATCATGCACAACCATAGAAACAAAATGATGTACCCCATTTGTGTACAATGAATCAAAATGCAGTCTGTATAAATCAAAAAATTAAGAAATAAAAATTAAAAATGTAAAGGTAAAAGGTAAAACATGGCTGAGTTATTATACACTATAAATCTTTATTTTGATTATTTAAATAATAAAAAGTAAAATGAAATAATTTGGGGAGCTTAGTAAAGTGAAATAATATTTTAAGGTAATTAAACTTATGTCTTAGCCATAACTCTATCATCGTTACTATTTTTCTCTTTTAAAAATGATAAAAATATACTTTTGAATTATTTTTAATAATCATCTTACAATTTTTCAATGGTGCATTTTACAATTTATTAAAATGTGGGACATCTTTAATGGATACTTCTCTGTTAATCATGATAACTTTTTTTTTTTTTTTTTTTTTTTTTGGTGCTGGGGATTTGAACCCTGGGAAGCACTCTACCAACTGACCTATATCCCCAGCCCCATGATAACATGTTTTAATCTAATAGAATATTTTACTTGCATATTATTTTTTCTTCCGTTTCTTGAGATGGAAATATTCAGAGGAATATGGTATGAAGTTTCTTTTTTGTCTCATTGGATTTAATTCTACTTTTGAAAGATTTTTCTCACATTCCTTCCATTAGTTCCAATTGGTTTATTTTCAACTTAGCTCCCTGCCCTTCACTTTTCACCTAGCAAATAATAAAACATTAACTGATTTATTTTTCTAACCCTCCAAATATACTTGAAAAAAATCTGTTACTCTTGTTCCATGCTGATGTTCCTCTCCTCATTTCCAAGGAAATTCTGGCACATCAAATACAGAAAGGAAAACAAAGCAAATAGCCTATGTTAGGGCACTATTAATTTTTTAATCACCAGTATTAAGATTTATTTTTACATCTATTATGGTTTGGATCTGGAATATCCCCCTAAAGCTGATGTGTTGAAACCTGGTCTCCACTGTTGCAATGTTCAGAGGTAGGGTTTTTGAGAAGCGATAACATCATGAGGGACCTGACCTCATCATTAGTCCATTGACAGCCGAAGAGAATACTGAAACATGCAACTGTAGGTGGTGGTGATAGGACTGCCAAGCCATGCAGCCCGCCTACTGGTCCCTGGGGAGAGAGAAGGAGGATCTGTGATCAAACACTGGAGTGGTACCCAGGTGGATCACAGCAGGTGACAAGCATAACCCTACCATAAGGAGCCCACCATGCAAACACTGGGAGCCAGAGCCCAGGTAAGTACCAAGGCTGCCAACTGAGGCAGCCAGGCCAGGGCACTGTATGGGCACCTGCTGCAGAAGCCTGCTCTATGTAGCACTGCAGCCCAATTCTATGACCTCAACCTCCTGGTTCCTGACTTATCATGAGAAAGTGGAAGTGGGGCACATTTGAATGAAAGTTGGGACTCAAGAATTGGCCAATAGTGTTAGTACATTACCAAGTCCTAAAGAGCATAAATTTGGACCAACAGCAGTGAATCAAGTGCTATAAAACCCGCTAGATTAGTACACTTTGTCAGAGAAACCTGCTGTTGGGTCCCTTCTTGCATTACAAGAATTCTGGCTCCTGTTACTTTTCTTCAATTAATCCTCCTTTTACACTCACTCATCCTGGTCTGTGCATTTCATTCTTCAAATTCATGAGACAAGAACCCTGAAAGGAGAAGAAATTGAGGGTGAACTGCTGGGGTTTGCTGCAACACTGGAGGGCATAGCCCACTTTGGGGGGTGTGGCTGGGCTTGGTTGGAGGATGTGACATGCCCTGTAAGAGTACTTCTTGTCACTTGGCCTTTTCTTTCTTCCTGGCTGCCATACACATCCACCATGATATTCTGTGCCACCTCAGGTCCAAAGTTATATAGCCAGTCAACCTGGGCTAAAACCTATGAAACCATGAGCCAAATTAATCTTTTCTCCTCTCAGTTATTTTTCTCAGGTATTTTTTACAGAAAAAAAAAATCTAACTCCAAATCTCACAAGTAGGACTTTCAAAAGACATTGCAAAACTCTTAATTAAATATTTTATTTACAAATAAAATCACTCAGAAAATTTTAGTATCAGAATTTCTCAAAGTAAATATTTTCCTTTTTTACTTGAGAATGAAAAAAATTAAGGCACAATGTTGATATTACATAAACTGGTTATATTTCATTCTTGGTCTATTAATCTGCATTGGACTTCTCAACTTTTATACACAGTTTTTTTCAATTAAAATATAGTGGTAACATCTTAAATTTAAAATTTTTATAATGCAAATCTCATAAAAATAATTATGAGATTAAATTAAATATTAAAATTCAAAAAAATCAATTCATAAGAGATAAGATATTTCAAAATATTTAAACAGATTTTCTTCCAGCATTTGGTCTCTAAAAGTGAGAAGAATGGATATCTTAGAATAATTATCATGTATTTCAGAATATACAAGACATTCACTGTTCATGTTTTAATGTGAAGAGATAACTGGAACTAGAAGACTGAGAAAATCTGGACTAATAAATATGAAGCTTATAATCTACATCTTCATAATAATACTTATTGCTTTGGTTTGTACTACCAATTACTGGAAATTTTATGTATGTCTAAAGTGCAGGATATTACTAGGTGCTGAAATTAATTTATTCTGGGCTAAAAATATATTTTTAACCAACACTTATGGCTAATTTTAATAAAGAAAAATCATTTATATTCAACCCCTTAGGGAAGATGACAGGAAAGCAACTACAGAGGAGTACAATATGTAAATTTATGCAAATATACTGAATATGTGAAGAGCACACAATTAATTTGAGGCAATGAAAAGACAGGTAAAAGTTACAATTCTCAGTGATTTGTGCACTGGGAATTGTACACCTTCCTGATTGCATTAATTGAGGAGTAGATGAGGCAGCAATTGTGCAGATGTCACTGTGAATGCTGCACAGACATGCACAGCTGTCAACAGCAGGTATGCTGCTATTGTGTTTAATTTCTATATTATATGCATGTGACAGCTTCAGTAATGAGATGCTAGTGTAAGGTAGACAAGCAATGAAATCTGCTCTTGTCCTAGCAAACATAACTGAATTTCAAAACACCTACAAAAAACACATAGATTCAATTATACATTTATGACATGGGTCTATCATCAAAAGAAAAAAGATCCCAGATTAGTAAAGCTGTATTAATTCTCCTAAGTTACTTTTTAAATGTTTTAAGCTAAAGTAATTGGCTGGTATTTAAAAGTTATATATTTATAGTTTAGGCAATTCATAATATTGATAAGATTATGTGTAATATGCTAACTGGGGACTTTTATAATAAAAGTGAGAACCTCTGATTTAAGACGAGCTGCATGGATCATCCTTCAAAAGCCTGAAATCATTCAATACATAATTCCTTTGTGTGTGTCTCTCTTCCTGGCTATCTCTTATAGCCAGGAAGCTAATAAGAGAAACAGTATTTTTAAGGTCATATTTCAGATACTTTCCATTCTTTAGATACACTATAATTTCTGGCTGGTGATTTAAATATTGATTTTTCCATGTTTATAACAAAAGTAGACATTGAAATGGTTAGCTTGTTACCAAAATATTATTAAAGACAAAAAAGAAACTTGTAGTGAAACATTGCTGACATCGTCACAAAAATTTATTTTTTAACATTATGTAATTTGTCAGGTTTTAAAGATAACATGAAAATTCTATAACTACATAATACAAAGGACTATCAAGAAATTTTTTCTTGAAGTAAAAATGCAGTGATTTTATTCACTTCACAAAGCATACAATTGAAAATGCTTTTTTCAAAGAGAATAATGAATTTCTACTCATCAATTTTTCTTACATCTTTGTTTTTATTCCAATGTTGTTTCATATGTGTGTGATGTCATGGATTGGCTTTAGTGATATCACTGTGACTATGTATGAGAAAAAATTTCTCTAGGTAACCATGCCTTCAAATCTCAAGTTTACTGTTTATTGTTAAAATCAAGTAGTTTAAACAAATGATACTTCTAAGCAAGAACATTTCTCTAACATCAAATAGTTGTGTATGTATCTGCTATAGAATTTGCAACAAGTGTTCTGGCAGAAATGGATAAATTGTTGTGATTTTCTTATGAAAAGTTTTCATAACATGACAGCAAAATTTGTAGATTCTCTAATCTGTTAAACCTTAATAGACTGAATAGGCACTGTAAAACAAAAATATTATGTCATTATTTTTTTCTGATTCATTTTGTCATGCTCTTAAATGCTATAGGAAGATTAGATTAAGAGATAGATTTCCAATAAATAAATAAATATTGCAAAAATTTAGCTTACACGTTAATTCATTATGGGATAAAATTGAGGGGTTTGAGCAATCAATTATACACACTTGCATCATAATTTCTTTCAGAATATTTTTTTTGAGACACAGTCTTGTTGTATTGCCCAGGTTTACCTTGAACCTTGAAATCCTGGGCTCAAGTTATTCTCCTGCTTCCAGATTCCATGTAGCTGGGTCTCCATGTATATGCCACCACACCTGACTTCTTTAGGAAATGTGGATATAATTTCATAATTTTTAAATTTATTATACATATAAGTTTTTAGCCTGTAGAAAATATAAGTTGGTTTATAGATTTGAATAAGTTATGGAGATTAGATTTTGGAGAACAATGTGTTATGTATCTTAATTTAGTGTTTCTGGAATAAGAAATATTTGCCAAAATTGTTTTTTCCAAACTGAAGATACTTTATAAAATTATTTAGAAAACATTTTAAGGTGTTGTTAAAAGATAACACAGTATTGAAAACTATCATCTCAACATAAAGAGCTGTCATGAATTCATAAAACACAGAAGAAAATAATATCATGGAATTGCTGAAATGAACTTTCAGTTTCCATTCCTGACCACATCCCTTTTTCTTTTTTTGTAATGATGAGCATTGAACCCAGGGCATACTAGGCAAGTGCTCTGCCACAACTCCTCACATTCCTTATTTATTTATTGGGAGGCTGTTTCTGTTTTATGGAAACTTTAATATTATGGTTATACAAGGATGATAAGTCAGAGATAATTATTCCAAAGTACAGAGTATAGAGGACATTCATTCCATCAAAATATCTTTCAGTGGTTTGTAAAATTTTAATGTATTACGGTATTTATCTACAAATTTTAAGCCAAAAAATAAGAATGAAAAGGAAATGTTCTTAACATCAGGATTAACCAGAATATCAAAAGATCTTTCAAACTGAAATTAATTTAAAACATAGTCTGTTTTGTTACTTCACTCAGATATTTATTTCTCCAGCTTGCACACACTGAAGTCTGACATTGTAAGACTTAACGGCACCGACACGCGTAACTGAAACTCACAAGGATATAAGTAGAAAATGATAATTTATTTATTCTCAGTTATAAATATATCAGAACTTTCTTTACAAAATGATTATTGAAATAATTTCCTATAACTAGACTACATTAAAGCAAACTCATAATTGTAAAGTTTTATTTGTTCATAAGACAGAGATAAAATAAGCCAAGTAGAAAATACATCTTTATGATATTCATACAAATATACATATCTTTGGTTTAAAATATTGGACCAGCATATTTGAAGACCCTTGGCTAAACATTTATTTCCCTTGGTCAGTCCTTAGATGAGTACTGTTAAATTTCTGTGGGTGAAATTCTTTTGAATACTCACATGTATCTAATATTAGTTATGTAAACACATTCAACCAACCTATCATCCAAACTGGCAAACTGTGCCTCTATAGTGACATTCTAGATATTCTTCATCACAGTTTTGAGAAATATATTATTGAAATCCCAAAATACTAATAACGCATATTTCCTACTTTCAAAATATCTCATATAGTTGCCTAAAGTTAGTTCAAATTTTTTTAATTTAGTTATGTAAAGGCAAAAATCATAAGCATACTGGAAGATTTGAAAATTTCTCCATCAAATATAAGCCATTAGGATGAAAAACTCCTGATAACTACTTACAAAGCAGATATTAGTCATGAATTCAATTCCATTAATTTGGAGGTAGAGTTGTATTTTCATAGAAAGTCATATCTATCTGTAGTTCATCAGTACATTTTATATTTTAATTAGTGATTTGCATTTTATATTCACAAGTAGTATTCCAGTGCCCTTTGTTAAAGTAATATTGTATTAAAAGTAACATAATCCCAAAACAAGTAAATGTATTTACACAGTACCAATATCTACCTCAAAAGATAAAGTCCATTTAATTTACATCCCTGAATAATGCTTCTTAAATACTTCCTTTCTGCTATGACATAGCAGTTATTTTCCTCATCAGAATTTTTTATATGTAAATTCACACACACCCCATCCACTTTCTCATCTACTTAGTTCACAGACATTTATCACCATAAATTATAACCCCCCATGAAGCAAAACTGCTATATACTGTGTTATCAGTTTCTCCTATGTGCTCATTCTTGTGAGATGGATGTAGTTAATCAAGAGAAAGTTGGTTCCAAGAGTTAGAGGAAATTATAAACATTTTAAATTGCTTAATCAAATTGCTGTGAGTAATCAGAGTAATCCTTCTTGTTTCTTGTTTGTTCTTCCAGAATCAAAACTCCAAATTCCACCATATAAATACTTATTCTATGAAGAAAACATACACACACACACACACACACACATATATATATATATATATATATATATATATATATATATATATATATTCCATTGATCTTCATATCTGTACTTATTCTAATACCATGTTATTTTGGTTAATATAATTTATGGCTCTGTAGTATAAGTTGAGATCAGATATTATGATTCCTCCTCCCTCACTCTTGTTGCTCAGGATTCCTTTGGCTATTCTCAGTCTTTTTATTCTTCTATAGGAATTTTAGGACTTAATTTTTAATAGTTTTGAGAAGAAATGCTGTTAGCATTTTGATAGGAATTACATTGAATCTGTAGATTTATTTTAGTAATATGATCATTTTATGATATGTATTTGTAAGAATGGATTTGGTAGTATTCCGTCTGTTTCTATTTCATGGAATAATTTGAGGAAGACCGGCATTAGTTTTTTCTTTAAATGTCTAGTGAAACTCAGCTGAGAATCCATCTTGTCTTGGGTTTTTCCCAAAGCAAATTTTTGACTCAGGGTACAGGTTTCAAGGTAGAAATACCCACAGAGTAAAGCATTACATTTTAAGTAGTGTTTCCCCAAAGAACATTGGGAAATTGGATATGTCAGTTAGCATGGGTGAATGAATCTTTCTATAATATATACATAGATCGAAGCATGACATTGTACCCCATAAATATATTTAATTATGTGTCAACCAAAAATAAATTAAAAAATAAAATTAAAATATATTTTACAGTCTAGTATTGATTGCAGCATTTTTAAAAGACAAACAATAGTATACAATATAGCTCAGTGAGGTTATATAAACTAATTTAAAAATATAACTTTTTTCCTACCATTTTTTTGTTTAGATTATAAAAGAAAAACAAAACAACATTTTTAACTCAGTATCTACTTTGTACATGATTTAAGCACTATGTATTGGCAATTTTGAGAAATAATTGAGATTTAAAATAGTAAAAATATAAAAATTCTATGGCAGCTAATTCTATTTGCTAGACTGTTACTTGTCAACAATAACATATATCCTTTTGACAAGTAAAGAATTTTGAATATCAAATATTTATCATAAAGTAGTTTTGTAAATGCTAAAATATTTCAGTTTCTTATTTAATGTAGTATAATTTATATTTTTCTTCTCATTTTAATATGATTGATAAAATTCTATTGGATACATCAGAGGTACAGCACTTCATCTTATCATCTCTAAAAGATCATGTATTCTTTTATTTTGTTGGATGTGTTGTTTTTTTTTAATAGATGCTGCATCACTCCATCTGTATAATGGATAACGATGAAAGGCAATAATTCAAGAAAGGGTAAGCTGCTTCACCCAAGACTTTGTTAATTTTTTCTTCTGATCTCTGTTTTCTCATCCACATTAGCCTGTTGCTTTTAGAATGGGCTTTGCCTTCCGATTTTATGCTGGTTAGGATGCCAGTCTGTCAGCTTGCCTCAGTAGTGTAATAAGGGTCCCTAACTTAGCGAGGAATCTGGACCAGGCTCTTTTGATTTCAGCTTCATCCCAAGGCCCATGAATATTTTCTTTAAAAAGCTGCAGGGGACTGAGGTAGAAAAGGCAGTGACATGAGCTGGAAACCAGCAGAAGAGCCGAGAGTATGGCTCCTACAGCATAATGGACAGCAGATCGGGAGGCTGAAAATGCAAAAAGAGTGTGACCCTTATATAGCTGCAGGGAGTACAGGCCTTCAGTTTCTTCTTTAACATGGGCTACAGTGAAAAAATCTAGATGGCAAGTGTCACCATGACAAAGGCATGCAAGGACCGGGGATGACATGAGGCCAGGCAGACAGAAGCAAAGACGGCCATGTTCAAGGACAGTGTGCTGGATGCAATAGTGGCATTGACTCATAGTCAAAGAAGATGAGGTGGCTGCCCCAGTAGCATGAAGACTGCTAACGGATTCTGTCAGGGTCTTCCCCACTGGTGAAAAACTGTAAGTAAATATAATGTAAAAAGTTAAACACTAGGGTACTCCTCGGGTCAGCCCACTGGATCCACCAGCTCTTCCTCCGCCCTTCACCTCCATTAGTGAGATCAAACAAAAGGTAACCCATTATTGAAGATGCCAGGCCAGTTCCAAAAAGCCAGTGGAGGACCAGAAGACCCTCATCCATAAACCACCAAATGGGAAAATACAGATGCTGCACAACTCTTGCATCATCACACTGGACTCAAATACCACAGTCCAATATTGGTATTTTCAGGTATAGATGTTTTTCAGGAGCTCTTCCAGGAACCACCGGTCCACATAGTTATCAGGAAGGGCTGCTGCTCATACAAGACCTTCTGACACTTGGCCTCTTTGGTGTTAGTTGCAGGTTGGACACACATTATCTTATCCTCTCCCTTAAACTCAGGTCAGTTCAATCTCCCTAAAGAAGTCCATGTGACTCACGTTCTTTATGAAACTTTGAAATAAGACTTCTCTGGAAATCCCATGCTGTTATCTACCGACCTTTCCTTGTTTTCAAATGTAGCAACCCAGGCTAGGCCCACAATAGATGCATTTGTTCTCTGAGACAGGACAACACAGCCAAATTCCTGTCCATGATTTCCTAGGGGTGCACAGCCAGCTTGGGTGGCAGCCCACCTGAGACCATGTATTCTTGATTTAGTTGTTTGTCCTATAAAATGCACTTTATGTAGTCTTCCCATGAATCCTATGTACTTCACCAAAGGATCAATATCGATTCTGTATATATTGTTTAATATGGTAAACATAGATAATCTGTTATTAATTATCAGTATAAACAGTCATTTTAATAGCTGGTAGGTAGAATACAAAAGTGTAGAAAAAAATTTCAAATGATTTAGTTTTCTGCTAATTTGGGAGTTATAAGGAGTCATAAGTTTATATGAACTATAATGTTATACACATCTGAGAAAGAAAAAATGAAAACATTTTGGAAAGCAGCATGAAAGATGATTACTACATCTTTAAAAAATATTGATTTTGAGAAACCTGTGGAACTGAAAATGTGGAGTCTAGAACTAGCATGTTAGAAATTCACATCTGAGTATATCAATTTGGAGTGAGAAGATCACAGGTGTCACGTCAGACAAAGGCTTGGATTAAGTTAAAAGAAAAGTCCATTTAGAATGATGACAATGGAAAGGAAATAGGGTAAAAACCAACATTTCTGCATGACTGGAAGAAGACAATTATGAGAAGTAAAAGGCTATGAGAGAAAAGGAGAAGAGAAGAGGAGAAGACTGCTCTAGAAAGGAATGATTGATAATGACAAATACCAGAGTCAGGAAATTTGTGAAGAAAAATGAAATTTTTCATTTTTTCATTAATTCATTAACTAAATAATTTGTTATGACTCTGTTCAGAGTAGTCTTAATAGACAACAAGGATAGAAACTGTCCATGAGATGAGCATTAAATGGGAGAATAACTATGTGAATTGTTGTTAAGCACAGACCTTAATTTCAAGGAGCTCATCTCTTAAGAATGGGAGACTTGATAGGATAATAGCTTATGGAGAACTTGGGGTTACGAGCTCTTAATAAAATAAGAAATGAAATATAAAAGCACATGAAGTTTTCAAAGGAAATTTTGAAGATTTTTTTGAAGCCTATTTGAGTGAGTGCTTTCAATAAGAGTAAGAAAAACATATTACTATGCTGGAAATAAAGGAAAAAATTAGTATTTTAGAAAATGGAGTACAGTTGTTATTTTTTTCTTTGAGACTTCATTATTTTAGAAAACTAGAAGACAAGACCATCTAATGAAAGTGAAAAGAAATGTGGAAGGTGCTATGACATTACTGTGTCCCTTAAATAATGCACATTAGAATTCTCATCCCCAGATTCCCAGAGTATGACCTTGTTTGGAGATAAGCTCTTTACACAGAAAAATGAAGATAAAATGGTGCAATTAGGTTCCATGTAATATAACTGATGTCTTATTTAAAAAGAAAAAAATGGTGGGATGGATTTGGACACAGAAACAACATGGAGGGAAGTGGGTATGAAGAGACTGATGAAGATAAACCAAGAAGCGAGGCTTGGAACAGATTCTTCACTTATAGCCATCAGAAGGAACCAACTGTGACAAGGATGAATGCATTTGGGGTTTTGGGCTTTCAGAATTGTAGATATTACTTTTTATTGTTTAAGTAACCCTGTTTGTGTCACTTCGTTTACGGCATTTTATAGCAAACTAGAGGTTTAAGGTATATAGGTAAAGAGCAAAATAAATCAAATGAATTTGTTTAATTTATGTGGATATCCAAAGCTTTTTCTTTTCCCCAAATTTATCCTATGGTATATGGATCATTGCTCCAATATTTTATTTTATTTTATTTATGAATATATCACCTAATGAATATGTGTTCCTTGAATTTATGTAATGGCAGCAAACATTAAAATGATGTATACTGAACTGGAAAAAAAAAAGAGACTGGGCAAATAGTCTGGCTCTATCACTCAATGTCTAACCAATAACTGAATAAATAAAAATATTTTCCTCACAAATTAACTGGATATAATTATACCTGCCTATTCACTTTATCTGTCATAACAGTAATGAAAAAATGACATATTTGTCTTAACTAAGCAAAATACAAACTTGTAACAAACATTAACTGTTAGCATTTTTCTTAAAAATTATAAATATTAAACTAAGAAAATGGAACTTGGCATATAATACAAACATAAATTGCAAGTAATGTTGCAATCATTTATATTATTTAAAAGGTACAGGTTTTAAAATTTTTGGTTTTATCTTCCTATTAATTCCATTTAAATGGCCATATACAGAAAATAAAATTCATTTAAATTCTGTACAATCTTAAAACAGGGAGCATCTGTCAGCATAATAGATCCTTTAGCCTCCTGCTGGGCAAACTCAGCTAGTAGACATTTTAAAATTGACTGAGTTTGAGAAGGAGCAATTTTTCATACAAAAGCTGGCAGTTAAGGAGGAAAAATGTTGTTATCCTAATTAGATTGGATTTGGCCACTGGGATCTTTTCTATTCACTACAATAAATTTAGAAATCTTTTGTAAATTTATACCACTCAGGATTTTCATAGTTACCTGATAAGTTGCCTAACTCTGCTGTTGCTGCTGAGTCTGCTCTTTGCTTTTTGAATAGTTTTTTGCACTTTCCCTGGTGGGCTCCTGAAGAAGATAGAGGGATTTGGGTTTATTTAGCAGCTGGTTCTCTCCTGCTAATGGCTGACCAATGGACACCCCTTGAACATACTATTCGCTTTGCCTTTCTCTTAATTCATCCCGCTTATTCGAAGACTTGTTTTGTTGTTTCAGACTGTCAGGCACATAACACATGCTCAAAGAGTTACAATTAGCATCCATTATAATATTATGCCAATTGCTTATTCTTGGCTCACATTTTTTAAAGCAACTGGAATAATGTGTTGCAAACACTGATTGTATTTTAGCAATCAAACATTATATTGTGATTAAATTATTACCATCCCCTAAATTAATATTCATTTTTATACTTGCAGTGAGAATAATACTTTAATATATTCTTAATTTAGTAATAATAATGACTTAATTTTCCTTAAACTACAGATTCAGACACACACACACTCATGCACATGCATGTATATACACAATCATATATACAAACATGATTTTTTTCTCTCTTTTTTTGGTGCTGTGGATTGAACTCAAGTCCTTATGCATACTAAGCATTCATCTACCACTAATCTATATCTTTATCCCCTGGTTTACTTTCTTATTTATTTATTTTAAAATTAATAGATAACTTTGTATGGTTTTATAATACATAATGTTTGTAAGTATACATACATTGTGTAACGATCAAATCTAGTTATTTAACAAATGCATTATCTCACATAGTTACAATTTTTGTTGTAAGAACACATAGCATCCACTCTAAATTTTTCAAAAATACCACATATTGTCATTAACTATAGACTTCCTGCAACTATTAAAATGCATTCCTTCCACCTAACTGTAATTATGTATTCTTTGGATGGCATCTGCCCAGCCCCTCCACAGCCTCTGGAAATCACCATTATACTCTGCTTTTTCACAATGAACTGTTTTTAAATTGCACATATGAGCAAGATCATGCAGTATTTATCATATGGCACTTAGTTTTTTTTTTTTTCACTTAATATGCTTCCCTCCCAGTTCAACATGTTGTCCAAAATGGCAGCATTTAATTATTTTTAAGATTGAATAGTATTCCATTCTGTATACATACAACATTTTCCTTATTCTTTCGTCAGATGGAAACAATAGGTAGTAGACTCCATATCTGGGCAATTGCAAATAATGATACAGTAAACGTATGAACTCGAAAGTCACTTTGGTGTACTGATTCTGTTTTCTTTGGATTTATACCCAGTGGTAAGGTTGCAGGAAAATACGGTAGTTCTATTTTTAGCTTTTGGCTGAATCTTCATACTTTTTTCCATAATGGCTGTATTAATTTACATCCCCACCTACAGCATATAGGGTTCTCTTTTCTACACATCCTTACAAACATCTGTTATATTTTCTTTTTGATAATAGCTATTTTAACAGGGTTGAGATTAAGATTTTTATTCATATTTCCCTGATAATTAGTGAAATTGAATTTTTTTCATATGCTTATTGGACATTTGTATGTATTCTTTTGAAAAATCTGTCTTTTTTATTTTTATTTGTTCTAATTTGTTACACATGACAATAGAATGCATTTTGACTCATCATATGTAAATGGAATATAATTTCTCATTCTTCTGGTTGTACATGATGTAGAATCACACTGGTCATGTAGTCATATATGTACATAGGGTAATAATGTCTGATTCATTCTACTATCTCTATTAATGTCCTTTGCCCCATAATAAAACGAGAATTTGTGTGGATTATTTGCGTATTTTTTTTTAGCTCCTTATATATTTTAATCCTTGTAAATGGATAGGTTGAAAATATTTTCTCCCACTCAGTTTGATGTCTCTCTACTCTTGTCATTATTGCTTTTGCTGGGAAGAAGTTTTGTAATATGATGCAAATCATTTGTCTATCTTTGCTTTTTTATCTTATCCAAAATAGTCCTTGCTCAGAGTAATGCTATCAAGCATTTCCATGTTTTCTTCTAATAGTTTTATAACTTCGGTTATTAAATTTAAATCCTTCATCCATTTTCAATTGATCTTTGCATATTTTGAGAGATAAGGGTCTAATTTCATCCTTTGGCATGTAGCTATCCAGTTTTCCCAGCACCATTTACTGAAGAGACTCTTTTGTCCTTAATATCCTAGCCTTAATTTTGTATTCTTAGTACCTTTGTTAAAAATTGAGTCATTCATTTTATTTTCTAATTAATATTAATATTAAGATCAATATTAAAATCTTAAAACAACTGAATATATTTACTGCTGATTTTCCATTTGTTTCCAATTAGATTTTAAATTCATTTTATATCTTCAAAAGTAATACTGAAATAATTTTTTGCAAAAGCGCATTTCTGTGTAATTTTGAATGGTACTTTCCAATTAATTTGTGTTGAAAATCAATACCTAGGTTAGGAGAAAAAATACCATATGTGATAAAAAGAACTTCAATGAATTGGGAACCAGATCTTCATAATGGGGGTAACATGAAGTTACACTAGTTTTGATATCCAGAAATCTGATATATAGCTCCACATATTCATTCTCTTGAAGTTGTATAGTAAAATCCTAGAGAAAGAGGGGACAAATATTGGAGTCCTCTCAAAGGGACTCAAATGAGTAGGTTATCAAAAACAAAACAAAAACAACAAATCAACAAAATTCAAATCCCAGACGGGGAAAAAAAATTGAAGGAACTGACAAAAAAGATAAAAATCCCCATTCTTGAGTCAGGTTTCTGCATAGTTAGGAAACAAAATTACTGACCAAGCATGTTCCTAGCCGTTCAGATTTGAGGAGAAATGGTAGGTCAGAGAGGCAGGGCTTATGGATCTGAAACAATTCCCAGAATCTGCTTTGACAAGATTATGTGTTTCTGGTGAATGGAGTGGACAGAACAGTTTGTAGTCAGCCATTAGCAACTTCGTTGATATCTTAGATGAATATATAAACTTTTTGTTCTAAATAGGACAGTGTAGAGAGCAAAATGTGTTCTTAATAATGATCATTACTGTTTCAACAAAAGTCATAAACTGATAGGGAACTATGCTAACTACTATGTATGGTTGTCCTACCACTATCCTGCCTGATCAAGTACTGGCCACAGCTGATTTTCTGTCTTCTGTTTCTCTTCACCAAACTATCTTCAGGCTTTTCTCCTTCTACAGGCTTCTGAACTTTGCATGCCCTCCTCAGTGTGAACATAACACCTGAGTATTAGATGAAGAGCGAGACATTTTTCCTGACAGACCCTAGTAGTCATTTCTTCTTGTTAGCTTAACTTCTTACTTACTTCTTACTTACTCTTGCCTATAAAATAAAATATTTGTATTTCTGATTGGATATTTAGATGGTTCTGTCTGTTTCAAGTCTTTCCAATTAAACTCTCTTCATCTAAGTCCAGATTTGTTTTTATTTGGGTATGTCAAATAAGAACAAATCTGAATTTAATCCATTTAGGAGGGCACAATGAACTTCATTCCCTTAGGATACTGTGAAGAACACACTATTCTCTTCCTTGAAGGACATTAACATAGAGATGGAGACATAAAATCAACTCTTAAAACCCCAGTAAAGGGAAAAAGTGCCTTTGCCCATTTAACAAAATTGATCTTCCAGGTCAGTGGGTGAGATGAGAGTAAAATTGGTGATAATGGTCTAAAATAAATGGAAAAATGAAGTTTTAAATCAAACTATGCTGAACTGGACTTTGTAACTACTCTAAATGAAAGTATAGCTATTAATAGATCCAAAATAGTCCTGAGTCCTATGAAATGAAGATTTTGATTGAATGTGGTATTTAGAAATTATTAAAATTATTTCACAGTACAGTACATTGAGTTAAGACTTATATTTACTTGCTATATCAACCAGAGTGTTTTCAGTAAAAAAAAAATATGAAACAATACTGCACTTGGTGGCTTAACCAAAATTGACATTTAATTAGCCAATGAAACCAGAGGTCTATGGGAAGGAAGCTCCAAGGTTAGACTAGAGGCTTACTGATATTATCAAGGACAGAGGTCATCTTTTCCTTTTGCTTTGCCATATGCAATGTAGTATCCATATCTTTAATCATGAGCTCAAGATGATTAAAGAAGCTATAAAATAACTCCATTACAAAATAATGTACAAAGGAACAAAAAAGGAGGTGCAGCAAATTAATAAGGGAGCTCTTCTCAGGTACTTTTATCTGAGATAAAAATCACCAGAATTCTCCTTACCCAACAGAAAATCTTATGACTAAATTAGAAGAAAGAAAATTAGAAAGTGAATATCTAGAAATTTTAGTTTCTAATTTGGTGGCAAGCCTTTCCATTCTACAAAAGGCAGGTAGTACTGTTGAGTAATAATTAATAGTGGTTGCCCTACAGGCCTTTCTATTTTACTGAAATTAATTTAACTTATTGTTGAAAGAAATGATAGAGTAGCATCAAATTTTAGTAGATTTTAAATCTACTAAAGTTTGTAATTTGTAATTATCATTTGTAATTATCAATTTAAATAAATTATTTTAGCTGGATAGAGTACTTTTGATGATAATTATTTATATTCTTTTCATAATCTTGGAAAATACAGTAGGCATTGCTGCTATTCATCTATTTCAAATTTCCCCAATGTTGGAATAACATTCATTCACTCAAGCTAGGAATATAGACATCATCAATGGCATGTAATTAGATATTTCTGCAAATTTTATGCTTTAAGAAGTTCTCAGATATATTTGCTTTGCCTATATATTACTTATTGTTATCTTGATTTGGAACTTTATGTTATATTACCAGAATTATTGGAAATAGTGCTTACCATATGCTTTGCCTTCAGTCAGACACCCACTATTCTATCATTCTTAAATTCACAAGTTTGGCTTATCTAAAATAAAAGCAATTCATTCCTGTGTCCCAATTTTTTTATGGCTCTTACTTTACCATCAGATAAAGGTCCTTGCTATGGCAACCCTTTTATATTAACCCCAGTAATTTCAGTTTTTAACTCATTTCCTATTACATAATATCATGCACAGACAGATTGCTAAGTCTCTTAATATTTTGCCTAATATTTTTTCACTTGGAACACATGTATCTTATTTACTCTGGTCATTAAATTTGCTTTCATAATAGATTGAATTAACTGTCCTTTACAAGTTTGTATCATTGTTCTTACCACATTTAATTGTAAATATGTGTTAAGGAACATTTTTGCGTGTGCTAACAAATTGAGCCCAAAAGTTTGTTCATTTAGAAGTTTCAGGTTCAAAAGTAGTAGAGTACTAAATGATGTGTGCTCAATATTTTAAGAAAAGTTGATGTGCAAAAATATATAATAGTAAAAGACACTATTACTGTAAGATCCAGAGAATTATTTGATGAATAAACTTTGAAAAGAATAGCTATAAATTTGGCGACCATCTAAGCAACTACACACAGACAAGTGTCTATAGGTTTACTTTGCAGCCTGAGAAAAAGCAGAAACACAATAGAAATTAATAGCCATTTAAAAATAACTGACAAATGAAAATAAAGTGACTTTAAAATTACAATATAAATCAATGTGAAGATGAGTCAACCGACAGAAATTGAATTTTTAGAATGCATCTGTTCTTGTGAGCGTACTGCAGTTGCGGATATTTGGCTAATGCTCTAGATTACTAAAAGAAATGTTAAAGCCAAATTCGGGACACAAACTTTTAGTTCTGCCCACAAAGCTTATGGTGTATGTGTGCGCACACATGTATGCACATGTGCTTACCTATTCAGTTGCAGGCAACTGAGATGATGATTTCAAAAGAGGACAGCAGGGAAAAGAACATTTATTAAGTAAAGATTTGCTTTCAAATTATTTGTTTTGTTTAGCCTTCAATCATTCAAAGAGTAAATTTTTGAACAACTATTGACAATGGGCGTAATATACCGGAAGTTAAGTAAATAGTTAAACATTAACTAGATACAAATGGTCTCAGCTTTCTCTAATCTTAAAATTTGCTAGAAAGGAGGGTGGGAATACAAGAAAAAAAAATGAAGCAAATATTAGTAATGACAGATGTTGTGTTAGGAAAATTTAGGTTGTAAGAGGATATGATGGATGGGGCATTAACAAAGACTTGTACGATGGGAAAAACGAGACTATGTTCTCATCACAGAAAACAACTTCTATAATGACTTTGGAACCTACTGGGATGTTAGAAAGAAGTAAAGACAGTAAAGGATGGGTGGTAAACCAGGAGGATGTGTAGTAAGCAATGTGATGATCTGGGTGGACCTTGAAGGCCAGGGTTATGGATTTGGACTTTATTCTATGAGCCTGTGAACTATGGAAAAATTTTAAGCAGAAGAATGACATAGCTGGATTTTTGTTTCAGAAACAAAGTGCTGGTAATATGTAGATAATGTACTATAAGGTAGAAATACTGGATGAGTTATGGTTTATTGTTATTTATTTAGTAATTATTTCTTTTGTAGTAATCTAAGCAAGAAATAATCATTAATTCAGCTAGAGTTTATAAATTGTTGTTGACAATAAATGAGACATCAAATGGTTGTTATAAGATTAAAGAATGGCAGATTACTGTATGAAGGAGATCTTAGGCATTAGACTCAGGATTCTAACTTTAGTCACTGGAAACACAGGAAAAGGTTCAGATTGCAGAGAAAAAGAAATAATTTGTTTAACAAATTATTGACAATGGGCCTAATAAACCAAAAGTTAAAAATCACATATTTCTGGGAATATATGATTTTTCTGAAAGTGACTTCAATAATCAAATTTTTTAAAGAATTCAAGAAACATTTTTAGTTGTTGGAATGCAATTGGAGAGAACCAGAAATTTGGAGACCATCAGGGTGTGGCAGGTTCTGAACTCTACCTAATTATCTAAAATGTTCACCAGATTAACAGTTTACTAGTTTAGAAAATAAAGTTTAAAAATCTCTATGGTTAAGCAGAGAAGAATGACTGATGTTAGTTTCTTGAAATGATTCCAAGAAACAAACTCAAAAAAACATTTCTCTCAGATTGTCAAAAAAGGCAGTTTTTGAATATCCTTTGATTATATATTTAGACTAGTTTAGCCAAACAGCTAGGGATCAAAATAAGGAACTAGAAGTCTTTTTCTCCTGTTCCTTTTTCATTCATGGGATCATTATGTACAAGGTTGCTAATCTCCCTGGGTTTTACTTCCTTTGTTTTTTGTATAACTTGCATAGAACAGATAGATTTCTTAGCAATAGTATGAAACACACACATATTTGGAAATAGAAAATAAGAAAGTAGATATGAATATAAATGGATACTTAGAACACAGTGGAAATGTTTACCAGAATCTACAGAGAAAAAACAGAAAACAGGAGTAATTTGTAAAACTCTTCTTCCCCAACCTGGACATCTCAATATCATTTGATAGTCTAGTACTTACTTTGGAAGTCCCTTTTAACTTTTTGTAAACTGCCTCTTAATTCTCTAAAGTCTACAGTTTCAGACAATTAACTCTGTAATCACCTAATCTGTTTTTCCCTTTTCTTGCATTCAGTTCTTGTTTTTCTTTTGTAGTATAAATCCTTATAGTTTCTTTAATTATTTTGTTTACCTTTCTGGATTTCTCTGATTTATGTAGAAGGAAACATAAAAGGTTGAGGTAAACAACAGCAACATCAAAAGCAAAAACAACTCCTGGATTCTCCTATGATTTATGGTTGAAAGGGGTCTGTGGTAGGGATGAGGTTAGAAAGGAAGCAGAGACAGGTAGGCACATAGGGCAGGGTGGACAGAGGCCCCCAATTTATATTCTTGTGGTAGCAAAAATAAAATTTAAGGATGCTTGCAAATCTAATATGATAAACAATTATATTCCTTACCACTATGCTACAGATACTTGTATAGAGAAAGTATTAACAATTTAATATTCTGTCCAAGCATAGCTAATTGATTTTAGACAGTGACATTTTATTTATCTTAATTGGAGGTTTAGTGCATTCATTGTGTCAGTTTTTAATAACTATCAAATTTATTCAAAGATTATCTTGATTTCTTCCAATTATTAAATACTCAATGGATATTGTGTTCAAAATATAAAATTTAAAATATATTTTTCTTTAATCTGAAAATAGTAAATTAAGATATACATATATGCTGGTTCTGAAATACTGAAAACCCAGTGTAAGTAAGATAAATAGCTCTGTGGTTAACTTTGTTCAAAATATATACATAACTCATCTCAATATCGGCATATCAAAATCAAAAATACTTAAAGGTTGTCCAACATATAGAGATGTCTTTAAAATGAAAATCAGTATGCAATATGCAAGTCATTATAGATAATGACTAAATATAAATGAAATGAGTTTGAATATAATATTAGGAAATTCTTTTGAGATAATATTTAAATATAAACATCTTATAATATATATCAAGAAAATTTTCCAGTTAGAAAGAAATTAAAATAAAAACTTCAAGAGATTCTAAAACCAAAAATGAAAAATCAAGAAGAAAATCTTGAGTAGATAGAAAAATCAAATGTCCCTGTGCACACACTCACATGCAAATGTAATAAGTCATATGATTTCTCTGCTAGACAGGTAATATGATTAATTACTAAAACAACCCCCCCCCAAAAAAAAAACTTTATATTTAGTTTGATGCCATTGGCTAACTCACTAGTATGCCAGGACAAGGACAGATTGCTAATAACTTCCTTATTCCATTGCATCTAAAAAAATGTTATTGGTTTTTATTTAGAAAAAGAATAAAAATGTTAATGGAGACAGTTTTAACATAAAACTTGAATTTTAAAATGTCTGAGTCTCTTACCTATTGCCATTTGTAAGTGTAATTGAAAAAATGTTTTGTACTAAATTTCTATAACTCAAGTTGCTTTTCATGCATCTTGCTACTTTTTCGTTTCATCTTCCTAATTTTTATTGCCATAGCTAACAGTTATTAAATTATAATTCTTATTTCATCCCATCACAAAATTCACTTAAATACGCTTTAGTATAAGTGTGACACAGAAAGACATATTCAATATGTTTTCTCAAATGAAGCTAAAAAAAAAAAAAAAAAGGTTACCTGAATGTAGAATAGTGATTAATAGATGTTGGGAAAAGTATGTGGGAAGAGAGAAAAAAGGGAACTACAATATGAGATACTAAAACACAGAAGAAATAAGTTCTGGTGTTTCACAGCACATGGGGATGACTATAGTTCACCATAAGCTATCATATATTTTATGAAACTCTATAAGAGAGAAACTCAGAGACTTCATAAAGAAATGATAGGAGAGGAAAATGCCAATTACTTTGATATGATTAGTGTATAAAATATGCCTTTGTTGAAATATTATACTGTACCCAATTGCTATGTTCAATTAATTTGTGTTATTAAAAAGACAAACTAAATGAAATAATATATATATTAATTTTACATCAAGAAAAATAAAGGCACTGCTAAATTATGGGAGGGCTACTACATGTCTTTGGTATTTCTTATTTAAATAATTAATACCTTAACATAACCTTTCCATAGAAGGAATCTTGATTATCCAATATATTAGTATGGTTCCTTGTAAACCTTCGATTGTCCCATTAGTTGCTAAAATGTTCAGTTTTTATTAGGATATGAAATTTTAAGCATGAAGTAATTTCAATTTATTAACAAAATAAAATAGAATATTAAACATCATTATAATTTAACTTTAGGTTTCTTGTCTTAAATTATTAGAAGCCTGTATTAGAAATGTTAATATTCTCAAATTTCAAAACAAACATCATACAAATTCTGATTTAACTGTAACTTTTCTATACTATTTACAAATTCCATGTATACTTTCTGGCAGTAATAAATGAATAAACATTTTGAGAGAAGGGTCTTTATCATGTAGTATTTTTCTTTTGGAACATATTATGCAAATCTACAGAAATCTGGTATTATTAAAGAGAGAAAAAACAATTAAAACCAAAGGAAAAGAGATCTATAAAATAAGAATTTTGTATTAACCTTTTTTATTTTTATAAATTATAAATCTTATTGGGAAATGTTCCAATCCAAATAACCTAAAGGACAGATTAATTGACTACAGTCAGTTATTCTGTGTAATTCTTATCAGTTATAGGGTTCTCCCAAAGTCCCCCCTTATTGTCTTTTCAGTCAGTGAAAATTTTGCCTGCTCATCTGTTTTATCAGCCTACAGTGCTAACCTATGCCAAAATTGTTATTGCTACATAAATTAATGAATGCAAGTTATCATACAAAGTTCTCAAAACTCTATAATTGCATACACTGGGAAAATTATCATAAAATATGTTTTTAGCTTGATTACTTTTTAAACATAAACTAAAAGTTGTTGATTATATTTCTGAAAATAATTAGATCTGACATTAAGCATTATTTATTGTGTTACTGTTTATATTATCAGTAGAACAAAATAACTATGTCTTAGAAACATTGCAGGAATTATGAATCAAACCTTCCTACATCTATGTAAGAGATATATAGGCTAACTGATAAAATACCACTAACTTGTGGGTTTTAAGAATTTGAAGATAGAGAGCAAATATCATACACATTATAATAATTATATATAAAATTAGATACATTTGATAAGATTCTAATTTTTGAAACCCAATAAAATATTATCAAACTACAAATTGAATGAATTTTTAAAAATTACAAAATGATGACAAACTCATTAGTATTAACATATCCTCAGAAGAATTCAAGAGTTACCAATTTCTTCAGAATCTACTGACTTTTATTTCATTAATATCCCTATTCAAAAATGTTCTCTTTGATATATAGATGCTAAACCACATCAAGGGAGGGTAGGGAGGGGAAAAATAAAAGTCCATTTGATTAGACAAAGGGGATGAAGGGAAGGGGGAACGGGAATAGGAAAGACAGAAGAATTAATAGGACATAAATTTCCTATCCTTGTATTTAAATACACAACCAGAGTAACGCCACATCATGTACAACCACACGCATAGCATTCTAATTAGAATAAGTTATACTGCACGTATGTATAATATGCCAAAAAAATACATTCTGCTGTCACGCATATCTAAAACAAACAAATTTTTTAAAAACCCCTATTCAATATCATATGATAGATGGGCATGGTGCTGCACAACTGTATTCTCAGTTACTCAGGAGTCTGGGGCAGTAGGATAGCAAGCTTGAGTTCAACTTGGCCAACTTACTGAGACACCCTCTCAAAATTAAAATAAAAAAATGAAAAAGAATGAGCCTGTAGCTCAGTGGTAGAGTCATACTGGGTTTAGTACTGAAAAAAAAAAATACATATAACCATTCAGTTCAATTTAAAAGTATTTGTGTTGCCTTATTTATTAATTTATCAGATAAAATATATCTATTCTGACAAAACTCTTTTCCTTCCTTGGTCATGCATGGCATTCTTGTGTTTAAAACAGGGCAATTATAATTACTTTCATGAATTTCATCAGGGCCAACTTATAACAATTCAGCAATCATTGTTTTCTCTTTTTAGCAATTTATCTTCTCTTTCTGGAATTTTGATTAGTCAAACTAGAATTTTCTACTGTAGTGTTTCTTTATCTCTCTTTCATAAATTCTCTCCCTTTGTATAAAATACTTGTAAAGCTGTAATTAATAATGTTACTGATGTTCTTGATCAGATGCTTTATTTTTTCATATCGCTTTTTTTTGTACCATGGGTTGTTTATTTTCCTTGGAAAATTATTTGAAGAAATTCTTTTAGTCTATCATGATGCTTATTATGACTTTCCTCCAGAAATATTTTTTTTATCTCTGCCAGAGACAAAGAATGTACCAATCAGTTTTAAATGAAATACATAATTTGAGATTCTTTAAAGGGGAAGCTAGTTGATACAAAGGGCTTCAACTTAGATTGCAATTCTGTGTTACAGTTGGCTTCTGATTAAAGTTGTTTGGGGTGAGTTGATTTCTGTCTTTTTCCACTTAGTGTGAAATTACCTTGGTGGCCTCTGGGTGAAAATGGGGCTAGTACTTTTCTACTCTTTCCTGAGAAGAAAGTTCAGTATGTGAGCTTTGTGAGTTGTGGACTGATATTGGCTTTTCCAATTTGGACTCTACCTTGATTGGAGTTTTCTTCTCTATTCTGTACAAGAGTTAATGAAACCAAAGATCAAGAGCAGAATAGTAAACAAATCCTCTCATGATAAAATAAATTTATTTTATTCTAGTTCCCTTCTTTTTTTCATGTATATTTTGACCTGATAATTTCTTAAAACTCTGTCATGTCTTTGGTGTTTTTTAAATAACTGCCTCTTTTATATTGAAGATGTGAAGAGCAGATCGTGCCCTGGTCTGAGTTACTCCAGGTGTATAAAATAGTAGTTTTCAAGCTGTGCCTAATCCTGAGAAACTCCATTTTGTAAAGCAGTAGTTTCCCATGAGTTACTCCAATTTGAGTATAAGACCATGGTAGAATGACTCTACTTATTTATATAAGTAAACAAGCTCCATCTGACTGGTATATTCATAAGGTAAAAATTGATAAATAAGTTATTTGTGCCAACTTGTCAAATTAAATCAGGAGCTTCTGGACATGCGGACATCCCGGATAACAGCAGAAACACTAGACACAGGAGCTTATCAGCCTTCAGCACATGCAAACTACTCACTTAAAACCCTTAAATTGAGAAGCTCCCAAGACTGGACATGGTGTCACCCTGACCCTGTCACTAGTCACTAATTATGAGCCTTGCCCAGGAAAATAGCCATAGCCATGAACCTCCGTTTTTGTCCTCCTGGGCTTAAGCACAGTGTGGTTTCTCCTGCCTGTGATGAGAATGCAGGCATCACTCTGTGATGAGTGACCCACTCCAAGCTGACAGCAAACTGACACCCTGAAACTGCTGTGGATGGGACCCTCTGTCTTGACATCTCTGTGGAACTGATTCATTGAAATCCGTATGTGACCACCCATAGTAACTCCTTGACTTTTTTGCTTTAGCATTTGCTCTCTGCCTGTGCTCTTGGCACAATATCCTGTTACCTTGTGCATGCCTCTTTCTTAGTCATTCTGTGACAGGTACACACACACACACACACACACACATATTTATGTGAAGAATGACATGTGACTTAATATTAGAATAGGGTAAAAAATATCTGTGATTGACTTTCTTATGACTATAGAAACACTGTAACTTATAATACTTGTAACAACAAGTATTCAGTAGATTGCAACCTCCAAAAGTAGTGCAGCTTATAAATGCATTGTTATTCAATAAATGTTGACATTGTAGAAAAAAGCAAATGTGTTTGATCTTTGCTGATGGCATGGCTCACTCACAACACAAGGTTTATTAATTAAACATTCTGTCAATTAATTAATTTGAAAAAAGACTGTCAAAGTACATCACCTGTTTTATAATAAACACTGAAAATCCACATTAATTTATTTAAAAAAAATCTTTGGTAATTCTGCATGTAGGAAGAAGTAAGATTGATTTACTTAATAAAAACCCTTTATTATTGTTAGTATGCTTAACTTATTTACCTACATTTATTTAACTTTTTAGTTTATTCTTATTATGAAAGAAACATTTCTTAAAAATTTATTAAATAAAACAGTTAAATTCAGACAGAAAGGGAAATTTTTACAAAATTGTCATTTTAACAAAATTTTATTAATTCTATTACATTAAATTAAATTTAAATCTTATGTAGAAATACACTGCTATGTATAATCATATATACCAATAAGAAGAAAAACTATATGTTTTATATAAAAATATAAAATCCCATTTAATTAGGCTCCCCTGACTTCCTCAACAAAATTCTTAATTACATAAGCTGATAATTTTTTTTATTTCAAAAGATACTTTTAATAAATGGTCAAATGCTTATTTGTATTCAGAATAAAATTGTTTAATTAATAAAGTAATTATTTCATAATAAATGTTCATGAGTTCTCATCAATTTAACTTAAAAATACTTTTTCCTAAGATTTATTCAGTTTGGAGAACAGTCTTTGACATGGTTTATTTAAAGTATGACAAAGTCATTTTATTGCTCCTGATAAATATAAGGAAATATTGAAGAATATGATAAAAATCAAGATATCATTCATTAATTGATACATTTCTGAGACATTCATTTCTTCATTGTTTAAAAAAAATCTTTTACTATTTGTATTTAATTTGGGCACTTTATAAAATATTGTACATTGTTGTAGTTTTTAAATCTTTTTGTTACATAGACACATACTGGTTCAATTATGCAATATTATCAAAAGCACATTTTAAAGTGGTTCATATCATATAGTGTGTTAATTTGGGGGCATATGGTACAAATGTGGACTTTTAAAATATATAAATGTATACCCACATATGTAACTTTACATTTTAGTTTTGTTTGAAATAAAGTTGGAAAGCAACAAACAGAATCATTTGACACTGTCACATGGCATGACTTTATGTATACATTTGTGTTAAAACTTGTGTAGTTGAACTCAACTCAAATAACTTGTTTGAATATAATGATTGATAATTAGTTTTCTTCCTCCAAACAAGGAAAGTGAAGATGAGGGTGAGAGACAAACATCAGGTTACTAGGTCTTGCAAGGATGGAGGTGAAGGACAATTCCTGTGTCCTTAGCTTACCCACATGTAGTCTTTCTAAACTGGGCCTGTGAAATAAAGGGAATTTACCAGTGGGGAGATACATATCTTCAAATATCATAGAAGTTCCAGAAAGAGTCACAGAACTGAAAATCATTTCATTTATTATTAATCTAAAATGAATTATTGACCACAATTTATTACCCATTTGTTAGAACAGATAGTTGGACATTCAGAAATTCAAAATATGCAGAATTACTTCAGTCACTATATTAACACCATGATAATCCATTCCTATACTTCTTGCATGTGTGTAAAAAATACATTGGAAAAATTCAACATGACTTCACTAGTATCCAGTAAACATTATTTTTAAAGTTTAAGTGAAATAGAAATCCTCAACTTGATAAAGCAAGTCTACCAAAATACTTTATCTAAGAACATACATAATGATGAAAACTTTAACATGTTTCCATTAAGGAGAAAGGAAGGAAAGTATACTCACAACCATTCCTATTCAGCATTTTACTGAATTCTAGCCAGCACAGTAAAGTACTAATATGAAATAATTGGTGTAACCATTACAGAAGAGGAAGTAAATCTAACATTTAATAATAGATGTGATTATTTGATGCAAAATCTTGAAGAATCAACAAGAAAATAATTATAACTAAAATTGGGATTAATAAATTTCTGAAAAATATAAAGTTAATATCCAAAAATTGATTATAATCATACATATGCATATGCACTAAAATATTTATATTAACAGGTATCCAGATTTATTGCACAGCAAAGCAATTAAGACAGGGTAGTATCAGGGCAGATATGTTCGATTAACCAATGGAACAGGAGAAAAAAGAATCCAGAAGAAATTTACACAGAATTTATGACAAAAGCACTATTTCAATTCATGGGGGAAAATGCTCATTTCAATAAATGATGCTGTGTCAGTTGGATATCCACACAAAATAATAAATAAATGGTTTGAAACTTTCATCAAATCATGCACAAAATAAATTCCACATGAACTATAGATCCAAACAAAAATTATAAAGCAATATTCTTTCCCAGAATGTAATAGCTCAGAAAGAATATAGACTATTTTAATTAAATTGAAAATTTATGTTCATAAAAATCCCTAAATTCATGAAAAGATAAGTAAGAAAATGGGGAAAATTGATTGTAATATATACACATCAGAGTAGATTCATTGAGAACATATAAATGAGTTGTATAAGTCAAAAAAAGGAAAGGCTCCAATATGATATGAGAAGTTGGTCATTACCATTGAACAAAGAAATGCAATTTAAAACCACAACATGGTATATTTTCGCCTCCATTGGTATATCTAAAATTTGATATTAGGACAATACCAAGTGCTAACAAAGGATGGAGTAACAAAATTTGGAACCTTGCTTATTGGATTATTAAAGTTTATAGCCATTTTTCAAGAATGTCTGACTGTAAAATTTGAAGAAAAATGCATATATTCTCTAACCTAGGAATTCTACTCTATACCATTTGTATGCAAGTATATACTACTTTTCTGGGGTTGAGAGTGGTGTGCTCACAAACTCTGATTAGTTATATATTTTAGTGTAAATACTATCATCATGACTGATTTCAAGTTTCTCCTGAATAAAACAACAAGGGAACAAACCACCACAAACAGCCTTCAGCTAAGGATCCCATTGACGTCACAGCTGAAGGAATGTCAGGGAAGGAATGTAGAATTTTATAGTTAAAATGGTCAATGTGCTAAAACATGTAAAGAATAACCCAGAAAAACTTAAAGTGAGAGATCATTTTAATAAAGGGATAGAGATTCCAGAAAAAGAACCAAACAGACCTCCTGGAAATGAAAGACTCTTTAAGTCAAATTAAAAATTCAATGGAAAGCAACACCAAGAGATTAGACCACTGTGAAAATAGATTCTCAGGCCTTGAAGACAAAGTACAATCTCAAATATTAAATTGGCAATAAAGAAAAGATGTTAAGAGACCATGTCCAGAATATTCAAGAAATCTGGGATAACATTAAAAGACAAAAATCTGACAATCATTGATGCAGAAGAAGATTCTGAAATACAAACTAAAGGAATGTACAAACTCTTCAATTAATTATTATCAGAAACTTTTCCAAATGTTAGAAACAAGATAAAATTCAAACATAAGATGTGTATAGAAATCAAATAGGCAAGATCAAAAAAGATCCTCTATAAGACACATTGTAATAAAAATGGCTAATAGAATAATGATAGAATTTTAAAAGTCACAAGAAAAATGGGCAGGTCCACATTTGGTGTTAAGGCAAATCAAATTTCAACTGGTAACTCAATCTAGACCCTAAAATCCAGGAAAGCATGGAATAATTAAAACCAAGCTTTGAAATAAAATGGGTACCAACCAAGATTAATGTCTCCCACAAAACTATCCTTCAGAATTGAAGATGAAATAAAAACCTTCCATGATTAGCAGCCAGTAAATGAATTCAAAATCACTAAGCCTGCATTACAAAACATAATCAATGAAATATTTCATTCAGAAGAAACAAAATATAAAGATGAAAACCAAATGCAAATGAATTGTACTAGAAGAATAGTCAATTAAAGAGAATCAAGTCTGAATGGTCTGAATAAAGCATTATAAATCAATCAAAATATGAATAAATAAAAATAATTTCTTCATAATAAAATTGGATGTAAATAGTCTAAACTTTCCAATCAAAAGACATATATTGACAGATTAGATTTCAAATAATACCTAACCATGTGTTGTTTACAAGAGGCTCAACTTATAGGCAAATACAGACTGAAGGTGAAAGAACAGAAAAACATTTGCCATGAAAATGGAAACTGAAATAAAGCAGGAGTAGTTACTATTATACCAAAGTAGAATTCAAGTCACAAGTAATAAGACAAAGGTGGTCACTTTATACTGGTTAAAGGAATCATCCAAGAAAAGAAATAATGATTGTAAATATTTATGCCCCCAAGCAAAGGTGCACCTATATACATAAAGCATACCATTCTCAATATAAAGAATCAAACATAACATTATAATACTGATTGATTTCAAATGTCTTTCAAACCATTGGGTAGGTCACCCAGACATAAACTAGACTCTTCAGAACTAAAGAACACTATTAATCAAATGGACCTAACAAACAACTATAGAATATTTCTTTCATTGACAACTGAATTTACTTCTTTCTCAGTGGCACGTGGAACTTACTCTAAAGTACATCATATTGCAGGTCACAAAGCTAATCTTAGCAAATACAAAATAGAGATAATTTCTTGCATTCTATTTGATCATAATGGAATGAAATTAGAAATCAATGATAAGATATAAAAGCAAACCATTTGAATACATGGAGATTAGATAATTATTAAGGTATAGATATGAGATGTCCCCATAAAACTCATTTGTGAGATAATGCAAGAATATTTAGAGGTGAGAAGATTAGATTATGAGAGTTGTAAGTTAATCAGTAGATTGATTCCCTAATAAGGATTTACTGGGTGATAAGTATAGGCAGGTGAGGAGCAACTGGAGAGGGGGATACTGAGGGCATGTCTTTGGGATTTATATTTGTTAGGGGAGCTTTCTGCTTTGTGTTTGCAATGTTCTGCTTTCCTCAACCTCACTGGATTCTAATTAAGAACTGCTTTTCTTGGACACACCTTTCTGCCATGATGTTCTGTTTTACTTTGGGCCCAGAGCTATGAAGTCAGCTGTCTATAAACTATGACCTCTGAAATCATGAGTGCAAATAAACTTTTCCTGATCTACCCTGTTTTTGTCAGGTTTTTTTGGTCACAGTAATGAAAAGGCTGACCAAAACAATGATATGCTTTTGAATCACAGAAGAAATCAGGAAAAATAAAATAATTATTTAAAACAAATGAGACTAGATATGCAACATATCAAAATCTCTGGGACTGTATAAAGTCATTTTAAGACAAAAGTTTAGTGTACTTAGTTCCTGCATTAAGAAAATTTTTTTAAAAACCCAGAAATTCAGAAAAAATTACAAATCCAGAAAATTATTAACAGCTATTTTAATGTATACTCCAATGAACTAGAAAATATTGAAAATTTTGCAATTTCTAGGCACATATGATATACCCAAATTGTACCAGGAGGGTACAGAAAGGTAAACAAACCAATATCAAGCAATGAGATTAAAGCAGCAATTTAAAGCCTTCTATAAAAGAAAAGTCCAGAATCAGTCAAGTTCTACCAGAACTTTAAAAGAGATCTAATGCCAATTCTCAAATTATTGCATGAAATAGAAAAGAAGGGAACACTGTCAAGTTCATTCTATGAAGCCAGTATCACCTTATACCAAAATCAGACAAAGGCATATAAACAAAATAAACATTCAGACCAATATCCCTCATGAACATAGATGAAAAAAATTTTAATGAAATATTGGCAAACTGCATTCAAAAACACATTAAGAAGATAGTACATTATGATAATGTAGGTTTTTTTCCCCAGGGGTGCAAGTGTGGTTTAACAAATGCAAATCAATAAATGAAATTCACCACATAGAGTTAAAGATAAGAATCACATGATTATCTCAATGGATGCAGAGAAAGTATTCCAGCTTTAGTCCAGCACCTTTTAATATTTAAATCACTAGAGAAATAGGAATAGAAGTTACTTACTTCAACATTTTATAAGTCATATATACAAACCCAATGTTTTAGTCAGATACTTTTCTTCTGTGACTAAATGATTTGACTAGCAGAATCAAAAACCCATTCAAGAAGAGTTGAGGTTGAATCTGCTTCTGCTTCCTGTTCTTCCAACTTTTATTCCATCCTATTGGGCAGGAACCTCCCACACTAAGGGAGGTTCTTCACCTCAGTTCACTATGCCACATTCCAATCATTCCTCGATATACCCTCATTGACACACCCAGAAGCCTCTTAATCATTGGTATCTCTTAATCCTATCAAGTTGACAATTCAAATTAACCATTATACCCAATGCCAACATAATATTGAATGGGGAAAAACTGAAAGTATTTCCTCTAAATCAGGAACAAGACAAGGATTTCCATTCTCATTACTCCTATTCAACATAGTATTTGAAACTCTAGCCAGAATAATCAGGCAAGAGAAGGAAGTAGGGGATACAAATAGAAGAAGTAAATTATTTCCTTTTGTTGATGACATGATGTATTTTGAAAAACTAAAAAAACTACAGAAGAAGAGTTATAGAGCTTTTAAACAAAGTACAAGAATATAAGACCAGCACACATAAATCCATCACTTTTCCTATGCACCAATATGAATCTGCTGAAAAATAAATCAGGAAAATGATCCCATTTTCAATAATGTAAAATAAAAAAATACATAAACTTGGAAACAAATCTAACCAAGTAGTTTAAAGAGCTCTCAAAACAAAACAAAAAACAAAAAAAAAAAAAAAAAAAAAAAAAAAAAACTATAGAACACTGAAGAAAGGAAGTAAAGAAGACTTTAGAGGATGGAAAATCCTCCCATTCTCTTGGACAGGCAGAATAATATTTTCTGAATGGCCATATTATCAAAAGTGTTATACAGATTCAAAGCAATTCCCATAACAATGTCTATGACATTTTCACAAAACTACAAAAAATAGTTCTAAAATTTATCTGGAAGAACAAGAGATGCCGAAAACCAAAGTTTTTCAGAGCATGAAGAGTGATGCTGGAGGCATCACATTACCATACCTCAAATTATATTATAGAGCTACAGTAACAAAAATAGCAAGGTATTGATCCCAAAACATATGCAAAGATCAGTGGAGAAGAAAAGAAGACATAGAAACAAATCTACACAGATACATAATGCAGTACTTGACAAAGCTGCCAAAACACATTGGAGAAAAAATAATAACCTTTTTTAACAAATGGTGCTGGAGAAAATTGATATCCATATGTAGAAGAATGAAACTAGATCTGTCTATTACCTTAAACAAAAGTCAACTCAAAGTGAATGAAAGACCAGGAAATTAAACCAAAAACTCTGCAACTTCTAGAAGAAAATGTAGGCTGAACACTCTAAGATATTGACAGGGTCATCAGCTTCCTTAACAAGATTCCTAAAGTGCAAGAAATAATATAAAGAATCACTAAGTGGGATAGACACCAATTAAAAAACCCTACACAGCAAAGCAGACAATTAGGAATGTGAAGAGAGAACTTAAAAAGTGGGAGATCTTTGTCACCTACTCCTAAGACAGGGGATTAATATCCAGGTTATATAAAGCACTCGAAAAGCTTAACACCAAAATACAAATAATCTGATTAATAAATGGGCAAATGACTAAACAGACCATTTTCAAAAAAAGAAATATGACTAACAAAAATATATTTAAAAAACGTTCAACATCTCTAGCAATCAGGCAAATACAAATTAAAACTACATTGAGATGTCATCTCAGCACATCAGAATGTCATTCATCAATAATTCAAATAATAATAAATGCTGGTGATAAGGTCAGCAGAAGTACTCATTCAAACATCGTTGGTTGACTGCAAATTAGTTTAATCACTGTAGAAAGCAGTATGGAGATTCCTTAAGAAACTGAGAATGAAACCATCTATCCTGCTTCTCAGCATTTATCCAAAGAACTAAAATCAACATACTACAGTGATATACACATACCACTGTTCATATCAACATAATTCACAATAATCAAGTTGTGGAACTGGTCTATTTGCCTGTCAACAAACAAATGAGAAAGGAAAATATGGTATGTTTACACAATTGAGTTTTGCTTAGCTATAAAAGAAGGAAATAATAGCATTTGCTGGAGAACATCGTACTAAATGAAATAAACCAAAATCAGAAAATCAAGGTTCAAATTTTTTCTCTCATATAGGAAGCTGGATCAAAACAGGAGGGGAAAAAGAGTTGGGGGAGAATCCTATGAAAATCGAAGAGCAATCAGTGAATTAGAGAAAGGGAATTGATGGGGAGGGAGAAGAGACAGGAGATTGGAAGAATGGTGAATGAAATTGACCACTATCCTGTGTACATATATGAATATACCACAGTGTTGTGCCCAAAGGCTTGAGACCCCACAAGGACCACCAGAGACCACGATCAATGCAAGCAGCAAAGAGTCATTTATTAGCGAGTTCGAACTCGGTCCTCTGCGTCCTTAATCAACGACGCTAGGAGAGGCCCCGAGCCCTCGTCAGCAGGGTTTTTATAAGGAAAAGCAAGCAGTTTTACAATGTTCTTCTAATTGGCTAACATTCGAACAGCTAAACCTCCCCTGGTTGGGTCCGGTCAATCTATTTGATTTTCATTGGGTCCGGCCAGAACTGGACGGTCCTAGAGGAAGAAGGGAGGAGGGAAGGGGTGAACTATTCAGGAGCTGAGTCGGGGCTAGGCCCTGCTCTCGTCCTTGACGGATAAGGTCTCCAGGCAACTGCACATTCCTCGGACAAATATCTCTTAACAACTTTGGTAAGCACAGGGGCCCAGCAGTCCTGTTTGTCCTTGAGACAGTTAGCAGCACAGATACCACCCTGCTCTCAACATCCCCCCTTTCCAAGAACATTTAGAGAGCCAATCTTGGGTCTCTACTGTTCTAATTTTTGCTGCTTAATGGGCTGATATTGGGCCTTTAGCACCATTAGCTGTACTGTATTTATTTTATCTTTAACAAAAGCAATTAACTTATTGATTATACAAGGTCCTATAGTTAAAGCTAGTAACAACAATATTAGGGGTCCCACTGTAGTGGACACCAGAGTAGTTAACCAAGGGGAAAAATTGAACCAGGATTCAAACCAGTTCTGACTAGCTTCCCATTCTTTCTTTCTGTTTGTTAGTCCTTCTCTGACTTTTGCCATGGATTCCCTCACTACTCTAGAATGATTAGCATAAAACCAACATTTTTCTCCCAGAGCTGCACATAGACCTCCTTGCTTACAGTCTTTAAAGTCAGGTAAATTTGGTAATTAATGAGCTCCGGAGATTCTTGACATTTTATTCTTCCAGGGGCAGTCTCCAACTTCCAAAGGCAGATGGCTTCATGGCTTCATTTCCTCAAATTGACCCGATTCCCTATTTCTACACTAACTACCTGTCCTTATTCTGACTTCATTTACCCCTCTAATACTAGGAACTCCTTCACTGCTGTAGGGAAAATGGGCGATGACCAATCTGACTTCTTCGAGCTGGAAGTGGGCAGCGTGGGGCAAGCAGTTTGGAGTTCCCTTTTTAAAATCGGGTCAATCGAGGGGTCCAAGGTAGAAGTCTGGTTGGGGAAGAGCAGGTTGTAAAGTCATCTGGGGGTGGGTGCTTCTATGATAGAAGAACAAAAAGACATGAGTACTGAAATGAAATTAGTACAAAGTAAATGTTGCAGCATCTGGAGCATGCCACTGAGTATCATGAAAATGACAGAAGTCAATCTCTCACCAGGAGGTGGAAGAACTGAGAAATTGTTCCCATAACTAGACCTAGCAAAGGCTGGAAAGGACAAGGCCTTTATTTGAGAACTTTAACATTGTCCAGGTTATCAGGAATGTAAACACAACATGTAACTTTTAATGTCATAGATATCCCAAAAAATATAGTTAAGCTACTTTATGTCATCTGATTTTTGTAAAATATCCCTTTATTGGTATAACCTGTGTTTAGTAGAGAGCTCTATACTTCTGTTACTTAGGGCTAGGTAATCATACGAGCAAACATAGATCAAGTCTACCTGTATAGCTTAGGAAGGTCTGTAGGCCTTAAACTGACTAAAAACTTCTGACTCTGGCAGTTTCTCTTGATAGTTATCAGGCACATTTGCTGAAGAATCTTTCTTTCATTTGTAGCTTCCAGTTTTTATTCTAGTGGACTAACACAAGTGTACATCTTAAGTTACATTTAACTGTTATTTCTCTTAAATGCCCAAGAATGGTTATATTTTGGTTTTAACTGTTTTGCTGGGTGTCTAACATCAAGTTGGTCAAATTGACCTGGTTCCTGTCTTGTTAAAGAGTCAGCTGAGTTCCCACAGGGGCCACTTGTAGAGAACTTAAGAGCAGCTTCTTAGCTCCACCAGTGCCATTGGTTAGGCAGGGTCTCCTTGATGAGGTGACTTCCTTTGGAAGCATTAAGGGGTGTCTCCCTTTTTCTATGACCCTCCTCTGCAGCAGATGCACTGAGTGATTCTCATCCTCTAGTCTCAACAATCTCCTTGATCAGGAGGTTGTGTGACACAGAGTTGCAAAGCTCCTTAGAGAAGTTCTCTTGTTCATGGGTTCAGGCTGACTGAGGACAAAAGATCCAAATACTGGCCTATCTTGGCTTCTGTATTTAATTCCAATCTCTAAGTTTGATCTTAATCATCCAGCAAGCCAGTTTCACCAGTCATAAAGTAAGAGTACTGGGCTTTAACTTTAATGTTCATAACTTTACAGTTATTTACCCTTTTATCTAACTGGAGTCTGCATTAGTTCTGGAAGTTACCACTATCTGTTCTGATATCTGTTACCACTATCTGTTAGGTGATGGCTTATTATCACAAGTTACCTAGGTTGCGTGTTCTTGAAGCAGATACTTCTGCAAAACATTAACAGGTAACAGTTTTACAAAATGAAATTAGCAAGAGTAAAAATATATTCTGCTTGTATAATAGCTATCTTGAATTTTGACTGAGAACCACATTATATTTCCTATTTGAGATCATAGTAATTTTACAACAAAAAAACCAATCTTTTGATTATAACTTTAAATAAGCTGAAGTCTGACTTATCTTGGAGTCACTCTAACATGCAGTAAGGGGGGAGGCAGAGCCTTATCTCAGGTAAGGCGTGACTCTTTACAGATTTTAAGTGTTCTAATCCTACAACTAATTTTTGCCCCTTTTGCCATGACCAGCATGACCAAATTTTCAAGTTCAGTGAGGGTCAAAGGAGTATTAGAAAATAAAGGTTTATAAACACAGATTTTGAAGATTAAGCTGAGATCAGATGGAGCTCTGTTCTCTGATGGAAATGCACATCTAAAGAGTTATGTTAGCAACATTTATACATGTCTTATTATTAAGTTAAAGACTATGTAAGCATTATTCTTTGTTTTCAGGAGAGTTACAGAGACTAGACCATCTACATAACTTTTACAGTCATGAAGTCAGGGACCCCAAACTCAGTCATTGTTGTCCCATTTTTGCTATTGTGTATTATACTCTTTCTTAAATGTCATTTTAAGAAGTTTACATATATTGATTTCTGAGTCCCTATGAACATTAGTTAACACAGTCTAACATTATATCCAAAACAGGAATCAATCAAAGAAAGACTGAGAGAGCTTTTAGCTTTTCTTTTGTGTAGCAAAATGCTTTTACCTTTTACAATATGAACCTTTAAACAAATCAGGCTGTCACTAACTCTTAGATATATATTTACATTTAAATTTTTATCTCAGTGAAATAAGTAACCAATTTTACATATACCTTACTGATAATATGTCCCATAATAGAACATTAAATGATAGAAATAAATCCCCAATAAAATTTACTCTTTAAGTTTTTTATTACCAGTACAGACAAGTTTATTCTGGAGAATAGCAGCTTGACAAATTTCCTGCTTTAAAAACTTGTATACCTGGAAAATATGAACACATTTAATATACAACTAGAAACCATTTCACAATTACCTTGACACTTTTTTTTCTTACCAAATTTAGTTTTTAAAGAAAAATTTAGACTCTGTAACATAGTACAATACTCTTAACAGTTGTTTGTTTAACCATAATTGAATAAACCCCAATTTTTAAGACTAATTGTTCTAAAGAATAAAACTTAATAGACACAAAGTTAAGAGTAAATTAGTGTTTCTAAGAAATCCTTGCCATTTAACCATGTCATTTTACCATATAGATTAAACTTTGGTTTATATCAACACATTAGTATTTCACCTTAGGAAAAACCTTTAATAGCTTTAGCTGTCTCACATACACACAACCAACTTAGTTACACACAGACTTGTTGAAACTTGCCCTTTACTTACACACAGACTTTCTTAGCACTTACTTAGACCCTCATGTATTCCATCACACAGGCACTTTCTTACCCAGAAACAATTTTTTTTCCTTTTTATTAAATATATTTCCAAACCCAGAACCTTTTATTCTCTCTTCCCTACCTGTTGACCCCTTTCTGTTCACATTCTGAAACAACTCTAACTGAAACACAGTGAAAGGGGAGATGGTAGCTCTAAATCCAAGTCTAAGAGCTCCTTGGAGCTTTGCAAAACTGGAGGGGGAGCAGGGGGAAGTGGTAAGGGAGCAGATGGAACACTCACTCTCCGAGTTGAGGTTTTATCTGTTAGAACATAACTCCTAATAACCTTGTTTTTAGTAATGACACAAAGCAATTTTAAACTCTTTTTAATTTACCAACCTATGAAAACACCAATAATGTTTAAGTATGATGCCCCATGGAATTTGAGGGGTTAAGAGTACTTGATGTTATTTAACAATGAGCATTTTAATTTTGCAAATTAATCAGATGTCACCAACAAACACATTTGAGTAATCCCATACATGTTAACTCTAATTCACTTATTTTGTAAAAACCAAGAAAGCAGGCAGGTGTCCTGAACAGTATTTGCTGTCTTTTTCCTGTTGAAGAAAAGTCCTAGAAACAATTGATATTAGACATTGTTTAACATCAACATTCCATTAGTTTGACCACCTAGAGACTTATGAGTTATTTTCAAAGACATTTTACTTTTATTAGTTTACCCAATTTGAATTGAACCTTTAAATCACGTGAATAAAAGTATTTGGATCCATTTTTAAATTTTAATTTTAGGAGCGCTCAGTTTTGATAAGACCTTGTAACTTTATCTCCATTGCAATGTAACAGATGTTCAAAAACTCTAGTTGAATAAAAAATAGAACTGATCAAAAAAAAAATCATTAACCTAGGTATGCAAGATCAAAATTATGAGCTCAAAAATACAGCATTAAAGAAAAACAAAACAAACGAAGAATCCTAGAAAATAAGTTAGTTCTGTGCACCAGCCCAGAAGTTTAAAATGGACACCTTTTTTTTTTCTTTTCTTCAGGTTACCCCCCTCTTCCCGCTGAGCAGGCTTTGACAAGGCCAGGCAGAGGGGAGGGGGGATCACCCAGGACTTTTTAACCCTTTTTTTCCTGGTTGAGAAATCAGGTTAGGTTTGAATGCAGAAGATCACAAAACATCATTTCTCACTACTTTTGAGGAATGGAGCTGCTGAGCTCTCTGCCTAGGGGGATTGGAGTAAACAAATCTCTCAGGAACAAGGAGAAGGACTGTAAAAGTACCCTGCAATGAGTATCCCTAAGCCTAAGATCGGATTAACACAATGAAGAATTTAATAGAAGGCAAGAGTAAAGACCATATAGTACAATACACAAACAGACAGACACATAGCATGCTAAATCAAAAATTGGCTAGCTGGTATTTTGTAGTTTCCCAGGTGCCACACAAAGCCCAAATGGGACAAAGAGTTAACCATATGCGGCCAGTCGTCCGAATGCAATACTGAAGCTGCTCAGAAGCAGCGCAGACGCTGTTCAGAAGTGACAAATTCACCCAGAATGCAGCACAAACTGCTCAGAATGCAGCACAAGCTGCTCAGAAGTGACAAATTTACCCAGAATGCAGCACAAACTGCTCAGATGTGACAATAATGTCACCAGATGTGATGACTCGCCAGAATGAGGCACCCGCTGCTCAGATGTGACAATAATGTCACCAGATGCGATGACTCGCCAGAATGCAGTACCCACTGCTCAGATGTGACAATAATGTCACCAGATGCGATGACTCGCCAGAATGCAGTACCCACTGCTCAGATGTGACAATAATGTCACCAGATGCGACGAATCGCCAGAATGCAGCACCCGCTGCTCAGATGTGACAATAATGTCACCAGATGCGATGACTCACCAGAATGCAGTACCCACTGCTCAGATGTGACAATAATGTCACCAGATGCGATGACTCGCCAGAATGCAGTACCCACTGCTCAGATGTGACAATAATGTCACCAGATGCGATGACTCACCAGAATGCAGCACCCGCTGCTCAGATGTGACAAATGTCACCAGATGGGTCGAGGGGACGTCTCCCGAGACCCTGCTGGGGTCCTATAGCGCGTCCGCCAGGACTGTGCCAGCCCAGAACCAGAGCCTGCAGGCAATTCAGACCAGAAAACACACGGCAATGCCTTACTCACCGGTGGAAGATGTCACTTATGACTCTATGATCAGGTGTCTGGGTGGGCTTGGGGATCCCGGACGAGCCCCCATATGTTGTGCCCAAAGGCTTGAGACCCCACAAGGACCACCAGAGACCACGATCAATGCAAGCAGCAAAGAGTCATTTATTAGCGAGTTCGAACTCGGTCCTCTGCGTCCTTAATCAACGACGCTAGGAGAGGCCCCGAGCCCTCGTCAGCAGGGTTTTTATAAGGAAAAGCAAGCAGTTTTACAGTGTTCTTCTAATTGGCTAACATTCGAACAGCTAAACCTCCCCTGGTTGGGTCCGGTCAATCTATTTGATTTTCATTGGGTCCGGCCAGAACTGGACGGTCCTAGAGGAAGAAGGGAGGAGGGAAGGGGTGAACTATTCAGGAGCTGAGTCGGGGCTAGGCCCTGCTCTCGTCCTTGACGGATAAGGTCTCCAGGCAACTGCACATTCCTCGGACAAATATCTCTTAACAACTTTGGTAAGCACAGGGGCCCAGCAGTCCTGTTTGTCCTTGAGACAGTTAGCAGCACAGATACCACCCTGCTCTCAACAACAGTGAACTTCACTTTTTTTTGTACCCATTAAGAACTAATTGGAAAGGGGAATGAGAATAGGAAAGATAGTAGAATGAATCAGACATTAACTCTCCTATGTTCATATATGAATATGCAACCAATGTCATTCCACATCACGTACAATCAGAAGAAAGAGAGGTGGTACTCCATGTATGTATAATGTGTGAAAATAATTCTACTGTCATGTGTAACTAACTAAGTAGAACAATTTAAAAATAAATAAAAACATTATAAATAAAGGTAGTGGAAAAGGAACAGGAGGAGGGAGAGGATAGGGAATGGGGAAATACTGGGGACTGAATTGGAAGAAATTATTTTCTATGCTTGTATAATTGTGTCAAAATTAACCGCAATATTATTTATAAAGATAATGCGCTTATAAAAATGTCAAAATGAATTTAAAGATGAGTGTATTGTTATATGAAAAATATCAGCAACATAACTTGTAAAGAATGAAACAATAATACTTTTAAAATATTTTTAGTATTTTTCTTGAAATATACAGATTTTTAAGTTTTGTGCATATACACATCAAAATGCTTATTTTATAAACTCACAAATTTAACTCCATGTTAATTTTTGTTTTTAATTTAGAAATATAGTAAATCCCATTACTGTTTGCTTCACTTTTATATTATCTATAAATTAATTTCTAATATATCAGAAAGGAGAGAAGAAAGTTGAACATGCAAAACTTCATACTTTTTCCTTTTTTAAGTGAGTAGGATTATTAAGAGTTATGTTTTGGATCTGGAATGTCCTCCTAAAGCTCGTGGATTGAACATATGATCCCCAGTGCAGCAAAATTCAGAGGTGGGGCTTCTGGGAAATAACTGAATCAGGTAGGTTCCAACCTCATCAATGGATTAGTTCATTGTTGGTTGAATGGATTATTGGGAAATGGGACCAAGTTGAAGGAAGTAGGTCACTTGGGACTTCTCTGGATGGGTTTATCTACTTCCTTGCTCCTTCCTCTTTCTCCGTTTATCTGTGCAGCCTAGCTGCAGTGAGCTGAGCAGCTTTCCTCTGTCATGCCCTTTCACCATGATGTTGCTGCCTTAGAACAAGCTGACTGGACAGAATCCTCTGAAACCATGAGCCAAAAATAAATCTTTCTTTCTCTAAGAAATTCTTGTTAGGTACTTTAGTCACAGTGACAGAAAGCTGAATAACACATCTGATAAGAAATACATGTATTTTTTATTCCAGCAAAGTTCTAAGATTATTTTAATTTTTAATATTTTTATGTTTTAAATTTTGATAAGAGAAGACAATTAAGTGATGATATTTCATTAGTTAGGAACACATAAAATAATTTAATTATCACATAGTAATGACAGTGATACCATAACAGGAACAGTAATGCTGATAAACATATGCAAGAGAAAATAAATGAGTCAGTTTAATTTTATACATGTTCTGATATAAAATAAACTTTGATATTTTCATATTTTACTTTCCACAGTAGGTAACCATGAATATAAACTAAAAGATCAAGCTGGACAATGCTGGAGTTAGCCAGGGGATGTTTTCTTTAATCAGAAGTATAGAATTATATAGTGGTGATGATGTCATTGCAGTTGTGTGAGTTTTATTGGAAATTCAAACAGGAAGTTCACTTCAGTTTGCTTGGACAATGAACCAACTGCTAGGGGAGACTTTTATCCTTGCAAAGGAAGTTCACTTGTCAGCTTTTCACATATTTCAACCCCTCCAGGTGACTGGTGCCTGATGGTCTTCAGAAAACTACCACGGTTGGCATCTAAATCCCAGATTCCTTGGTACTCAACTAGTCTCTCTATCTTCCCACTAGTATGATTGTTTTTATGTATATCATATAAGGAGGGGGAAGAAGAGAGGGCATGGTCACCCTGGGCCACTTGTGCGCTCACAGCATGTCCCCAGCATACTCCTGTGTGGGACACAGTGAACATAGGGGACAACTGCATTTGCATGTTGACCTTTAGCTTACAAATTTACTAATCAAAGACTCTTTGTTAGTGTTTAGCTCTTAATGTAATATTGTGGAATTGACACATGATCCCTTTGCATGAAGGTTTCACAAGGTGCCAGTGCTTAGACCACTACATATCTGATTTGTGAATAGTATTCATATATTTTTTGTATCTTATTTTTTGTGCTACATTTAAGGTACCTATTCAGAGTAAATTATAGCACAATTTATTTAAAAAGTCAAAAGTAAAGGAAGATCAATTAAAATACTACTAAATATTTATATCAGGGAAGGGTTATTTATTCCCCATACACCTTGTCTCTCACTTCTTAGGTAATGTCTAAATAAAAGCAGACGAGCTCTTTAAAAGGCAGATAAATTCTGTCTAGACAGCATTTAGTTTCTCTATAAAGACATGAAGAATTCTGTTTTGTTTTATTTTAGTTTTTCTTGTTTTGGCATTTTATAAACAGAATGGTAGTTATCGAAAATATGTCAATTATATAGTAAATCTTTATAATAGATAATAGATATGATTGGAAAGATGAACAAAGGATTGAATTGTTTCAAAACACAGAACAGTTCTCCATACTTCATCCCCCTTATTCTCCCAGAAATATGAAATACAATCACTTCTGTTTCCTAAACTACTAACGATAAGCTAAGGTTACATTCTGGTTTTCAGAAGCAGTATGCACATTCTACTGCTCTCAGAAATTATCATTTATCAAGAATGAAGACATTATAGATAAAAATAGAAAAACAGAGGAAGTCTACTTTAAAGATATAATATAGGCATAAAGGCTACAGAAAAAAATTGTGTTCATGTGACATTCTACTGTAGATTATCCAACTTTATTTTTAACAATTGATATAACTTTCAGGTGAATTGCTAGTTAAGAATCTGAAGGTACATATTAATTGTTGGCTCATACTGCTTATAGCTATTTAAGGTGTGCATTATCCCTCTGCCTCCTCAGGGGCTATTATTGCTTTAAGGGCTGAAACGTACCCAAGGCAGCCAAGAGTGTGACAGAGACAGCAGGGGACCACTCTGATGCTGCTGAGTCCATCTGTCATAGAAAGGATTTTAGCATTTACTTTAAAATCGAATTTCCATACCCAAAATGTAATTTCTCCTACCACTAGTGTTTGCAACATTTTATTTCTTACCGTGTTTCTATTTCTGGAACAACTAGTCATGGCTAGCACCACATTAAAATTTGAAGGTGTGTGTATGTGTGTGTGTGTGTGTGTTAAATCTGTGGGTACACTGAACTTCATGTAGTTCAAGAAGTTTGGGAAATATGGTACTTTAGGCAATTAAGTAATTGTCACACACATTCCAAATAATATTAACAGCATATATATCCTAAATACTTCTTACAATTTTCACTTTTCAGACAAAATATTCATTATTCACTTAGAATGCTTAAAAATAATCATTAACAACAATAATGCTATTATATTAAAATTAAAGTTAATAGAAAATATCAAAGATAAAATAAATTCTAGCTTGTATTACTTCTGATTGTGTCTGAGTATTTGGGTTTATGTAAATACACAATATAACATGTTGCAAAGCATATATATGTACATACACATATACTAACACACTACATAAACACATATGCAGATATATGATGTAAATATATATAGTATGTGTGAATATGTATATAAACTGACATATGCATATACTGAAATGGATTATAGATAAATATATAACTGAGAGAAAACCTGAATAAAACATTTAGCTCCACTTACATTTAGCTGATTTTTAAAATAACTCATTTTGGAAGTCATGCAGGTAACCAATATACTCTTAGTCTCCCACTAGATTTGCTGTAGATGACATCTGTAACTGAAGCCACTTATGGGCTTAAAACTATTTGGTGAAAAGTTGTCTTACACTCGTTTTCTGGTGAAAGTTGTCTTTCTGTTATCTTCTCTTTTACTGAGGGACAATTGCCTTTTGCTATCTTCTCCTGTCCTCTGATTGAAGATACCATCTATATCCTAATATTTAACTTTGGGATTAGCTATTTCTATGAAAAGGAAATAAACAGATAGAAATCTTAACACTTTCTAATCAGTACCTTTTCTTTAGATTTAAAGAACCTAGAACATCACCTACAGATAAAAGCAACTGTGCTTCAGAAAAGCAGACCACCCAAAATTTGTAACAAACAAGGAATTTGTTTCTACACTGGTGACTCCCTAATATGCCTCCCCCAAATCCCTTATAGAAGGCTTGTACTTGCATACCTAAGCAAGATGGTCTCTGTTGCCAGTTGTCTTGGTCTTTGATTCCCTAACTTTGCAGATCTTTTTCCTTGTCCCAACACTTTTCCTCAAGGCCTTTTAAGTGATGAGGAAGGAACTTGGGTATGGCAACATTTTAGATAATATGTCCTTCTGAATGTACATATGTGTACCCATGTATACCTAAATTCACATATGTGTAATTCTTACATGTTTCTACTCTGTATCAGTTACTCTGCTCTTAACTATATGAATGATTTCAACTGATGTTTTTTCCCCTCTCATATATTCATGGTCCTATGACTTGTTCTAGAAAATAGAATAATAGATAAAGAACTTAGTGTTTGTTTGAATAAAATTGTAGTTGATATATGATTGAGAAGATCTAGCAGGCAAAGGAGTTACATATTCAATCAATGTCTCTTAGCTGATATTTGTTTTTAGTATTTTTCCTACCTTATCACTCAATGATATATTGTGTCTGCTTACAATGCAATGAAAAGTGATGCAATCATTTGATGGACTGTTTCTTCACTCTGTCAGGTAAATATTCTATGAAAAGAAAATTAATGTTGATTTCATCAAAGAAAAAGTTTTTTGAAAATCAATCAGCTCTCGTAGAGAGCTAAGAAAATTTTGCTTTTCAAGTCATCAAACAATTTCAGTAAATGTTTAAAATGATAAGGTAATTAAAATGTCAACCGGAACTTTTATCAAAGACTTTTCTAGATTAAAAAAATCATAGCATATTTAGTCTTCTAGATACATACACTTTGTCAAAAGCAAGAATGAATAAGTTTTCTGATAACTGGACCTCTGACTGCAAGTATCCCCGCAATGTCTGAGTAGGTTCAGGTCATGTCTTCTCTGATATTCCCTACCTCTCTTAATATCAACAAGTTAATCTGTTTACCCAGGAACAATTTAGTCATATCAGAATTTGCTGTATTTTTAAAACATAGGTAAAATTAAAATTTCCAGACTATAAAGGATCTACCTAATTCCAAACTTTATTTTTGTACATGATGGATCCATAAAATGCTAAAAGAACTGTATAAAGTTACTCAGATATTGATTAGCATATTATTCTTCACAAAACCCAGAGTTTGGAGATGAAGTTAAAGTAGAAATCTGGTAGAAAACTTGGAATTTCAACCCAGGGCTGTTTACTCTTCATTCTCTAACATAATTCAGTCTGGAAAGATCTCAACTATCTGGATATCCCACAGAGCAATGTATTGGTCCACTGCCTTGATAATATGTTGATCATGCAAGGTAAGGAAAAAGTAGTTAAAAGACTGAGGGCATGGTATCTGCTCCAAAATTGGAAGATAAAGCCCAGGTAGTGCAGGAATTTCTGAGTCCACTGGTACAGATTGCCACAAACTGGATCATTTACACAGAACAGAAATGTCTTCTCCCATAATTCTGAAGGTTGAGAAATCCAAGATCATGAAATCAGCAAGTTTATTCTCTCCTGTCAACGTGACACTTGTGACCTCCAGAAAAGAAAACTATTGTATCCTCAGATGACAGAAAACCAGAAGACAGCAAACCCACTCAAACAACACTTTTTATAGCCTATTAATGCATTCATAAGATTGGCACCCTGATGGCTTAATCACTTCCCACTAGAGCCTACCTCTCAACCCTGTCACAGTGAGGATAAAGTTTTAATATGAGTTTTGAATGGGACAGAAACATTCAAACCATACACTGTCACTACAGAAACTGACAGAGATGTTCCAAGACACATTGTCCACATAAAAAGACATTTCTTATCTCTTTCCACAAAGAGTGAAGTATAGTTCCCAATAGACTTTCACAGATCCTAAAGGGAACACATTTCCTACAAAATATACTGATTTGACCCATATGTCTGTTACAGCTTTGAGTGAAGCTCAGAGGATGAAGGGAAGGGGGTTCCAGCAGGTGCACCTAACACTGTCACTTATGGTCAGACACTTTGTCAGACATCAGTGGTAATAAAAGATATGATCAGCGGTTTATGCTAAATTCCTTTGGGAAAATTCACAGCACAATCACCTGAGATTCTGAAGCCAGACCAGGTTATCTACAGCAAAGTATTATATTAATTTTAACAAGCAGCTATAGAACTACCACAGAGCACTGGTGAAAATGAAACACTTGACCATGAGTTATTGATCTTCATCAGCAGAAAGAGGATTCAACAAGTGGAATGCACCATGCGAGTGGGGTCAGTTTTGATGATAATTTCAAATATGTAGGAAGTAACAATGAGTAACCTAGTCCCCAAACCGTATCTTACTTCTTGTGCTCTAACAGCATTACTGGAATCAGTTCTCATAGGAAGAAGACATTGAGAAGCAGATGCACTAAAGCCTAGGAGAAAGGTATGACTGCATACAGTGCTAAAAGTAGTTGAGATACCTGAAATATGTTTTAGGAAGAACAGGGAGTTAATCTTATCCCCAAATAAAGATTTTAACCACAGATGAAGTATGGTATGCAAATAAAAGATATAAAGGAAAACAAGGTATGTAATTTCAGGGAAACAATTTAGTTGGTCATAGCACATTCTAATTTCCACAAATAATGTGAATATTAATGCTTTGGAAAACTTTACTATGCATTCTGAGAAATGGCAAAACTATGATTGTTATTGTTTCATTTATTGCTAAGTAAAAAAATTCATCATTCATGAAAATAAATTATCCTTCATTATTCATTGAGAGAATTCTTTACTTTTAACATTGCATTCATTATTTACCTAGTACATATTTTCTGTAGTAGTACAATAAAATGAAGTTGAATAGTTCTAATAACGATTGCCCTATGGGGGAACATTGCTAGAATTCTACTAACAGCAACTCATTAATGAGTAGTAAATTTTACAAAATTTCTCCTTGAAATATTAGAAAATAATGTGATTAATTATGCTGACTTATTTACCAATGCAAAACCTTCTAAAACTGGTAGAAACAGTAAATGGGTTTAAGGATGGTAAAACACAACTGTGTTTATTTTTATCTTTATAATTTATTTGTAATGTTGGGGTGAGTATTATCTGGGAGTCATAAAAACTATATTTTCCTCTTTTTCATTTCTCTTGAAATATTTGCACTAAATTGATGTCACCTTATCTTAAAGGTTGGAAATAGTTTTCTTAGTGCAGGAATCGGCATTTAGGAATTTTTTGTGAAAAAGTTCTATAACATACTCAATGACAGATTGTCTTTAAAGGAAATTGTCAATTTCACATACCACATATATTGAAATAAATTGTTTTCTGATTATAATTTGATGATTACATTTTTCAATTGTTTATATAGCCAATGTTCATTTTTCTGCTTTCTTTTCTTTCCCTGTCCCCACACCCCTAATTGTGTTGCTCAGAAGGATAATTTTTTCATTTTTCCTATATTGCATATTGATTTTCTGTTTGACTGATTGTTACTCTTATTACAATTATCTGCTTTCTTTTAATTCTTTAGATCGAATTAGCTTTTCACCCTTTTGCTTTTTGACATAGAAGTTATAGGAAAGACTTTCAATTTTTCTTTACTTCTAGCATGTATGCTTAAGACTAATTTTTCTCTAAAAACCGATTCAACTGTATCCTGTAAATTTTTCTAAACTATTTCATTTCACTGGAAGTATTTTCTCAATTCCAATCTAATTTTTACTTTGATTCATGAAATAGTTACCGTATTAGCTGTTTTCTAGTTAGGTAATAATTATTATCTTTCAAAGTTGTTTTCTAGGATAGTTAAAGACCAGATCCTATAGTATTTATCCGTTTTATCTTTTTCATTGAGAATTGCTTGATGTGAAATTTTGTGAATGTTCTGTGTTCACATGAATAAGGCTGAGTCTGTCCTTATTTGACGATGTATTTCCACATTGAGGTCGTATTACTTCAGTATAGTTTATAGATCTTATCTGTCCTTAGCAATAGACCTCTAGGTGCCAGCTACTGAAAAATGTACGGAGAAATCTCAAGTTACAATTATTGTCTTTCTGGTTTTGCTCTGTCAGTTTCTGATTGAGTCTGTTATTAACTCTGTGTGTGTGTGTGTGTGTGCGCATGCACATATATATATACATATATATGTAATTATTTTATCTAAATTATATTATCTTCTGGTGGAAAAAGTTTAATATTTTAAAGTGAGTCTCTTTATTAAAGTTTTGACTTGCAACCCAAATTTAACATTTTAATTTCTTTATTTTGGGTACATGATTTCCTTTAACTCATTGTTTTAAAAATGGATAGAAAGCCTGAAGTTTCTACATATCTTTTGCAATTGAAATGTAACAGAGTGCTTTTTCCAACCTGAAAGTACAGTTAGTATGTGATTTTAAGATTTAGTGTTAGAATATATCTTGTTTATTTGCTAATTATTCTTAAGATTTTCCAATTACATTTTTTATTTTATTATTACTATTTTATAGAAATTTAATCAAATTATATTTAAAATTCATGTAATACTGATACCGCTGGTTATTGGTGATGAGTTCTGCTTCCCCAAATGTTGAAGTGTGAACATTAGAGAAGCACACTGAGGCAAGCATATAAAGCTGGTTTCATTTAAAGGTAGTAAGACAGACTTCTCCCAGGAAAAAGAAAGGGGTGATGGGGGTGGTGTCCTAGTATCCCAAGAAGTGAGAGCACCCTGCCCCTTTTACACATTTTAGACTTTCTTCGTTCTCCTGCCTTCTTCCCCCTTATCTCCTGCATAAGTGACTAGGCCCAGAGATGCTGTGGGATAGTCAAGAGGTAAGAAGCAGATAAATGCAGTGATCCAGGCAGGAAGCAGTCCAAAGAGCATTAATTAAAAACTCCCTTCTGCAACCTTTTGGGAGGATAGTGTAGGCAGGTAATCTTGGTAATCAAAGGGTTCTGGAGACACCAACATTCCAATCTCCCAGTGGTGGTTTCCAACTTCCTGGACCCAAATCAATCTCCATTCTCTTGATCTGACCTGATTGCCTATCTACACTGACTGCCTGTCTTTAATTCTTGCTTCAATACTTTCACTGGAAACATTTGTAAAATATTTTTTTTCTGTTATCAGTATTGATGGTATTTAAAACAAATTATCCTGGTAGTTTTGGTAGACATACTTTATTTATAAGGAAAGATAATATTGTGTGCTTTATATATCCTGATCAAATAAACCTAAAATTTCATAAGTGGCAATTTGTGGTTGAAGGGTAACAGTGGAAGTTTTTTAAAATATATAACACTATACATATTTTTATCCCTTTATCATTAATTCTCATGCTTACAATTCCTCCCCCAATTGTCATATACTGTCAAATCTAAATAATTTTTTCTCCTGTATGAATATGTCTCTGACCAATATCTCCCTCCTATATATCTATGTCCACATTCATGCCCATGCTTATGCCTGTCTCTCTACGTAGTGTCTACGACTGTAGCTTCACCTCAGGCTTCCTCAACCTCTAGACCTCTGTGTTCTTTACCCTAAATCCCTATTGTGTCTTATCAATGAGTATTTTATTACATAGCGATAATGGTAAGAAGAACTAATATGCATTAGTGTTATATTCTAGATACCACTACACTACAGTAAACAGATAATACTGTTAATAAGTACAGTAAAATATTCGGGATTCGAAATGTAATTGCCTATGGGTATATAAAAAGGGTTGAAAAATTTGGAGAGACTGACATGTGGCCACAAGAGTAAATGGAGATATCAATACCATAATTTTATATATACTACTTTCTGACATTTGAGACATTTGCTATATTAAAAAAAAAAAACTGTTTTGGTCTTTTCAAGTAATTCTGTGACAGGAAATTCAAATTTACGATTAGTACCTTAAATTATTTCATACTCTCTAGAATTCCCTGCTTCCTGTGCCTTTATTTTATTGCATTATTGTACCAGAGATAATATTTTGTAAAAGTTTACACTCTATTACTTATCATAACAATATTTTACTAATATTCAAGTTGCCTTAAAGGAAAACACTTTAAATAAAAGGTGACTGTTGTGTATTGCTGATCACCTTAAGAATATATTTAGTCTTTTTGAAAAAAATTTTCTTTTACTTATGTAAAATACTTTATGCAATTGTAATTTTTTAAAAAATTACTCCATAAATGGTTAGGGTCATGGAGCTCAGTGATTGAGCATGCCGAGCATGTGCAAGGTTCCAAGTTTAATCCCCCAATCCCCAACACTCCCCCCAAACAAAAAGAAAGAAAGTACAGAAAAATTACTATATAAGGCAATATTTTTATTTCCCTACTTTTTAAATAAATTTATTATCTTTTATGAATTAAAAAATTGCTTTAACTATTACAAATATGGGTTAATCCATAAAACATTATACTGAATATAACATTTCTGTGTAGGTAAATAATTTTTTTTTATGTATATTAAAATACACTGCATGAATGTATTAATTTTGCAGGGTTCATTATATAAAACAGGCAATGCAGTTGTTTATACTCAAAAGGCTAATTCTGATTTAGAGCAGAAGACAACACACCTTGTACTGTTGGAGCTTGCAATGCCTGAGATTATAATTGTTATGATTAATAACTTATTTATATATAGAGTCTCCAAACCCCTTACCAAATTCTACTAAGACATCTCTAAAGCCAAGCCTTACTCATATCCATATTTAGAAGGTAAATTTGCAGAATGTTGAACTAAAATATCTCGCTTCAGAATATGTTCTTTTCTAGAAACATTTATGCTGTTAACTAGCTGCAGTGCTCTTGGCTGGCACCCCTGCTGATTTTGCTGACAGCAAAGAAACTATTGGTGCTTTGGAGTCATTCTAGTCATGTTTTATACTTGTAAATATGGCATTTTGCATTAATTTTATTCATATGGAGAATGGTCTCTGTTAATACCCAGAATAGAACTGTATTTTTATTTTCTTAGGAAAAGGCATTTTTTTAGTATTCCTTTTTTTAGATTAAATCTTTCAAGAAACTCTATTTTTAAAACTTTGCTACAATATGTAAACTATTTCAGTAGTGCAGTCCTTAATTTTTTACATTTGCACACAAACACACACATTCCCTCTCATTCACAGATACACACATACACATCATATTTTTCCAAGAATCATTTTGAGTATTTCTTGTAATAGGAAGATTACCACCTCAAGATGAGGTAGAAATATTATTGTTGCTATTTTAATTTAAGTTTTTTTTTAAATATTTTAGGCAAAATAAGAGTTTTCTTGTACATCTTACCTTAATGAACCAAGCATCATATTTATTGAATATACAAATAATAATTTAAGGAATTACAATAGTTTTCAATAATTTGGGTCTTCCACAAGGTATATATTATTGTTTGTGCTATTTGAAATGATTATGAAAAGTCTGGATACTGAAAAAAGCTGGAACAATTACTAGATATGGATTTTTTTCCTATAAAATGAAATATAATGAATTAAAGAAGGTAACATTGGAGGCAGATCAAGTCCAATTATTTCTAGAAGTACATGTATTGAAAGATGTTCATAATTTCTCTTTCAGAACTTTCTAACTACCTTTGTTCCATTCTATATTTAAATTGAGTATCTTCAATTTTCCTTTCTATTTTGCTGAATTTCCTACTTCTCTTTTAATTATTTTCTATGATGACTTATAATACTCATTTATCTCCTATGTGACACAGTGGCTATTTCTCATAATATTCTTTCTCTCTTCCTCTGAAAGATGTTGCTTTGAAAATTAAACAGGATAACCTTAATATTTTGATGTAGCTATTTATTAAAAACACTTTCTACCTCTGTACTGTGTTCTATGATATTTTGCTTTAAGTTGTTTTAAATTAGAAACATATTATTTTCATTTTGCATTCAGAGGGTAAGACATTTTTTGTATCTTCTATTTAATGAGATTTACTGTCAATGACCTGACTTAGGATACTTACCCATAATTGAAATTACAATTATAGCTAGAGAGTTTAAGAATTTTTCTTTTCTCACTTGGGACCGGCCAATAAATGAGTTCTGAATGAACTCAGCAACAGCCCTTATACTCACACCAACACATGTTTTGAACTCTGCAAAGTGAAAAATAATTTATTTCCCAAAAGGAAAGCCAATGGAACTTTGGTGGAAATGAATGCTGGGGAAATACTCAAGAAACCCCTATTGATGGCTTTTCCTTTAATTCTTTTTTTTTTTTTTTTCTCATTACTGTACTTCTTATTTCCATTCTCAGACTTCTGACTTGGTTCTTGAATTCCAAATTAGAAACCTAGTTTGTCTTTCAAACAACATTTGTTTAAAAGTTTATTGTAACTCATTTTCTTAGCTAATCTGCAGCTTACATTGTTACATTTTCCATGAACTCATGAAGGAAAAAAATGTCAACATGATACACCTATCACTTTGGTCTTACCAAATCATAGTAACAAATATGGAAATAGGTCATACAGTTCTAAATTAATTTGTCTTTATAAGGGAACTCTTTGAAGACTGTCGCTTTTAAAAAAAATAGGTGAAAATGGCATAATTTCTCCTATCTAGAAGCAAATATAATAGAAAAATATAAATCCACCAAAGCAGTTTTATAAATCCTAAATTATAGACAGGAAAAATTTTAAAGTCAACAAAGAGGATAGATGAAATGTTTTAAGAGGAAAGATAATTAAACAAAGAAGAAATGAAATTTATAGTACTATCACGTGTTTCTACTTACTATTTCCAGGGAATATATTCATTAAGAACTCTTCCATGGAAATATACTTTCAAAAATTTTAACAGCTATCTCTAATATTTCCACAATAAACATGAAATTTCAAGACCCAATTAATACTTTAAATTTTTATATGGATATATTATTTTTCATATTCCACATGTAAGATTTTTTTTCAATATATAAGGTCTAATTAGCTGAATGTAGTATTAGACTCCTGTAATTACAGCAACTCAGGAGTTTGAGATAAGAGGATCACAAATTTGATGTCAGCTTGGGAAACTTAAAAATACCCTATCTCAAAAGTAAAAAAAACTGGGGATGTGGCTTAGGGGTAAAATGCCCCTGGGTTCAATCCCTAGTACCACACTTTCTTCAAAATCTAATTAATTTTTAATTAATTTTGCAATATTCAACATATTATTAAAACAACATATTATCAAAGCAATCATACGTAGTTGCTATGGTTTAAGATAAATTTCTCATTATTTTAATTCTTTTTTTTTTTTTTTTTTTTTTTGCCATTCTGGAGGTTAAATTTGTGGTCCTGCATGGGCAAGTGCTCTATCACTGACCTACATTAAATCCCTTCATTATATTTCATTTAGGTATAGTTTATTTATTTATTTTTGCTTAAAAGTATTTATATTTATAAAGTACCTTGTGATGTTTTGTTTCATGAATACATTATAGAATGTTCAAATCTAGAAAAACTAATCTGTCTTCTCAAACATTTATCATTCTAATACATATTAGAATGCATGTTATTATCACCTATTTCTTCAAGAAACATATTTGTTCTGTCAGCCTGGGATTTAGTTTGAAAAATTGCGTTCTTAAATTCTTGTCAACAAATTATGGAATAAACTATTTTTAGGGGTATGAGTCTTCTAGTTTATAGAGTTTAACTAGTTCCAGACAAGATTGTTGTGAAAAATTTTATAACTAATCTTACACTGATAAAATTCATAAACTCTAAAAAGGTAAAAATCTTTGAACTTTCTAGCCAAAGGAACTAATCATCTCTAAAACTGAAATTCCTTAATTCCAATATCATATTGTGCTATGGTTTGTGCTTGAGGTGCCCCACAAAAACTCATGTGTGAGACAAAGCAAGAAGGTTTAGAGGAAAAATGATTGATTTATGAGGGTCTTACCCCATCAGTGAATTAATCCCCTTGATGGAATTAAATGAATGGTAACTAGAGGTGGGTATGTTGTGGCTAGAGGATGTGAGTCATTGGGGGTGTGGCTTTGGGTTATACGTTTTGGGGTATTGGAATCTCTCTCTGCTTACTGATCATCATGTGAACTGCTTCCCTCTGCCACACTCTTCTGCCATGATGCTCAGCTTCACCTTGAGCCCCGAGGAATGGAGTCTGCTGTCTATGGATTGAGACCTCTGAAACTGTGAGCCTCCGAATGAATATTTCCTTTACCTCCCTTAAAATTGTTCTGGTCAGATCTTTTAGTTACAGCAGTGAAAAAGCTGACTAAAACATATTGTAAGATAGAAGTCAAAGGAATAGCAGCTTTACACTTCTAAGATTAAAGAACTGCAAACCAGTTCTGTATCCTTCTTGGTAACTGACATCATCATCGACATTACTTTTCAAATCTAAAACCTAGGAGTATTGTTGAATTCCTTTTTCCCTCATTATCCATATGTAAGCAATATATTTATTCAACAAATATTTCTAGATTGACATATTCCATTTTTATAGAATGTATGATCATTTTTGTGCAAATTCTGAACTCCATGACCAAAATTTAAATTCAATCCCCATCTACAGCTACCACTTCACCTATGCCCCAGTCGTCTTTGGTTTTGGTAACTGCTAAAAGCTTTGGTTTTGTTTTCTTATACCAGTATAAAAATTTTCCTGTGCCACTTCTAGATCATGGCACCCAACTGCTAATAGTACTTTGATAATATTCTGTTTCATTTAAAATCCATACCCCCTATTTTCCTCTTGAATACTGTTTGTGATTTCATCCCTTACCTTTCCAAAACCGTGTCTTTCCTTTTTTAATTTACTTAAATTTATACATGACAGTAGATGTAGAGGCATGTTTAAGTAGCCCTAAGATGGCGGCTGGCGTTGGGCCAAGAGGTGGCGCATAATTAGTGTTAACATGGCGTGATCTACCTTTGCCTGATTGGTTGATGTCTCTTCTACGCTAGTGGTCAACAGATGTTCCTCATTCTTAATTGGTACTGTGGTTCATGCTCCAATTGTGCTACTTAATCCTAAGCTGATTGGCTGCTTTAGTGTATATAAGACATTCTCTTCGCCTAGAAGGAGATTGCAGGACGGAGGACTAAGAACACACCTCTAGATCGCAGGCTGCAGGCCGCACCCCGCACCTCCAAGAAGCGACTCACCTCTAAGAAGCAGAACTCTGAAAGCGTAGCCTCTCTGAAAGCGTAGCACCTCTAAAATGAAGCAAAGCCTCTCTTCCTCTAAGCAAAGCCTCTCTTCCTCTATAAACTAGCGAACAAGCAAGTAAGCAAGAAAGCAGCCCAGAAAAAGATAATAGAAGTAGTTCATTCCTAGTCCACCTCCGATTCCTTCCCACGAGATTGTTGCTGCGGGCGGCCACAAGTAGAATCTATTTTGATATATTTATACAAGCATGGAATATATCTTATTCTAATTAGGAACCCAGTCTTGTGAATGTACATGATGTTAAGATTCACTGTGGTGTATCCATATATGTATATGGAATGTCAGATTCATTCCACTGTCTTTCCCATAACTACACCCCTCCGTTCCCTTCATTCCTCTTTGTCTAATTCCCTGAACTTCTAATCTTACACTCCTCCCCACCCCTGCTGTGGGTTAGCATCCACATATCAGATGTCCTACTGTTGAGACAGGGGTAAAGGACAGATAGTCAGCACAGAAAATAAGTGATCTGGTCAGAAAATTGGGGGCTAATTGTCAAAGAAAAGGAAATGGAATGCTAACACCTCCAGTTGGGGAAAGGATGCACTCTCCAATACAAGCCGCTACCCCCTGAGGCTACTCTTTCCCGCCTTTTAGGAACATACAGGAATGAAAGAGAAGGTAGAGGTCCATAAAAAGGTAACACACACCTATTCCATGGGCACCAGTTCTGGGGCTGAACTCTTCTTCCAATGAAAGTTTGCTCTCTCTGTTCTGTCCCTTAAATAAAACTTGTTTTCTATGCTCACTTAAGCGTTTTCTGGTGTTTTAATCTTCAACACCAGAGGAATGAGGAAATGATCCTGATTTCCAAGACCTGTATTCCAAGACCTAAAGTTCTTAACTTTAGTACCTGACGTGAGACTCCCCAGGCCTTTGTGTTTCTGGAACCTTTATATATATATATATATATATATATATATATATATATATATGTATATATATATATATATATTTTTTTTTTTTTTTTTTTTTTTTTTTTGTCTTGAGGCCTTTGCATTGTATTTCCTACTGCCTGACTATCCTGCTATGTCTAGTCCATTCTGGTGTTTCACATCCCAGCTAAAACATTGGTGATTCAATGAAGCTTCCCTGACCTTTCACTAGGTCTTCCTTATTCTGGTATTAACTCCTAATTTTTAGTACTTGACTTTAAACTTAATTTTTAAAATTGTATGTTTGTTTATTTAATGTGTCTCCATCCCCATCTCCCTCTACATAAACTAGAATAAGTTGTGTAAATCAGTTTAGAAACCTCTTTTTTTTCTTATTCACTAATGTGTAACCAAGGCCCAGAAAAATGTTTGATACATCATTGTTGTAAAAATGAACATGAATTTCATTTTAGGAATAAATGGTCAACTGACACAATTTAGAAGTTGAGAATCACAAGGATAATTTTAAGAATACCTTGAACTTACTATTTTCTTTTCAATGACAACTGAAAAAACAAAGAATTCCAAAAAGAATCTGACCTCATAAATTTCATAGTAGGCATTTTTTTAAACACCTGAGACTCATTATCTGATATTCCTTTTATCTAATGGTTCTTGGTCTCTGAACTTTCTTGTGATTTTTTCTATCTTGAGGTCACTAGACAGCTTTAAGCTAGGATATTAAGCTAATTCCAAGCAAAACCCCATGAATTATTTTAGAAGTATCTAGTCATGTAATAAAGATTAAGTTAGAATGAAATAAGCTTGAACTTACTATTGGATGTTTTTATTTATTCTTGGTCCATGGAAACAGCTATTTTTATATGTGTTTTAGATAAAAAAAATGTTAAGGTTACCCCTCACATATAAAAGTTGATGACTTTCATTCTCAACTCAATTACCTGTCATTCACCAGTAAATCACATATGATTCCAAGATGGAAAATATTTTGATACTGTTCCTAGGATATAAAACATTTCTTTTGCATGTTTGCTTCACAAAAACAAGAAAGTGAATAAAGTTTAAATAAGTGAATAAGGAAAACAGAATATGTCCATACCAAAGAGAGTCAGAGAAATGAATACTTAATAAAGATTAAATGTCTTATAATTTTTTTTTTTTTTTTGCTGATAGAAAATTAGATAAGAGTGAGGAAACAAGTTGGTGGATTACAAGCAATTAATTTCACCTGTTGCTCAGGAAGGTGGGTGACTGTAAAAATAATATACTGAAATTCAATACTGTATAGACAGAAACTTGGACAAACAGACTAAACAGAGGAGCAGAGGGTGAGAGTGAATGCCACATGCCAAGTGCATGGTGGAGTGATAGAGAGCAGGGGAAGCAGAGAACGAGGGATAGACCCAGTAATGGAAATTGTCACCTTGCAGAAGGACAGCGAGAACACAGTTGTTTTGGTATTTGCAAAACAAGTTATTATTATAAAAATTCTCTGCACTTTCCAGCACATACTCTTAGTGTTGTAATGGGGAGCCATCATGAGTCATATCTGAACTGGTTGCTTTGGGAAAGAAGTGACCCTGTATTTTCCTATCCCTGGGAACCCATAGCCAACATTACTACACTATCTTAATAGGTGACTACCTTGATACCCAGTTTGACCCCCAAAAAGCACCACTGAAACAGTCTCACTTAAAACCTTATGCAGTGAGCAACACCATGTACTCTGCTGACCACAACACAACTACCTGATCTTCCCAAAAGGACCCAACTCTTGTGAGATTTACCCTGAGGTTCTTGTGAGATTTCCCCTCAGGTTCTGAAACACTACACAATTTGTCAAAGCACAGTAATCACAGCCAAAGAAGCAGCAGTGAAACTACACTGTGAAATTCCATTGGAAAAAAATGCAACACTACACAACAAATTGATATTGCAGAACACAGCATCAAGAAAAGTTTATACCATGAAAAGGCCCTCACATAAAAGTGGAAGAGTTATCCATCCCAACAGTTGCACAAATCACAGCATAGTAAAACAAGAAATATGAGAAAAGAATGCAACATGATTCCTCCAGAAGTTCATAATTTTCTAGTAACTTACCTAAAAAATATTGAAATGGATGACAAAGAATCCAAAAAATTCATGTTTAAATTATTAATTAATACAAAGAGTATACAAATAAACAGGTAAAGAAATTAAGGAAGACAATGCGGAATATGAAAGAACAATTTAATAAAAAGAAGTTCTGAAAGAGAACCAAATGGAAAGTTTAGGAAAAAAATTCAATGAATCATACAAAACATTCACTTGAAAGCATCACCTATAAACTACAAGTAGAAGGAAGAATTTCAGGGCTTCATAAAAAGGTAGATGAACTAACATATAAATAGAGTAATAATGAAAACTAGAAGAAATCATAAGCAGGACATACAAGATCTCTGAGACAACATTAAAAGACCAAACATTCAATCACAGGAATAGACAAGAGGGTCACACGTGGGCCAATGAGACAGAAAACCTATTCAGTGAAATAATAGAGAATATTTCCCACATTTTGGGAATAATATAGACATCCATATCAGACAGATGGACTAGTGGAATGCAATAGAGGATCCAGTAACAAACTCATAGTCATCTGAAAAAAGAGACAAAAATGCATGTTGGAGAAAAGAGTCACTTCAACAAATAGTGCTGGGAAAACTTGAAATCTACCTGTAGAAGATTCCTGTTTTAGTTAGCTTTTTTGCCACTATGATCAAAAGACCTAACAAACCATTTTAGAGGAGGAAAGTTTATTTGGGGGCTCATGGTTTGAGAGGTTCTCAGTTCACAGAAATCCAGATCCATTCCTCGGGGCTAGAGCTAAGGCAGAACATCATGGTGGAAGATGAAGGTGGAGGGAAGAAGCTAGAGACATCACACCAGGAACCAACCAAATGGTCTCTACTCATCACTGCAAACTATATACCCCAAGGGTACACCCCCAATGATACTTCTTCAACCACACCCTACCTGGCTACAGTTACCACTCAATTAATCCCTATTCAGGGGATTAATTCAGTGATTGGGTTAAGAATTTCATAACCCAGTCATTTCTGTAAATTTTCTTGCATTGTTTCATACATGAGCTTTTGGGGGACATCTCATATCTAAACCACAAAACTATCTCACTCTGTACAATGATCAACTGAAAATGGATCAAAGATCTAGAGGAAAACATAGGAGAAACACTTCAAGATACAGATATAGGCAACAATTTTCTGATTAGGTCTCCATTAGCTTGGGAAATAACATAAAGAATTGACAAATGGAATTATATCAAGTCAAAAAACTTCTGCACAGCATAGGGAACAATAAACAGAATGAAGAGATAAACTGAGGAATGGGAAAAATATTTTTGTGGGCTATTAATATGACATAGAATTAATATCCAGAATATATAAAGATCTCAAAAACTGAACAGCAAAAGAACAACTAATTCAATCAACAAGTGGACAAATAAACTGAATAAACATTTCTCAAAGGAAGAGACACAAATGGCCAATAAAATATTTTGAAAATTCTCAACATCATTAGCCATCGGAAAAATGCAATCAGAACTACATTGTGATACCATTTCACCCCAATCAAAATGGCTATTAACAAGACAATAAAAAATAACAAATGCTGGCAAGGATGAGGGAAAAAGAACCCTTACACTCTGTTGGTAAGAATGTAAATTAGTATTGTACTATGGAAAACATTATAAAGTTTCCCTAAGAAACTAAAAATAGAGCTAACATATAATCTAGCTATCCCACTCCTGGGTTTGTAATCAAAGGAATCAAAATCAGCATACAGGATATACCAGCATAGTTGTGTTTATGCATCACTAATGACATTAGCCAATTTATGAAATCAGCCCATTAATTAGGACCTTTAATAGATGAGCAGATAAAGAAACTGTGGTATATCTACACAATGAAGTATTATTCAGCCATAAAGAAGAATGAAATTATTTCATTTTCAGGAAAATGAATGGAACTGGATACAATCATGTTAAACAAAATAAAATAAGCCAAACTCAAAAGGACCAGCATTGCATGTTTATTTATTTATCAATTGATAGATAGATAGATATTTCAAAGGGCTGCACTAAAGTATAAGGGACCTATTACAGAAGGGGAAGAGGACCAGGAGAAGCTGGTATGATGGTACAAGAGGAGAGGAGGGAGGATGAATAGGATCAAAGTATGGTATATGCATATACAGATGTGTCATAAGGCAACCCACTAATTTGCACAATTAATATGTGCTAAAAATTATAATTTTAAAAGAGGAAAATAGAATATTCTTTGTTTTTTACTGATTCTGAGGATCAAATTGATTTATTAAATGGATCAAATTATTATCAATTCTATGGAACTGTAGAAAAATATTTCTCTTAAATGTATAGAAATATATATAGGATAATCAAAAGTATAAATCTTTCATTTCTTTTCTTTTAATTCCTCTGATGCCTTTTATTTGAGAGTACAACCACCATATAATCTGACTTAATTAATTGCATCCCTAATATAAATGAAATTCAGAAATAACATAAAATACCTTTAATATTTGTCTATGTATATTGCTGAGTGTGTGAGCATATGATTCCTGGATTATAATATAGAAATATGTAAAGCAAGCACAATTAAAAATTAAGTAGTACTTTATTAGAAGAAACAAAGAAATAGGAAACATTTTTATTTATAATTTTAGAAATTACAATGAATGTGATAATTATCAATGAGCTTGAAAAAAGTGTTTTGTACTTGTGAACCTATTTCTTCATGTAGGTTTTAATGAACAGTACAAAACTTCCCTTCCATAATATGCTATGTTTATTCTTAGGAATTGTAATAAATATTGAAATATTGCAAAAGTATTTTGTTTAATTGCAAGATAAAGTTAGGTTTTAGACTTAGATGACTATTATCAAATATTTCAACTTATATGCCTAATATTAGGAAACTCAAAGTCTTATTGGACATTGAAATCTAATCTTCATTTTCTGAGAATGACCTACCATTTGTAGAGTGTCTGGTGAGTTTGACTTCTTGTTAATAACAGACAAGAAAAAAAAAAATCCACTCACATGGGGCACCATTGATATCTAACAGGTGTCAGTTAACTATGAAACCTGCCCTCCATCTTGTTTTAAATGGCCCAGAAATTAAGAATGGTTTTAGATTTATGAAGGGTTGAAGAAAGAAAAGCAGAAAAGAAGAAACTGAAGGAGGGGAAGGGAGAGGGCAAGAGGAAAGAAAAAAAGAAGACTGAATAGCAGAGGTATTTACTATCTGGCTCTTATAGAAAATGATGTTTATCAAACTGTGTACATACTGACACATTTTTTTCATCTCATTCATCACAAAAGGGCTAGACATGCTCCCAAAACATAAAGGTACATAAAAAGTAATTATGTAAAAGAAGGAAGAAAGAGGTACTATGATTAGAGTCTTTAACTGGACCCACCTTTTGACCCAGTTATCCCACTCCTTGGTTTATACCCAAAGGACTTAAAATTAGCATACTACAGTAATGCAGCCACACCAATATTTATAGCAGCTCAATTTACAATAGCTAAATTGTGGAACTAACCTAAATGCCCTTCAACAGATGAATGGATAAAGATTCTCATATCTATCTTAATGTTATTGTCTCTGTTCAACTTACCCTTATACATGAATCATACAAAGGGGCAGGGATTTAGTTTTGATAATTTTTAAGCAGTGAGTCTCAGTGTTAAAAAGATAAGTATTGATATATTTTGGTAACATACTAAACAGAAAAAGATATGACTCTGTCAGCAATCTATATCTGTATATAGATAGCTGCACGTAGCCAACACTTAAAAAAATTTAAGGCATATTGAAGTAGACTGAAGTGTAAGGTACAATAAAATCTGGGTTTTAAATTGATTAAATCAAGTAATATAAAATGAATAACACTATAGAAACAATCACCATAAAAAGTTTATTCATTCCTTTTCCCTTGGTGAAGCTCTCAAAGAACTGCATGGTATGATTAATAGATGGTTATACACATACAAATGTCACATATTTCATAGATTGGTCTTAATAGACATCACACCATATTTAATTAGGGTTAGTGTCAGCACAACCCTTTTAAGGGTAGATATCTCTGTGGCATTATTAATATATTCACTCTTGGTACTGGTATGATAAAACTTGAAATAACATATCATACAGGATCATTTCTATAGTTTTTAATTCATTTTTCTATCTATTGTAATAATCAAAGAGTTGTGAACTCTGCCATATCTTAAATCTTTTTGGGACTGTAAAAGATGTTATTACTTCTGAATCACTTTGACACCTCCAACTCAAAAAGATAGATTCCCCAGATTACATATTACATTATTATTTAATCAGTATGTTTCCTCTCTTACTTTATGTCTTATTGCACTTATAATACTTATATGCAGCTGGGCATATCTTCATTTTACTTTCTATTTCCCAGAAGAGTATATGATATGTTGCAATGCAAATGAAGTGAAAATCATGGGAGCAAGTAGTGAGCGGATTCGCACTGAAATATTCCTTTGTTTAAAATTGGCATACTTTACTAATGGCAATAAAACTAAAATATTCCTTATTGAATTCATTATGTCCTCTTATTATTGCCATTTTTCATTTACAACATGTACACTAGTCGCTAAGTATTAGAAATTTATTAGATGGCAATATACAAGAAAGGTGAATTAATTATGTTCATTAATGTGTGTGAGTGTGTGTGTGTGTGCGTGTGTGTGTGTGTGTGTGTGTGTATCTGACTGTGCCTGTGTAACTGTATTCCACCAAAGTAAATTTTTTTTTATGTATCCAGGAGGGTAGAATGTCTTCTGGTTAACATAAATGTACTTTAAATAAAACTTCAACTATAATTTGCTTGTTTTGATCTTATTAAGTTCCATCATGCTTGTACAGCTCAGTGTGGAAATTTTGTATGCAGCTTTTAGTAATACAAATATACTTTGTGAACTGAAAAGTGTAAGGGAATTTTTTAGCATGATTCATGATACTTCTGTTTAGTGGAAGGGGATAATGATTTCTCTCTAGAACTGTGAGTTTCTTTGGACACTACTGAGTACCAAAGCAACAGAAAGCTTAACATGAAAGGATTTTTGAAACTATTTCTTCCCAGTGAATGCCAAATCATTCTTATGATTCTTTCAAAAATGTATTAAAAGTACTTATTGCCTAGCAAACAAATTTGGTATTGATTGTGCCATTTTCTGAAATGGTTAATCTTTAATTGTGCTGTTTCTTATAGGAATTCCTTTATCAAAGACTGCTTGCAGCAGTTTCCTAAACGCTTGTTCTATCAAAACATGTCCTGCATCATTCTTTGCTTTTACTTTGCTTAGAAACTCTGTATATCCAAGTACATTCACAGTAGAATACACTATTATTACTTAAGCCCTCAGAAAATGGAAGTGAACCCTTTCCTTATATAGAAGTTCATTGACTTGATCTTCTATTTATATAAATATGTTATTAACCAAAAGATTTGCTTTTATTTAGCATTTTAATGCCAATGCCCTCACATTCCAGTCTAAAGTTTAGTATCATTTCATGATATTAATACTATCAATATTGCTTATAGTATTAACACTATTATGACTATTATTAATAGTATTAACATTAAGATTAGGGTAATCTCAGTAGCATTAATACAAACTTTAAATAACTTATAAAAAAAGAAAAAGGTACTCAAATAATATATTTACAGAACTTTAATGGCGATTGAAAAGTAATTTAAAGACATTATTAATTATCATTTATTGACCACAACATTAGCCACTAATGAATGATATTGAAAATAAAGCCCTTTAAATATCACTAGGCACATCTTCATAACTGACATCTAGGTGTAACAAAAATATAACCATTAGATATTCCTGAAAAGAAAAACTAGCAAGTGTTTCAATATATTTGAGAAATATTCTAAGTAGCTGTTTCCTCACCAATTCATTATTTGATTCCATAAGTACCTTTCTTGTTCTCTAAATTATTTTGTTATATCAGTAACTTAGTATTCAGTCCAAGCAATTGCAGAATATTAGATAAAAATATTTTTATCTGATATTGCAAAATTACAGGAATCTGTTGCCATTGCAATTGATTTTAGTGATACTTTAATAAAAAACCAAAAGTCTTCTTACTGATGTTACTACACAAATAAAACTGTTAAAATAAACATTAAACATTTCTATGAAAAGTTTCACATTTCATGCATTTTTTTTCATACTTAGATTTGTTTTCAGGTAAAGGAAATATAGTGATTAGCTTAGAATGGTCCATAACTCACATATTTAGTTTGTTTTCTGGATTTGGTTTTAAATTAGATATCAGGTAGTATACTATGCATCAATGGACTAAATTCAGTCTCATTTCTAAGAATGGTATTGGACAGCTCTGACTAGTCTCTCTAGAAATTAGGAGTGGGAAATGGGGTACAGAAGATTTAAATAAACAAAAATTATTTTTTACTGACCTGATCAAATTTTAGATGCACATTATAGTTAATTTAATGTCTGCATTTCCACCCATTTATTTTTAATAAATTATCTAGTCACCAATTCAGTTATCTCTTACATTTTTTCCCTCTCTATGGAACAAGTGCATTCTAGCATCCCTGAGGACTTCAAAAGGAAAAAAAATCTGCTTAATTTTTCCTCCTTCAACAAAAACTTTTGCATTCTTCACTAACTGTGTGATTTTCCAGAATATATAAAGAACTCAAAAAACTCTACACCAAGAATACAAATAACTCAATCAACAAATGGGCTAAGGAAATGAACAGACACTTCACAGAAGAAGATCTACAAGCAATCAACATATATATGAAAAAGTGTTCAACATCTCTAGTAATAAGAGAAATGCAAATCAAAACTACCCTAAGATTCCATCTCACACCAATTAGAATGGCGATTATCAAGAATACAAGCAACAACAGGTGTTGGAGAGGATGTGGGGAAAAAGGTACACTCATACATTGCTGGTGGGGCTGCAAATTAGTGCAGCCACTCTGGAAAGCAGTATGGAGATTCCTTAGAAAACTTGGAATGGAACCACCATTTGACCCAGCTATCCCACTCCTTGGCCTATACCCAAAGGACTTAAAATCAGCATGCTGCAGAGATACGGCCACATCAATGTTCATAGCTGCTCAATTCACAATAGCCAGGTTGTGGAACCAACCTAGATGCCCTTCAATTGATGAATGGATAAAGAAACTGTGGCATATATATACAATGGAATATTACTCCGCCATAAAGAAGGATAAAATTATGGCATTTGCAGGCAAATGGATGAAATTGGAGAATATCATGCTAAGTGAGATAAGCCAATCTCAAAAAACTAAAGGACGAATGATCTCACTGATAAGTGGATGATGACACATAATGGGAGTTGGGAGGGGGACAAGAATGAAGGAAGGAGGGACTGTATAGAGGGAAAAGAGGGGTGGGAGGGGTGTGGGAAAGAAAAAAAATAACAGAATGAATCAAAAACTATTACCCTAGGTAAATGTATGATTACAAAAATGGTATGCCTCTACTTCATGTGCAGAGAAACAAGATGTATCCCACTTGTTTACAATAAAAATGAATAAAAAATTTGAACTCTTCAAATATTTTTGTACATTAATATATCAAACATTTGTTCACATTTCTTATATGTAGCAAAATCCAACACTACACTTTTGTGATTATCAAAAGTTGGAAATATATTTGGAACTTACGCATATAATATAAATTATCATACGAAGTAAAACATTTCAATTTGAGATTAGAGAAAATACAACAAGGATATCAACTATAAAGTTTTAAGTAAATAGTTGTGGGATATTTACAGCAAAGAATAAACAATTAATAAAGGTGATGGACCATGTGTACCTGACTACGGAAATTCCCCCCAAAAATTCATCAATTAAAACATTGTGAAAATAAAACTTCTCAATGAACACAGATGCTAATAGATCTTGTAGTAGCCTGATTCTTTGACAAGCATGCAATTTTGGTACAGGATTACTTGTAATACAGAGCCATTAGAATGAGTCTTTTAAAATGACATTTAAAACATTAAAATGTTTTCTTCCTGACATGAAACACAGAAAAAACTGAATAGCATGGTACTGCTGAAGAGACTACAATCCATCATAACAAACTGTCAGATGACAAAAATTTCAGTGGCTAGTTGTCACTTGTGCCTTAAAAATGGGACATGACTTAAATAGATATAAATTACTGATAAAATGGTGATTATAATAAGGGACTGTTTCACGGAAGATGCCAGCAGATAAAAGCAAAGGTTATAGATTCCACCATATAGATGGTCAAATGAGGCAGACTTATCAGAGGTAACAAAGGGTTACTTAGTCAAATTAAACTGCCTTCCACCTGGTGATATTACCAACATGTAGGAATAAGATCCCCATAAGCCTCAGAGGAGTGTTTAATGTATTCCTAGCCAATGGTTCAGAAGTTCACATTGGTTTAAGAAACTGGAAAATACCATAGCACATTCCTAAGTGGTATTCACTTCACTACTGGCTGAATTGAAAGTCCATCACCCAGGTCAATTTCTCTTTCATAACTTGAGCACATTATACTAGTAAACTAATGGACCCATGCTTCCCCTGCTACTGTGAATGGCAGGGTTATCATATAAGTTTATTATCATCATAATTTCATCAAACCAGATCTTTGAAAAAGTTGAAGACAAGGCAAAGATGAGAAAGGGAAGAAGGAAGAGGAGGAAGAGGAGGAAATGCTGAGGAAGAAAAGAAGGATAAAAAAGAAGAAATCATATTTAGGATGAAACAGACATAATGGCACATGACTAAATTTTTCAAGATTATAGAAAGAGAGTAAAATAACTAATAAACACATTCAAAAGGCAGAATATAAGCAAAGTGTGAGTAAATGCAAGGTAATTAATTGAGAAATGAATACTCTAAATGTCTCTCTCTCTCTCTCACACACACACACACACACACACACACACACACTTACACACACACACAAAACAAGTTAATGAAATTTATTCACAACCAAGAAAAGAACTAGGGAACCATGCAAACCATTTTACAACAAAATGTTGATTTCAAAATACTATGAAAATCCTAAAACCAAACTTCGAAATATCATCATCTCATCTTTAAAAATATCATCTAGTATTTTGTGGTGTTACTCTGCAATTTGAAATGATTACTCCTAAACCATAACATATTTGTCAAAACCAGTTTATCACCCCTATTTCAGAATTTATTACCTCTATAAGAGCAGAGTTAGATACTGTTAGACAAATATTGACATGCAGTTGTCAATGAACTATAAAATATAGGGTCTTACTGATTCCAACTGCACTTTGTGCCTCCATTTCATTTATTTCCCAAATAGTGATATTTTTCTAATTGCAACTAATTATAGCTTAACTTGTTGCTCTGCCTACCTCCGTAAAGAAATAATGAAGGATTCTCTCCACTTTAAACCCTTCTCCCTCTCCACCACATACACAATGGGAAAAACTTCAAACGTGAAAGTCCAAGACCGAGAAAAAATATAATCAAATGTTCCAATTCTAACTGAAAACTACCTTGCAAACATGTATAGGGAAGATGTGACCTGAATGCTAATCCTTCCCCATGATCCCTTTTTTCGAATCACTTTTCCCCTGAGGCAAACAGGTGCTGGAATTGAGGGTGATTAGTGTAAGTGAGAGTTTAGTGCAAATTGGATGCCAACGAAACAGGGCCGATCTCTTCATATGGAGAAATGTGTGGGAGGAAAATGATCACTGTGACATGGAAAACACTAAGTCTCTGTGGGGAAAAGCTGCTACCTTATTTTCAAATCTGATCAGAGTCACACTCATTTGTAGGGCAGGATTTGATAGTTACATATGGTAATCAGTGAAATAAATGAACCATTTAGTATTCCAAGCTTGCGATACTTGGCTTTGTAGAGAGACTGCTGTTACATTTCATTTCCAATCTCGTTTGTGGAAATAGAATAATGTTGGATGGTTTTATTCACATCCTCACTCATGCATGCTATAGATTCCATGAGGTCTTGGAAAGTAGAGGGAAACAAGATCCAAGATCTGACCTCATTTAACATCTCCCTATCACCTTGAGGAGGTATCCTTCACATAAACTTCTGCAACTAGTAGAATCTGGAACTGCTACTGTCTTGTCTTTATTTTCTCCTTTCTCCTTCCTCCCTCCCCATTCCTACCACGCTCGAAGCTTCCAATATGGACTGAACTCTCCCTCTTGTCCCGACCCACGGGACATCAACGCGGAACGGCAAACCTAAGAGAGAAGGAATGAAGGGACAAGAGACGCAGGGAGAGGCAGCAAGACAGGAATTCTGATCAAGCTGCAAATTTTTATTGTTCACACAGGGGTATTTATATGCTCAGGGAATGAGGGGTATGACGAGGTGCATCCTGGTTGGCTGTGTTCTTCTATTGGGCTCCTGATAGGCTGCAAGTTCGCGCCGGCGGGAAGGTGAGGTTCGCAACGGCGGGAAGGTGAAGTCCCGGAAGAGAAGCAAGGATGGCACCATAGGCGCCATACTGTCAGAATTATCAGCCAGGAGCGGGGAGGGGCGCTGCTGCTTATTGTAAAGGTCAGAATGTTCTCAGAATGAGAACTTCTTGGTCCCTGACATTTCCCCCTTTCTTATATAAAATTATTGACCATTTTTCGATAGCCATATTTTAAGGGGGTGATAGAGGTTATGTGGCGAGACGGGGGCACAGCTTGCCTGAACAGGTATAGGGCTGGAGTGACAATCCCTTGGGAACTGCGCCTGTCTTAGGTTGTCCGTGATAGAGCAACATCCTTACCCGTCATTGGATAATGAGGCTCTAGCCCTCATTTCCTGTCTTAGGTTGGTATGAGCTCTTACGAATCTTACCCGTCATTGGCTGTCCAGTTCAGCTCACAGGGGTGATGGTCTTTTAAGATCACCATCACAATCCATCATCTCCAGTCAATGGTAATGAACCTGAATAGGTTTCGCCTGTATAGCCTCAATTTGAACTTTAAGAAAAGCCATGATCTTGTTGAATATCAAAGGACCTATAGATAAAATAAGCAGCAAGCAAAGGAGGAGACCTTAGCAGGGTCCTCAAGTCCTGCATGGCTGTGGGAGAGCAGTGAACAGGCAGCCATTATCCAGAGAAGCAATGGTGTGCAGTCACAGGGTCTGTCATTCAGGGGATTTTTCGCATAGATTGTTGGCTGCATCTATAAGAGAGGAAGATTCATCCTCAGGGGGAAGGTTTCCGTCCCTGGGTTGTGGTAAATCATTGACCAGGTTTCCGTCCCTGGGTTCTGGTAACCATCTTGGGGCTGCTTGTTCTTGATCTAAAATACAAGCTGAGCCTCGTCCCCAAATGAGGAGGGGATCTGGGCCTTTCCATTTATTTGTTAAAGGATCGCGCCACATAACAGATGGGCGAGCAGAATTAGAAGAGGGATGCCAATGTCTGTCTGCGGTCGAATGTCCTTCATTGTCTAGGGTAAGAAAGTTAAGAGCAAATAATGCATGATTAAGGCGATCCCTGGGAGTGGTAAATGCAAGGGAAGAGGCCTTAAGGCGGGTAAGCCAGGTTTTTAAGGTGAGGTGTGCACGTTCCACAATGCCTTGACCTTGAGGGTTATATGGAATTCCAGTAGTATGAGAGATTTGAAGAGTGGCACAAAACTGTTTGAACTTGGTACTGGTATATGCAGGGCCATTATCTGTCTTAATATGTACTGGCTTTCCCATTATGGAAAAGGCTGAGACAAGATGAGAAATGACATCCTTGGTAGCTTCTCCGCAATGCGGTGATGCAAAAATAAAGCCACTAAAGGTATCTATGGAAACATGTATGTACTTTGTTTTCCCAAATTCAGGAAAGTGAGTAACATCCATCTGCCAAATCTGATTGGGCAGTAATCCTCGAGGGTTAACACCCAGATGTTGAATAGGAAGGGAGACAACGCAAGCAGGACACGCTTTTACAATTTCCCTTGCTTGTTGCCTGGTAATTTTACAGAGTAACCGAAGGCTCTGAGAATTTAAGTGGTGAAGTTTGTGTAAATCTGTGGCCTCTTGGATGGATCCAATAAGAACTGGGAAAAGGGACCGAGTGGCTGCATCAGCCTGAGCATTACCCCGTGATAGGGGACCGGGAAGATCAGAATGTGCTCTAATGTGTCCTAAGAAAAATGGATGTTTTCTAGCCTGAATTAGTTGTTGAAGCTGGTTAAACAAAAAGGCTGCATTGGAGGAAGCCTTAATGGCGGGTGAAATCTCCAATAGGGGCACAGAATGGGCAATGTAAGCACTGTCTGTATAAATATTAATAGGTTTATCAAAAAATGTCATAAAGACTTGTGTTATAGCAAACAATTCTACAAGCTGTGCTGATGGATAAGCAGTGTCAAAGGTGGTAGGCTGATTATCAACAACAAAGGCTGCACGGCCATTGCTGGAGCCATCTGTAAAAACAGTAAGGGCTTGTGGAATAGGAGCCTTCCGAGTAACCCGAGGAAAAATAAATGGATGTAACTGAGCAAAATGCAAAAGGGGGTCATTGGGAAGGTGGTTATCGATTATTCCCAAAAAGCCTGATAGAGCAATACCCCATTCATCCCTCGTCTGTAGCAAAAATTGGGTTTGATCCTTAGTGTATGGAATCAGAATGTTATCAGGGTCTTTGCCAAAATGTTGTCGAGAAAGCAAGCGACCTTTAATAATGATAGAAGCTACCTGAGCAGGATAGACAGCAATAACTTTAGAGGATGTGGCGGGCAAATGAACCCAGAGCAAGGGGCAACCCTTATTTTTAAAATGTGGATCCCGCTGCCAGAATAGTCCCATGGGTGTATGAGGGGTGTGTAATATAACCAAAACCAAAGGAAGGTTATAAGATATTTGTGTAACAAATTGTTGAGCGATGGCTTCTGTGACTTGAATTAATGCTTGCCGTGCCTCGGGAGTAAGCTCTCGAGGAGAAGAAGGGTCAGAATCTCCCCTTAAAATATCATTAAGAGGCAAAAGCACATAGGTGGGTAGTTTTAAATATGGTCTTAGCCATTGGATATCCCCTAGTAGTTTTTGGAAATCGTTAAGAGTGTGGAGATAGTCCACACGCAATTGTATATTAGGGATTTGAATTTGATTAGTTTGAAGTTTGAGGCCCAAGTAGGTGTAGGGGTCCTGTGTTTGAACCTTATCAGGGGCTATCTGAAGTCCCAAGGCAGTAAGGGCTTTATAGAGATCCAAATAACAATTGTTAAGATCATAGGTATTAGGTGCAGCAATTAACAAATCATCCATATAATGTAATATATAAACTTGTGGCCACCGCTCTCTCACAGGGTCTACTGCTTGAGCAACATATTTTTGGCAAAGACTAGGGCTGTTAGCCATACCCTGGGGAAGGACCTTCCATTGAAATCTTTGCATAGGGCCCTGAAGATTGATGCGGGGGAGGCTGAAAGCAAAATAGGGTCTGTCATCAGGATGTAAAGGAATAGTAAAAAAGCAATCTTTTAAGTCGATGACCATTTTATAATAGTCCCTAGGAATAGCTACCGGTGTAGGGATGCCTGGCTGTAATGCCCCCATCGGGCGCATAACCTTATTGATAGCGCAAATCCTGTAAAAGGTGCCATTTGCCTGATTTCTTCTTAATAACAAAAATAGGAGTATTCCAGGGTGAGGTTGAGGGTTCCACATGGCCGGCCGTCAACTGTTCCTATACTAACATGGAGGCAGCCTCTAATTTTTCTTGGGTAAGGGGCCACTGATCCATCCACACAGGAGTTTGAGTTTCCCAAATAATTTTGTCTGCATGGGGTACAGGAGGGTCAGGGACCGACACTAAAAATCCACATACCCAAGTCCAAATTTGTCTGTTTTTTGTATGGGCTGTACAGGCTCAACCTGTCCTTGTCCTAGCCTCCCAAGGCCTGTACCAGGGATAAAGCCCATACGAAGCATTTGATGAGTGACTAAAGAGTCGGGACTAGCAAGAATAACTTTCATTTGGCTTAGAATGTCTTGTCCCCAAAGGTTGACAGGGAGATCAGGAACAACGAAGGGGGTAACGGTTCCTTTATTCCCTGTGTTATCTTTTGTGTCAGTCCAATTAAGCACCCTGGAGCTAACTAAGGGGTTTCTTGACTGCCCTATTCCTTTAAGGTCAGTTAGTGATGAGGTGAGGGGCCATTCTGATGGCCAATATTTTTGAGAAATAACTGTGGCGTCCGCACCAGTATCTAGGATCCCTTGGAATTTCTTTCCTTCAATAAATAAGGTAAGAGTGGGTCTTTTGTGGGAGATAGGTTGGACCCAATACACATCAGAGGAACCTAAAGAGGCTGTGTTTCCTGGTGAATTTCCTGAATTGAGGGGAAGGAGTATTAATTGTGCAATTTTTGTTCCTGCAGGGATGGCAGCTACTCCGTTCACAGCTGTGGCCAGTATTTTAATTTCTCCAGTGTAATCATCATCAATGATGCCAGGGAAGACCTGAACACCTTGTAAGGTGGTAGGAGCTCTCCCAAGAATAAGAGCACACATATGAGGTGGAGGGGGGCCTACAACCCCAGTGGGTATTATTTGAGGTCCTTGCATAGAGTCTAATATTGTATCGGTGGAGGCACAGAGGTCCAATCCTGTGCTGCCTGGGGTAGCACGTTGGAGGGAGGTGATTGTGGAGAAGGACAGGGAGCCTGGATTGGGTTGGGAGTCTGAGAGGGAACAAACCTTATTGCCCCTGGGTTTGCTCTGGGGGTGGTCGGGGCCAGGGGCTGGCCCCGAGAGGAGTTTCCCGAGAAGTTAGAGGGAATAGGCTGTCCAAGGGCATTGGTCTTGGATCTACACTCCTTGGCCCAGTGGCGACCTTTACCACATTTAGGGAAAAGGGTGAGCGGAGGTGGTTTAGTCCCTGTTTGAGGAGATATGGGTCCTTGACCCAGTCTCCCTGTTGGGCAGTCTCGCGCAAAATGGCCAGGTTGTTTGCAAGTAAAGCAAGTACGTGGGCCAGGGTGGTGAAGGGCCTTGGTGAAGGCGGCACCAATGGCGAGACCCATGGCATGGGCTGTTCCTACCCTGGCACACAGCCTAATGAAGTCAGAAAGGTCCCCTTTATCTTTGTGGGGCCGAAGAACTTCTTGACATATTGGGTTGGCATTTTCAAAGGCAAGATATTTTACAAAGGAGCTCTCGTTTTCACTTGGTCCAAGTAAGCGCTCCGCAGTTAGATTAAGCCGGGCAACAAAGTCACTGTAAGGCTCGTCAGGACCCTGACGAATTTTTGCTAGGGAGGTGGTGGCCGAGCCCTTTTGAGGGAGCCGTCTCCAAACATGCAAACCAGCAGTTTGAACCTATGCTAGGAGCCCAGTAGGAAAGCGTGCCTGTTTAGGGTTAGTATCAAATGGCGCATTACCCACTAGTTTAACATAGGTCCAGGATTTAGAGGAAGCCTTGGTTGAATTTTTTTGGGCAGTTTCCCGACAGTATTCCCTAAAGTCTGCGTTCCACAACAGGAAGTCACCCGCACTGAGGGTGGCTCGGGCCAAAAATTTCCAATCATTAGGGGTGAGCCACTGTGTACTATGGTTCTCTAGCAAGGCCAGTGTATAAGGTGCAGTGGGGCCATACTGTGTACAAGCCTTTTTAAGTCTTTCAAGAAAGCGGAGGCTCAGCCTTTTATAAGAACCAAGGGCTCCACTCTGTCCAGAGGTGGGCTCCTCCTCATCCCCTGATTCCTGGTCCTCCTCTTGTTCCCTCTCTGGTTCTACCTCTTGTTCCTCCCCTGATTCCTCTTCCTGACTTCCTTTTAAATTCTCTGCTTCAGTTTGTGCGGGCTGATCTGCTTGACTGCGAGTGACTGGAAAGGCAAGAACAGGCTGACCACGTGGCTTCACCTTACGAGTATTGAGGGGTCTTGGGCCAGTTTGTGTTAACTCCGTGCCCAAGGCCAGTGAGCGAAGCTCGGCATCAAGGGCTTTTAGTTCTTTTAAAAGTTGGATTTGTTCCCGCCTATGTTGGAGAGACTCGCGTAAAGGGGTTAGATTAGGCAAGGGAAGTGGGGAAAAAATGTCTGGGGGGGGCAGTAGGTCCCTGAGGGGCCGGAGCACAAAAGGCAGGGGGTGTATAAGTGGGAAGTGGATTTTTAAGAGGTGGCAGGTCTGGAGAATGGTGTTGAGCCGCTGCCTCCTCCAGGGTAGCCTCCTCCTCTGGGGTCACCTCATCATAGGGATTTAAAACCGGATAAATCTTAGGGGGACTTTTAGGGGACTTTTTTGGTAAGGTGGGGTCTGGGAGGTTCCCGGGGTCTGGGAGGGTCCCAGGGTCCTGAGAAGCTGAGTAGGGGGCATTTGAATACTAACCGAAGGGCATGCCGATGGGGGGCAAGAGGTGGATTGCATTGCCTGCTCCCCAATCTTTACAAGTTTTAAAGTACCACTGTCAAAGGGTGAGCTTTTAAGAATCTCATTAATTAAATTCCAATAAGAAAAGGCAGTGACAGGCACCTTTTGAGGACCAAAAGTCTCATAATAATCTTTGAGGCAGTCTCCTACTCTGAGCCACCTTTTACCATCAATTGACCCCTCGAGGGGAAACCAAGGACACAAATCCTCTATGTATGAAAAGAATGATCTTAAATCCTTTTTCTTAACATGCGCTCCCCGAGTCTTGAGGGCCTCCTCGAGACCCGTCAGAAACAAATCATGTGACGAAACTGCTTGTCCCATGGTGCGTCACTCACCTTGCGCTGGCCTCAATTTCCTCCTGGATCTGACTCCCGGTCGCGTCCACCGAGGCGATCTCGAATCCTGCTTGGCCAAGTCTTCCCCAGAGGGCAGCGTTCGCTTCTCAAACAAAGGCTCGAGCCAACCACGTTGGGCGCCAACTGTCCCGACCCGCGGGACATCAACGCGGAACGGCAAACCTAAGAGAGAAGGAATGAAGGGACAAGAGACACAGGGAGAGGCAGCAAGACAGGAATTCTGATCAAGCTGCAAATTTTTATTGTTCACACAGGGGTATTTATATGCTCAGGGAATGAGGGGTATGACGAGGTGCATCCTGGTTGGCTGTGTTCTTCTATTGGGCTCCTGATAGGCTGCAAGTTCGCACCGGCAGGAAGGTGAGGTTCGCAACGGCGGGAAGGTGAAGTCCCGGAAGAGAAGCAGGGATGGCACCATAGGCGCCATACTGTCAGAATTATCAGCCAGGAGGGGGGAGGGGCGCTGCTGCTTATTGTAAAGGTCAGAATGTTCTCAGAATGAGAACTTCTTGGTCCCTGACACCCTCTGTGTGGCAGGCCTTTTCACTCATGCCTTCTTCACGGGACAACTCAGAGTACGGGGTTGCTCTGAACTTAAACAAGTTAATACCCTGACAGTATATTAGTCTATTTTGTACACCTGTCGAATGGACTCAGTCTATTCAGGCTGAGTCAGGTGTGTGTGTTGGGGTGGAATTTGGTGAAGAAGGTATGGTTTAACATCTTATTGAGGGTTGGCTTACATACAGAACATATAAATTTCATTATTCTATAGAAAAGTTATTTTTTTCCCAATTTCATGCATACCTGTAAAACTACCAAGATCAGATACAGAACATTTCTAACCTTCCAGAAAACTCCATTTTGCCCCTTTGCAGTAAATACACATCCCCTATTTTGGCTTCTGTGTCCATGAATTTTGTCTGAATGTAAAACTGAATTGCAGCATTTTCATGGAATCACACTATAAAGGCTTATGTGTATCTGGTTTGCTTCCTCAATCTGGCCATCTTTACCTTTTGATTAAAGTGTTCATCCTATTTTTATTAAGAGTAATAACTTATAGGTTTAAATATATAAACTCATTTGTTTCACCCTTTTCAGTTTTTAAAAATTTATTATTATTTCTGTCTTGTATTAATTTTAAAATTTTAATTTAATGCTTACTAATACTCTTTATAGTAAGTAACTATGACATTGGAATTAAAATTAACAATTTCTCCATAATACAAATACTTTCCAACATGGACTTCATTTGATAAAACTACTCTTTGTACTATTATTATCATATATTTTAATTTCATAAATTCTCAATTTTCAAGCTATTTTGCTTTTGCTTCTATAGGTAGTTAATAGTCTCTAACACATACTCACATATATTCTACATACTTGTTTTCAGAATATTTATACTTCCATCTGGGATGATATTTTTCTATCTGATATTCTTTTATTTTATCCTAAAGAACTATATTACCATATTTTTACTGATCTGGACCTAATGAAGTATCTCAACATCTGTTTTTCTAAAAAAAATCTTTATTTTCCCTTCATATCTGTAGGATATTTTTAATAAGCATATAATTTTAGATTAATGGTTTCTTTTCTCATTTGTCTCTCTTTTTTTAAGTACATCAGCACTTGAAAGATGGCATTTCGTTGCATTCTGGTTTATAGGTGATATTGAAAACTCATTTACCAGTCTTATTATCACTTTCCTGGAGTCACTGAGTGTATTTTATCCATAGCTACCCCTCAGAAGTTTTCCTTGCTACTTATTAATGGTAAGAATTTGACTATGGTTTTTATACATTCGTGCCTTCCCTTACACAATACTATTTGGATATATTTATACAATGAAATGTTACTCAACTATTGTAAATAATGATTTTGACTGGGAAAACATGAACTAAGTTCTTAAATGGAGATTTTTGAAAGAAACAATATATATATAAAGTTCTAAAACATAAACTAAACTTTGGTGGAAAATACCATTCTAATTTGTGGGTCAATGCATGATAGGAAAGGAACATAAGGGGACTTTACAAAGTGGTGATAATGTTTTATTTTTCACTGCAGCTTTTGGTCAAAACTCATTAAAGGGCTCACTTGAAAATTGGTACATTTCATTGTATATAAAATGAATCTTATAAAAATGTGTTGACAGTATTAAACTTTAGTTTTACTGATATGTGTGATTACATATTTAGGCATAAAGTACATTGATGTAACTTTGAAATGAATCAAACAGTAAAACTGACTAATGGATGGGTAGATTTATGGGTAAATGGAGATAGTGTAATGTTTCATAGTTGGTGTCCTCAAACCTAATAACATCATCAGTAGTGATGTTAAAGGTGAATATTCCTTCTTATCATATTAAAATTTCTTATGTTTTAAAAGAATTCCATTATCACCAGTATCAATGGATTCAAATTGCAATAACAAAGACCTTGTAAGTTTTGTTGATTTTTTGAAAATGTCTCCCACATTATGACACAATACACTTTGAATATTTCAAGGTATATTTTGTTAGAAAATTATTTGGATTACCTTATATGCCATTGATTGCAAATATTTCCAAGATAGCTTCTTTGAGGGGCAAGGTACCCCCACTCCCATGGGCACCAGTTTTGGGTTCCCCAATTCTGTGTGTGTTCTGTTTCTTAAATTTACTTTTTACTCAAAAAAGAAAGAGCTTCTTTGATGCAACTTTTATCTTAAAATTACATATAACTCCTTAGTCTTATCAAACCAAAATACTGCTTATAAGAAGGCAAAATATTAGGCATTTAAAATCTGCTCTGAGATTTTTAATGATTAAACATTAAATACTAATGATAATATCTTTAGTGATTTTAATACTGCCCATTCTAAAAAGGAATTTGCAACTTGTTTTTAAATATCACATAAGATTAAATGGAGAAATGAAAATAATAAGCTTGGAAAAGCATTGTCTGTAGATTGTTTTGATGTTACATATATTAATAAAAATTACCAATGAAGTTGGTAATAATCTATATTGTTTCAGTGAACTTACTGAAACATTATGAATTTGATTGATAACATGCATGGTAATTTGTCTTCCAACAAAATTATAAATATTTAAGAGCTAGAATCCATTTGAGTTTTCAAAAGTTAATTTAAATTTAAATATTCATTCACAGATAAGCTATTATAACTAGCTACTGACAAAAGATTTAACATAAATTTTGAAAATATGGCCTTGACGCCGTCCAGTGGAGTCAATTTGGCGCGGGAGATAAACGAGTAGCAAGACTCTTGAATTCTGAACGGTTTATTGTAGATTCAGGAAACCCGGGTACACCCACACTGGAGGAGAGCTGGCTTATATCCCCTCCAGGAGGTGAAGGGTAGGGCTGAAGCCAATTATTAGGTGAGGAGCTAGCTGTCCAATCATGGTAAAGGTCAAAACAAGCAGGCACAATCAGGAGCACTCGGGAACACCTGTGCACACATTGTATGCGTGGGCTTAATTGAATACGGCCAATGATAAATCACCTGGGTGCGCTTATGTTAATCTACCTCCTCACCACGATGTGATCAAAACAACCTCTGGATGGCTGCCAAGCGCCATCTTGGCATAGTCCGCATGGCATAGCCCCCAACATGGCCTTACTTGCTTCACTTTAGAAAAAAGATAAAGATGAATGTTCTTTGCTTTCTAAAATCGTTACATCTTTTGTCATTTCACCAAGATATTTCCATGAGGTCAGTTTCTCTACTGAGAATTATGATTGTGTAAGGAAAATAAAGTAATGGTGATTTTCCATAAAAATCAGTGACATGTGTTCTCTTTCAATGAAAACAATGGGTATTAATATTTAAATTTTAATGTCAGAAATGAGATTGCTTCTTCCTTCTTAACCTATCTATAGCTTCATGTTATTTGGAGAGAAATGAAAGCTTAGTAGGACTTTAAGTTTTTTATTAGAGCAAATGGAAGGACAGAATACCCACAATTATTATAGGACCATGGCAAAAGGAGCAGTGTACGTGTGTGTGTGTGTGTGTGTGTGTGTGTGTGTGTGTGTGTGTTGGAGTACAGAAGCTCAGTGTACCCTGAGTCAGGATCCTTATGTCTACACAGAAATGTAGCTGTTGATTATGAGGGTATTTAGAGTGCAGAGAAATTCAGGCTGGATTTATAAATTTGGGTACTATCCTATTATGAGAGTAATTTAGAGACATGAAAATGGAAGAAATCCCTGAGCGTGTATAGGTAGACAAGGAAGACAACCAAAGACCTAAAGGAAACTGGGGAACTGGGGGAATTAGTAAATGAAACTGAGAAAGAAATAATTTTGTGAGCTCGAGGATAGCCAGGGGAGTAGCCTATGGGGGAAATAAAAGACACATAGGTTTTGAGGAGGACGTGATTCACCCATAACAAATGCAGCTGCTGATTTAAATTAAATGAAATCTGACAGTTAATTAGATTTAGCAAAAGTGAGGTCTTGGGTCAGGCATGGTGGTACACATCTATAATCCGAGCTACTCAGCAGTCTGAGGCAGTAGGACCCCAGCTGTTTAATGAGACCCTCAGTAACTTAGCACCAAGTACACACACACACGCACCCACCCCCCCCCCACACACACACACACACATACACACACCAAAACAACCAAAAAGAAAGAAACAATAAAATGAGGTCTCTGATGATTTAGGCAGGAGCTGCTTAAATGGAGACACAGAGGCAAATGTCAATCACCTAGACTTGGTTTTAGAAATTGGAATGGCGCCACCATTTGACCCACTCCGTAGTATATACCCAAAGGACTTAAAATCAGAATGCTACAGTGACCCAGCCACATTATTGCTTATAGCAGTTCAATTCACAATTGTGAAGCTATGGAACCAAACTAGGTGCCCTTCAACAGATGAATGGATGAAGAAAATGTACTATATATACACAATGGAATACTCCTCAGCCATAAAGAAGAATGAAAGTACGGCATTTGCCGGTAAATGGAGGAATTGGAGAATATCATGTTAAGAGAAATGATCCATTCCCCACCACCCCCCCCCCAAAAAAAAAAAAACCTCCAAATTTTCTCTCTAGTGTGTGGATACTGACACACAAAAGAGGAAGGGAATAGAAGTTCATTGGATTGGACAAAGCAGAATGAAGAGAAGAGGGGGATGGGACTAGGAAAGACAGTAGAATGAATGGGAGAAAACTCTACTATGTACGTATACAAATACACCACCTGTGAAACTCTACATCACGTACAACTAAAAGAATGGGATCCTAATTAGAATAAGTTCTACTCCATGTATGCATAAGAGGTCAAAATACACTATACTGTCATGTATATCTATAAAGAACAAATTTAAAAATTAGAAAAAATGTTTTAGAGAGAATGAGATGAAAAAACTTAAAGGCTACCTGATCGTTACTTCAAAAAATTAAATATAAATGGAAGGCTAGAGCTGGGCTTATTGATAAGGAGTAAACTAGTTCCCAAGACAAAGAAATAACATGCATACTCAATTGTTATTTTGCTTATAAAGTATTCTGAATTTCACAAAACAAACTTTATGATGTCTCAATAAGTACTTAAATCTTCAACATTTGCATTTTCTAACCTAATATCTATTTTTTCTACTTGATTCTTATAAAATAGTCATAGAATAAAATTAGAATAATTTGAAGTGACTATAAGAGAACACTAGTTCTGCACTCATTTAATGAGATGACAGCTTTTGAAGAGTGAGTACAAGTATAGCATATGTCTAATTAATTAGAGAAAAACTGCTGATTCCATTAGAAACAAGAATGTCTGCCTTCTAGCGAAAATTTATTTGCTGTGTATAGTAATCACTATTTCTATTATGTAAGTATAAATTTTATTTTCTAGTCAAATATGCTTCCTTAAAAGAGATTTCAGTTAAAAACATGTGTGTATGAACTCTATAATACCCAACCTAATAATTACATACTACATATCACCTTATGCAAGCCAAAAAATATTATGATTCTCACACCTCTTTTAAAATAAATAAACAAACTACTAGATGATTATTCTAAACCAAATATATTTTCTTCAGGAAGGACTATTTTGGTTAAGCATTTATTATGCTCTAGTTACAAAAGCTACAACCCTGGATATTGAAAGGTCCTATCTGCATTAAGAAAAATGGTGCCATCTGTGAACTCCCCCTTGTTATTCTTTGAGCTACTTCTCTTTAGGAGCTTTTAAGTGTCTTTGACTTATGAGTTCTTACAAGGCAAACAGTCAAAAGTGAAGAATGAACTATCTACGGAGCTATTTTTTCCTCGAAAAGAATTTTTTCACCTGAAAAAGTTTAAATAATTATGTGTTGCATGATAATTTTGAAATTTCAAGCATTTTGTCATAGTGTAAAAATGTTATTTAGGGCCCCAAAACATTCATTTATAATACTTTTGAAGCACAGAAACTGCATGATTACTCCTTAGTACAGTGACTGAATATGAAAGTCTATATCATCACACCTGTTTCTGCATTGCAGTAATAGACAATGTTAAAGAGACAGAGACACAGAAAGACAGAAAGGAAAGGGGAAATGCCTTTATAAAATACATCTGAAACTTCGGTTTAGGAATTGTAGTCTAAATGTGATTTGAACTTGCAACAGATCTGTGTGAATTTTTATTTCTTGGGAAGATATGGGATTGAAAATCATATGTAAGATCACTTTCCTCCTCTAGTCTTTTTTTCTTTCTGTAAGACTTTCCATATCAGTAAATGGCACCACTGCTGCTAAGTTTTTGAGGTCAAGGAGTTAGAAATGATTTTTGATTCATACCCCTGCCAAATTTTTTGGCAAGCCCCATAATTTCTTTTCCAGTATTTGAGAAAACAATAAAATCTCTCATGTGGGATCTGTTCCCAGTCTTGATGGAAGCTTCTTGCATTCTATTCCCCACACATCAACCAAAGTGATATCTTAAAACTAAAAACCACACTCCTTAAATTACTTTTCCCTGTGAAATTTCTATCAGTATTACCTGCAGTCTCTCATCATTCGCTTCTTCTCCTTCTACACCTTTAACTACTCATTCTGTTGCTTGTGTTCCAATCATGAGCTAAACTGGTTCCAGCCTCTGGGTCTTTCACTTTCCATCCCTTTTTCTGAAACATACTCTGCTCAGATTTTTCCTTTCGTGATTCAGATCTGAGATAGTGTTAGTACTCCAGAGTAGTTCCTGACCAAAAATTGTTACAACACCTCAACCAAACTGAATATCACCTTTCTTGCATTTATTTTCTGTCCTCTAAAGCAGAGTTCAGCGCATTGTATAAAATGAATATACATTTTATAAATGATAAAATTGGATTCATTAGTAAACATAAATTTATGGGTTTCCTGATTGGCATGCAACTGTGAAAAGGAAAGAATTTTGTAGAGGAAAAGATACAAGTTCTCCTATTCAAGACTGGAGTTCAAATCTCATTCCCTTCACTTACTGCATGAGTCAAATATATAATACTGCTAGACATTTTCTACAAAAAGTTAAAAACAAAATAACTTTTAAGTGGTCAACAACTATATGAAAAAAAAAAATACTCAACATCATTAACCACCAGGGAAACAGAAATAAACCACTGAAACATCTCAGTCAAGTTAGAATGGTTATTATGAAAAGGATAAAAAAAAAGAAAGAAAAGAAAAACAAATTCTGGTGAAGATGTAGAAAGGGGGACCCTTATATACTCTTATGTGAATATAAATTAGTTCAGTCATTATAGAACACAGTATGGAAATCCTTCCAAAACACTAGAAATAGGGCTGGAGATTTAGCTCAGGTGGTAGAGCGCTTGCCTCTTATGCACAAGGCTCTGGGTTCAATCCCCAACACCACCAAAAAATCTAAAAATAGAACTTACCATATCATCCTGAAATCTTGCTACTCAGTTATATATCTACAGGAAATAAAATCAGTATCTCAAAGAGAAATCTGTATTCTTGTGTGTGTACGTTGCAGCACAATTTACAGTAGCCAAGACATGGATGCATCTAAATTTTAATCCTTGAATGAATGGATAAGCAACCTGGTGTATTTGCCAAGTGGACTACTATTCAGCCATTGACATTTGTAGCAACATGGGTGAATCTGGAAGATACTATATTAAGTAAAATAATCCAGGAACTGAAGGATAACTACCATATAAACTCACTCATATGTAGAATCTAAAAAAGTTGATCTCGGAGTTTTCAATAGTAGAGTAGTGAGGACCAGAGCCTGGGGAGATAAGACAAAGGGAAAGATGAAGAGGATTTGTTCACAGGGCACAATCTTACAGTTAGATTTGCACAGTAAAGTAATTATGGTTAACAACGGTGCGTTGTATATTTCCAATGACTGGAAGAGGGGATTTTGAGTATTATCACAACAAATGAATAATAAATATGTAAGGGGATAGATAAATTAATCATTACACCATGTATACATATGTAGAAATAGTACATAGCACATAAGTATATAGTTAATGTGTGCCAATAAGAGTCCAAAAATAAAAATAAAACTTGCTCCCTAAAAGTATTATTTCATAAATTAAATAAAATTATACTTTATATGTGTGACACCCCTCAGACCTTAATAAATATTAATTTATTCTTTTCTGTATATGTGTGCTAAAAATAATTTAAGATATCTGTACCTTAAGAGAGATTTCATGCAGGGGAAATATTGGGTAGCAAGTGCATTCAAGAAAAATCAATAAATACTTAACTGGATTGAAAAAAGATATAAAGTTCAAAGGTATTGTATAAACATTTTTATTTCACTAGATACTTATGGATGTTGATCTTACAATACAAATAACCAAAATTCAGAAACTTTCAAAATACATAAGTAAGTTGTTTTATTTTGTTTCATTTTTCCTACATAGAATTTATATAATAGTCATTTGTTACTGCACATTTGGTTTCAGATAAAAAGCAATTCATATACAACATGGTTTACAAGAGATATAGAAATGATTAACTTTTCTCATTATCTAAATGTAAACCATACAAACACTAATTTCCTTTTGCACATGCCCAAAATTAAATTGTCAACAATAGATCTAGTTTTTCAAGTTAAAGAAAGAAACTGTTCTCATAACAGCAGACTTTGAATCTTCTTTCTCAGAGGGCATATCCTGGGTGTTCTGTATTGAACAATTAATGTCATTAGAGGATAGAGAATTAATAGCTCTCATTAGAAACATCTGGAGAATTTCAATACCACCATAACCACAGTCAACTTGTGTTGCCCAAGTAGAAATCAAGGTTATAGCCTTTATCCTTGCTTCTACGCTGTATTCAACAAGTTCATGGTTACCCAAATGAAAACTATTTTGCTATAAAAATATTCAAATTCAGTTGTTATTCAAAAGTAGAATAAAATACTGCAATATGAAATTTAATATGTAGCAAAATTATCTTAATATCAGTCAGTATAGGGAAAACAATACAGTATTACTAAAGATAATAAGAGATGACTGAGTTTTCACTAACTCTGCTTCATATAGAAACACACAGGAATAGAATTGCTATCACTGTACAAAATCATGTAGTGACCTAATTCAGCAAGTAAAACACAGTAACATTGAAATAACAAATAATTTAGATTGATTTTCAGTTCTCAATTTTAAAATTCTTTTAAGAAACTAAAGCATATTAAAGGACTTTTAAGCAATATACTTTCAAAACAATATCAACTGATTTGTTAACTTAATTGTATATTCTGCTTTGATTTTATCTATGCAGAAAAATAGAGTTTATTTTTTTTTATTTTGATTTATTTTACACAAATGGGGTACAACTGTTATTTCTCTGGTTATACACAAAGTAGAGTTGCACCATTTGTGTAATCATACATGTACATCGGGTAATGATGTTTGCTTCATTCTGTTATTTTTCCTTCCCCCCACCCCTTATCCATCCCTCTTTTTCCTCTATACAATCCTTCCTTCCTCCATTCTTACCTCCCCCCACCCCCGCTATGTATCATCATCTGTTTATCAGATAGATCATTTAGCCTTTGGTTTTTTGGGATTGGTTTATCTCACTTAGCATGATATTCTCCAACTGCATCCATTTACCTCCAAATGCCATAATTTTATTCTTCTTTATGGCTGAGTGATATTCCATTGTGTGTATATACCATAGTTTCTTTATCCATTCATCAATTGAGGGGCATCTAGGTTAGTTTCACAATCTAACTATTGTGAATTGAGCAGCTATGAACATTGATGTGGCTGTATCTCTGTAGTATTTTGATTTTAAGTCCTTTAGGTATAGGCCAAGGAGTGGGATAGCTGGGTCAAATGGTGGTTTCATTCCAAGTTTTCTAGGGAATCTCCACACTTCTTTCCAGAGTGGCTGCACTAATTTGCAAATCCACCAGCAATGTATGAGTGTACCTTTTCCCCCACATTCTTGCCAACACCTATTGTTGCTTATATTCTTTTTTTTTTTCAAGGACTATAAATGCATATGTTTTTATTTGCATTTCTTACTGGGAATTATATTTTCCTCTCCTTTTTTTCTTAAAATATATGAACATATTTTCTTATGATTAGGTATTTTTCTGAAACATGATTTCTTTTTTTTAATTTATTTTTATTGTAAACAAATGGAATATATCTTGTTTGTACATGAAGTAAATTTGTGTAATCATACATTTACATAGGGTAATAGTGTTTGATTCATTGTTATTTTTTCCTTCCCCCCCACCCCTTCATCCCTCCCACACATCTTTTCCCTCTATACAGTCCCTCCTTCCTCCATTCTTACCCCCCTCCCAACCCCCATTATGTGTCATCATCCACTTATCAGCAAGATCATTCGTCCTTTGGTTTTTGAGATTGGCTTATCTCACTTAGCATCATATTCTCCAATTTCATCCATTTGCCTGTAAATGCCATAATTTTATTATTCTTTATGGCTGAGTAATATTCCATTGTATATATATACCACAGTTCCTTTATCCATTGATCCATTGAAGGGCATCTAGGTTGGTTCCACAATCTGGCTATTGTGAATTGAGCAGCTATGAACATTGATGTGGCTGCACCACTGTAGTATGCTGATTTTAAGTCCTTTGGGTATAGGTCAAGGAGTGGGATAACTGGGTCAAATGGTGGTTCCTTTCGGTGTTTTCTAAGGAATCTCCACACTGCTTTCCAGAGTGGCTGCACTAATTTGCAGCCCCACCAGCAATGTATGAGTGTACCTTATTCCCCACATCCTCTCCAACACCTGTTGTTGCTTGTATTCTTGATAATCGCCATTCTAATTGGGGTGAGATGGAATCTTAGGGTAGTTTTGATTTGCATTTCTCTTATTACTAGAGATGTTGAACACTTGATTGCTTGTAGATCTTCTGTGAAGTGTCTGTTCATTTTCTTAGCCCATTTGTTGATTGAGTTATTTGCATTCTTGGTGTAGAGTTTTTTGAGTTCTTTATATATTCTGGAAATTAGTGCTTTATCTGAAGTATGAGTGGCAAAGATTTTCTCCCACTCTGTAGGCTCTCTCTTCACATTGTTGATAGTTTCGTTTGCTGAGAAAAAAGCTTTTTAGTTTGAATCTATCCCAATGATTGATTCCTGCTTTTGTTTCTTGTGCTTTTGGAGTCATGTTAAAAACAAGTCTGGTCCTAAAACAACAAGTTGAAGATTTGGACCTACTTTTTCTTCTATAAGGTGCAGGGTTTCTGGTCCGATTCCCAGGTGCTTGATCCATTTTGAGTTGAGTTTTGTGCAGGGTGAGAGATAGGGGTTTAATTTCACTTTGCTACATATGGATTTCCAGTTTTCCCAGCACCATCTGTTGAACAGTCTGTCTTTTCTCCATTGTATGTCTTCTGCAACTTTGTCTATATGAGAACACTATGTTTATGCATTCACAATAGTCTCAAAAAAATAAAATAAAATGGTTGGGGAATCAATCTAACCAAAGAGGTGAAAGACCTCTACAAAGAGAATTACAGAACACTAAAGAAAGAAATTAAAGAAAACCTTAGAAGATGGAAAGATCCCCCATGTTCTTGAATAGGAAGAATAAATATTGTCAAAATGGCCATCTACCATAAGTGCTATGCAAATTCAATGCAATTTCAATTAAAAGCCCAATGATGTATCTCACAGAAACAGAACAACCAATTATGAAATTCATTTGGAAGAATAAGAGACACATAGTAGCTAAAGCAGTCCTTAGCAGGAAGAGTGAAACAGTGGGTATCACAATACTGACCTTCAACTATAGAGCTTGTTTTGATTTAAAAAAAGTATATATTTTTGTCAGTCATAGGATAAATTCTTCAAATTTGAAGAAGACAAAGATAAAAATACATGATGAGAATGGAGGGGAAGTTCTGCCAACCTAGTGGTCTTTTATAATATGATTAGCAAATATAGTCAAATTTTTCATTCAATGTAATAAGCTTTCTCCATTATTTAAAAAAATTAATTTGCTTTATATTTTCTAAAGTCTAAGGTTTTATCTTCAAAAATTCAACATTTTATACATTTTCTTTATTTAGTTTTACATTAATATTTAGAGTACTTTGGTTATTTTTTCCAAAAAATTCCAATTAATACATCACATGTACCTGAGAAGATTCTTGCATTTATCCCAATGATAAACATAATTTGATAAATTACTATAGGTTAAAAATTATTTCCAAACACTAACATTCATTGAGACAGTTCTGTGTGCCATTGGTAAGTGTTATTTTGTTTTGTTCTGTTTTGTTTTTACTTTTAATATCAATTTTTACTTCTGACCATGATTATATACAAGTATGGTTCAAAGACGAATATATTAAAAGCTATGCTATTGCTATTTCACTTAAAACATATTGGTTCAAGTACAATAAAATAAGCATAAGAAAAGGTGAACATGTCCCCAAACATTACTATCTATTCAGGAAGATATAATATATGTATGTGAAATCATTCCACAGTTATGAACAGATGAACATAATAATTTCTGCATATTGGTTTGCCTTGGAAGAGTTTAATGTGAGGTGACATTTTGAAGAAAGTCTTTTAAAAACAGCTTTGGTGACATATGATTTACACATCATACAGTTTCCCCATTTAGAGTAGATAAATGATTTTTACTTTCTTCAGAGTGTACAACCATTGTAGCAATCAATTTAGAGCATTTTCATTGCCTTACAAGTATACTCCATATCATTAGCATGTTTCTCTCCATTCCCAGTTTATCTTCTTCATCCCTGATACCCAGACTTAAGCAATCATTTGTCTATTTTCTGTCTCTATATATTTGCCTATTTTGGACATTTTAAAAAATCCCTTCTAATTGTAATTATATTTTCTTTGACCAATATCTTTCCATCTCTCTTTTCACTGAGGAAACTCTTTATAAATATTAATGTTTATTCCATCAATGTGATCAAAGTATTATATATTTTAAACCTTTTTGTATATTTATATTTATATATATGTATTTGAATATGTATTTTCATAAGTAGTATTCAATCAGCACACCTACTGCCTCAGCTTTTATGCAATAGCACATTCACTTCTTTTATAGATTTATAATTGAGATATTCTTCTGGTTATGCTTTCTTCCTTAAACAATGCAGTCACCAAATGTAATCAGCTACACTATGTACATCAGTAACTATTATGATTTTAATCAAGGTATCCTAATTGACTCTCAGAATTTTTCTTCTGTGAACTGGAGACAATAACATTACATTTCTTACAAGATGACTAAGGGAAGGAAATAAATTGATACAAATAAAAACTTGGAAGAGTAGCTAGGGGTATATGCTATTAGGTATTACTATAAATTTATTGATTGGCATTGACTTCAAGCAGTAGAAAGTGTTTTCTTAGAATAAACACATTCAGATGCATCATATTACCACAAGAGGGGAAATGTTGCTCTCTTCTGTGAAGAAGGATATTATATGATTAGTACAGAAATACCATCCATCACTTCAGTCCTATTAACATTATACTCTTAAGAGAGTGTTTCCTAAAATATGCCATGATAAATTCTAGTTTTTAAAGATGACATGGGAAAACATTCTGTCCCTACTTGAAAATATTGCAAATAAATCATTTCTCTGGAGAATCACTAATCACTTAGGAGATAATAAATTCTCAGTAAAAACTCAATCAAGAAAAATATTTAAATCCAGTAAGTTGCAAAATTATTCCACTATAGCAATCATGTGTCTATGTGAGTGAGAGAGTATTCTATGAATACACTGGACAACTAGAGTTCTGTGGAATGCAGTGAGGAATTTTGCTTTGACCCCACACATTTCTTTTTATATAGGATCAAGTCTTAACTAGGAGATATTGAGAGTTATATACAACTCTTAACATGCTGAGTTAAGTAAGTACCCAAAAGTTTGACTACTTATTAAAACTCTCCAAATATCTTAGGTCTGCAAAATATTCCTAGAAAACTAACCTCTTAAACACTAGATTTATTATTAGATTGCTGGTGATTGCTGCTTCCCTTCAGGCTAGAAACACACTTAGACCAACCTTTTTAATGATTTCACTTCTTTTTTCAGAACCTAGGAAATGCAGACATATATAGAATATAAGAAACTTTAAAATTGTAAAAGTTAACAAATTTTGTAAAACTTCAAATTGAAGTGCAAGTTCAAGGAATATATTGATTAATCTGAAACATGTTTTTTCACTTTTAAACTGTCCTTTCTAGTGATTATTAAAGGCAGAATCAATCAAAGCCACCTTGTATACAGTTGGTTTATTCAGAATCTGTGGGTGTTTTAATGGTAGTGCTCTATCTCTGTTAGCATAACTGAGGAGAAAAATACTGCAGCAATTCATACTTAATCTTGTTTTAAATTTATACTTTGCCGCTTGTGTTTAAGTTTTGTTTTTTTTAAGTTTATAATTAGGTATGTGACAGGAATACTAATTTGAAGAAAAGATGATTTTTATACTGAGCTGTCATAAAAATCAGCATTACCATTTGCTTTAACTTATCAAACATTCTGCTTTATTTGCAATCCAAAGAATTTTGAATTAATAGAATAAAAAATACAGAATCAGAATAAAGGTCAAACATTTCAAGCCTATGTCACAAATATGAAAATGAAAATCAAAGACAATATATTCACTAACTTTAAATTCAATATACACATTGGCATATGATAAACTCAATATTGCATTTTTATGTATGCCTTTATGTTTTACTCTTTTGAAATTTTAAACTTCAAATTGAAATCCAAGCTCAAGGAGTATACTAATTAATCTGAAACACTTTTTTCACTTTCAAACTGTGTTTATATTTAATAGCTAGGAAAATTCTGTAACTGTAAGATAATAGAAAAGAATTTTCTAAAATTAACTTTCACTTTCTTACCAAAGGTGTTATATAAAACCACTGTGAAATACAATACCACTAAAATGAAGAAGTCCTCTGACATTTAGGCTTAGGAAAGTAAAATTTATAATAACTGGGGAACAATTAAGAAGAAATTTGATCCTCAGAGAGCTTTCTAGTTTCTACACTTATCGAGTACTTTGAACTGGCACTCTTATTAAGAAATACCTACATAAGGCATGGTGGTGGAGGGAGGAAAGGCTCGTAGCACTGTTTCTCCTTCACTGGTCTTGTCATAACAAGGTCACAATATCTAGATCCATTAGATGTTTCAAGTAGATTGCTCTTATGAGACACTTTCACAGGAGCTCTTGAGAACCTTCACACATTGAAGGTCTCTCAGCTGTTTGTTTTGATTTTAACAACACTGTATTAGACTGATTGTCTGCTTTTCCATAATTTCCCAGTAATACAATGTTTATACTTCATCTTCAGTTTCTGTGATCCCATTCCATATCCAGATAGTTCTCTTGGACAGAAAGACAAAACCAGACCAAACCAAACCTACACTCACTGTTACTTCCATGCATAGTTCATGTCTTCATATATAGTAATATCAAGAACAACAAAAATGAGGAGCTAATATAATACTGAAAAGGAGGAAACCTGAGAAAAATGAAGAAAACTATCTTCTAACAGCTTTCATTTGAGTCATCTGTCAAAACCCTCAGCTGAGTAGTGGAGGCCCCAATAACCATTGATTTTGGCTTTAGGCCAGTGAAGGGTTACATTCTAGGAGCCAACACAAACTGAAAATAAACTAGGTCACATAAAATGTCAAGTCATTTCATTCTTTAAACAGAGTTGATCTGCCCCTACTCTATACTATGAGAAGAAAAGATAATCCTCTAAAGAGGATTTCAGATAACTGAAAATTATGAAAAGAAACCAATGAAATTAGAGAAATGAAAGATTCAATAACTTTGAGAATATAATAGATGGGATTAACAGATCATTACACCTATGAGAAGATAGGATTAGTTAGCTGGAATAGATGACAATAAAATTGAAGTGCAGAGAAAGAAAACGAAAAAGGCAGGAGGAATAAATGAAAAAAAAAAATGGAACATTATGAAGAGATCCAACACATAGGAGATAGGATTCTAAAAAAAAGAAAGTAGGGAGAATGCAATACATGTAGAAATAATGACTGAAGATCATTTAGTTGTAATACCTAGTCACAGGTCTTTTGTCCTGTGGATGTACCAATTTCAGTCTGTGGCTGCTTTCTCATTTTGCTAATGATGTCTTTAGGAGAGCAGAATATTTTTAGTTTTTGAAAGTTTTCATTTTTCTCCTATATGAGGTTTGCTTTTTGTATTTTGTCTAGAAAAATCAGTAGATAAACCATATTTATGAATGGATGACAAAATTTGTAAAAATACTGGTTCCCTCTAAATTTACCTGCACTATCAGATTTTAGTCTGTCAGTGCAGATTTAATGCACTGTCAATCAAAATCCTACCAAAATATTTTTGGAGGAAATTGGCAAGTAGAGCAAAGGAAATGATAGCAAGTCTCTCCTGAAACATGACTATATTAGGTATCAGAAGCTATTATGAAATCACAGTAGTGATTTGAAAACAAACACAGACAAAATATAGCAGTGGATAACTGGAGAGAGTACAAAGTCAGATGCAAACTCACATGGCTGCCTGAATTATGGCAAAATTATCACCAAAATGCAAAAAAATAGTTTGTTCAACAAAAGCTGTTTATTTAATTAGATAGTCACAAAAAATGCATTCACAGAAGCACAAAAAATAATCCTTAATGAATTTTATAATAAAACCATAAAATTTGGGAAAGATAAATAATAAAATAGGGAAGCAAATAATTTCCTAAACAAGATACAAAATGTGCTATCATCAAAGGAAGTTTGATAAATAAATCTTCACTAAAATGTAAAAATGTGTGTTCATCAAAAGGAAATTTTAAGAAAGTTAATGATAACACCATAGAATTAAAACATTATTTTTTCTAGTGTATGTGTTCAGCAGCACACCACTATACAGAATATGTAAATAACTCCTAGAAATCAGTAAAGCAAATAGAGAATTTACTGACTCTAAGACTTAAACAGGCATCTCAAAATAGAGCATATTAAAGGAGTCAATAAACAAAAGAAGTGCAATATTAGTAGTCATCAGAGAAATTATTAAAATCATGACAAAATTATCAACTTAAGGGAAAAATTTAGAAAAAAAATAAAATTAAAAAAATAAAGAACCAAAATCATATGAGGTTGTGGAGTAACTAACACTCCCACAGTGCTGGTGGAGGTGTAAATTAGTACCATCATTTTTCTTAAAGATGGGTGAATGCATTTAATGGAGAATATACAGAAAAAAAAATAGATAATATTAAAAACATGTTCCTGCATGTATAATAATTATTTTGACAAGTATAGTGAATGAATGTTATCCATTGTGATAGTCTTAAAAGGCTACAAACACCATTTAGTTAATGTCAATCAATAACTTACTAATTTTATAAATGTCCAAATGCAAGAAATGTCAAGGCTTATTATAATTGTTTTAATATTGAATTGCTGAAATATGTTAAATAAAACTTTTGTACCTTTGGATTTTTTAAAACTTGCTTAAAATTTATTTTGAAACTGATACATAAAAACAAAAACTGAACCACGCAAGGTGGCATATGCCTGTAATCCCAGTGGCTTGAGAGGATGAGGCAGGAGGATGATGAGTTTAAAGCCAGCCTCAGCAAAAGTGAGGCCCTAAGCAACTCAGTGAGACACGATCTCTAAATAAACTACAAAATAGGACTGGGGATGTGGCTCAGTGGTTGAATATTCCTGAGTTCAATCCCTAGTACCCAGTAATAAAACAAAAACAAAAACTGTCCCTATTAGTGGGAGTCACATGATGCTTCAGTACATGCATGCATGATGTGGTGTTTAAATCTGATTAAACATACTTATAGCCTCTAATATTTATAATTTTTAATGTTTATGTTTAAATATATTCAAAATCATTTATAAAACATTTTGACTTGGATTATGTGCCCCACACTTATATTGTATATTAACTCATAAGTAAAAGTAAAAAAACATAAACCTTATAAATATCTGATTATGTCTTCCATTTTTATTTTTTGCCATTATAGATTAGATAGTTTCTACCCATTGGGGAAAAAACATCTAATATTTACAACTACTAATAAAAAGAAAAATATCAGAAAGAAACATATTTTCCACTAAATTAAACTATAAACACTTAGGTGGCATATTATGGAATATTCTCTTGAATAATTTTCATGAATAGAAGCCAGGTCAATATGTTCAAGCATGTCAGACCCTTAAACTTCATTTGTCTCCGTGCATTGCCAATAGCTGCATTCAGGAGACACAGATGCCTTTCTTTCCTAAAGTTCAGTATTTTAAAAAACTTTTTAACACAAAAAAAAACTATAGATGATTAGGAGCACAGTGCTACATTTCAGTACTTGTGTACACTGAGTAATGATCATTTGATCAGGGAAATTGGTACATCCATTCATCAACTTGAATACTTCCTTTATGTTAGAAACATTCAAAGTCCTTTCTGCTACCTTTTACAAATACACAACTGAATGCTGTTAACCATAATAATCCTGTGCTATGTAGAATATTAGAAGTTATTACTCCTAACTAACTGCATCCTTGTACCCATTCACTCTCCTACAGATGGCTTTTAAAGACCTCTACAATTTTACACATCAGATGGTACAAAGGAGGTTTACAAAAATCAGAAGTCTGGGGAAATTTTGATCACTTCTGATACATCATGGGTTATTGCACTTGCTAATGTTTTGTCTTTCTAGTTGTGGACAAACTCTATTAAAGAGATTTTGCACTTTAGTGCTTTTACCAGGCAGTTGATTTGATCCATGGTGTAAAGAATTCCTTACTTACCCTTTCTCCTTCCTCTCAGTGCATGGAGGTAGAGGTGCTATAGGTATTGGAAACTGACTTTCACCATGGAGACAAGCTGTCAATACAGGTACAGTCACTATTAAAAATGATTTTGTGATACAATCATATGTTTATATTCAAACATGATTTAACAAAACAGATGTACAGAGTTGGAAACAATTCAAATGCGTACACAATGGGAGAATCCATAAAGAGTAATATGTTTCATACAAGGTGATACGGCAATAAGAAAAAGGCACAGTATTGGTGCATGTGTCAACACAAATGCATCTCATAGGCAGCAAGTTGGGTCAAAGAACCCAAACACAAAAGAGTAGTCCTACGTCATTACATTTAAATAAAGGTCAGAATAGGTAAAATTAATCTCTGATTTTGATTTGGCTTATATTTTTATAGCTATTTGTTTGCACTGTCTAATTATGTCACTTATTATGCTCCTTTTAATGACCACCCTACTGTTTCAAGGTATGACAGTATCAGGTAATAATGGTTAATATGCTTTACTATTCCTTGTGAAATCAGAGTTTCTGTTTGTCAGATAGTTATGTTACTTTCCTGCTAACAATAAAAATATATACAGTCGATCCTGAACTGTATTTGTAAGACCAAATTTATTCAGGGATATGTGCAGAGAAACAAACACACAAAAACAAGTAACCCAATGCTTACATTCTTAGCTGAGATCAAAGGAAGATGTTGCATTGCTTCTTATTTCAGCTCTCACACTATAACCAATTATTGTTTTCAGGGTCTATTCCCTGCCATGTTCATCACATACATGTGTTTTTTGTTGGTAATTTTCCCACTTAAAATGGATCTCTGACATAGTGCTGAAGTGTTGCTCTCTACTGTTCCTAGGCAAAAGAATACTCTGATGTGCTCCATGTAGAAAATGTGTGTTATCAATAAGCTTCATTCAGGCATGAATTATGGTGCTGTTGACTACAAGTTCATTGTTAATGAATCAACAATATGGTTCATGCACAAAAGGAAGAAGAAAGGTACCTGTTTTCTTGAGGCCACTATGAAAAGTGCTAAAGTAATATCTATAGTACGTGAAATATCTATGGAAAAGAAGATCTAAAAAAGACAGCTAAATGTTTGGAATCATGAGATGACAACTGATTCAAAACATAGCTGTTGAGACTAAAAAACCAAAGGAATTTATAGTCACTTTAACCTGGGTCAGGAAAATGTCAAAGCTTTCTCAACTAGTGCTGGCTGACTCACACATTTTGTAAAGCAATGCTGCATAAAAAATGTTAAACTTGCAGTCATGGCAGGTTCTACAGATCAGGAGAATATGGATAGTTCTTTAAAAGATCTGCTAAATTTATACAGGAAAAAGATGCAGAAAAGTAAGCCTTTTGTTGCTGTTTGTTTGTTGGTTGGTAATGGGAATTGAACTGAAGGGTGCTTAACCACATCCCAGGCCCCCCCTCATTTTTTTTTTTTTTTTTTTTTTTTGTGAGGCATGATCTCCCTGAGTTGCTAAGTTGCTGAGGTTGGCTTTGAACTTGTACTCCTCCTGCCTCAACCTACTGAGCTGCTGGGATTACAGGCATGCCTGACCAGAAAAGCAGGTTTGTTTTTTTGTCTTTAATACTATAAGAGACTGGCTTGTTTTACACATATTTTGGCAAATGAACTTATATAACACTAATATTGTTTTGGTTGACAAAAGTGTAACCAGTGACTCACTGGTATCTAACCTCGTTTTTCCCCTTAGAGCAAAAGTTCAGTCCTTGCTAATTCAGTGTTCATGGTGACTTTATAGAAGTTAAGTACCTTGATTAACAAGAATCAATAGAACTTGAAAAGAGAGACTTAATCCAGTTAAATAACTGTTTGGCTTCTAACAGTTCTTTTAAAAATTTAGTGTTACTAAAATTCATTGGGGGAGCTCATTTATATCTTAGTTTTGCAGAACACATTCTCAGATATCTTGATTTAATGAAACTAAAATGGGGATAAGGATTTTTATCTTTACTTAGTTGAATGGGTAATTCAGATGCACACAGTCTACTCTTTTAGAAACTGTGTGTAATGATAGAAATACTGCTTTTCAATTTTTTAAGGAAATGTTTTTGTTGTAAATCAAATCTGTTAGGAGATTAGTTACAGTAACACTATGAAGCACCACCAGAATTTCAAAAATATCAGTGTGTATTCAATCTGGAGGATCACAAGAAGACACTGATTTCTTCTCCCACAATCATTATTTTTTTTATTTAAGAGAAAAATGTGTGATTTGAATGAATTGTTTGCTCCTATCGTACTTGCAAGACATGAAAGGGAAAATGTTGATCAAATGCTACAAAGTTTCAGTTAAACTAGAGAAATAGAATTATGTGACCTGTTGCACTGCATGGTGACCAGCTATTAATATTGTCTATTTCAAAATTGCTGAAAAAAATAGGTTTTAAAATTCTTGCCATGAAAACAAACTGTTGTGATGAGGTAATAGATATGTTAGATTGATTTAATCTTTTCTTATTATATACACATATCAAAATATCAACTTTGTCTCAAGTAATATTTAGTATACAAGTATTACTTGTCAATTTAAAAGCTGAGTTTGGTTTTAAAAAGAAGTTTAGTAATTATTTATTCATGTCTTTCTATAAATTGTTGTTTAATTATGTAAATAGTAACCTATGGTTGGGTTTCAGGGTTGTATATTAATGTCTTCTCACCAACAGGTGTGAACTTTGTAAACCTTGTAAACTTAAATACATATGAATAATATTTTGTTATAGATGATTTCCTAATGTTCTTACTCTGACTATAGGAGTATTTTTATAGGATAAAACAATTTTATAGTTTAACAACTTTATATACAATGTAAAGATAATGTTTAAAATATTGAGGTTGTTTTTAAAATGTTTCTTTAGATATATGTTTAGAGATGATTTAAATTTAGTTCATTAATGTCAGCATTGATTGGAATATAGAGAATATTGTATACTTTTTTCAGTGTGAGCACTTAACTGGGTATTAATGTTCAATTTTGTAATAAATACACATATTGAGATTCCAGTGATGAAACAGAGTTATGACTGCTTTTCTATATGTATTTATATCATAACATTTTGATTGATTATCTAGGCTAGGGAGTAATTCAGTGTTTTCCTTTATCTTGTGTTTTGACTACAACATGCTCACACTTGCTGATTACATTTCTGCAAGGGCTTTCTACCATCTGTGCTCTATAGTTGCTGAAAATGTTAAACCCAAGGGGAAATAAATGACAATAATCATTAACATGAAGCAACAATAAAGGATCTAAATTTGCAAGCTCAGAATTTGCCTAGAGTTTATGATTAATGAAGGCAAATACACACTGAAAGCTGATTATGTGTTTCATTTTATGTGACGCCTAAGGGGCTCCAGCTTAAGAGAAGCAGTATTGGAATCCCTCAAATCTCAGTACAAGTTCAATTTGTTTTCCCACTTGCATTGATTTTTGGATAGTACTTAGTAAACTGAATCAGCAATAATAACTCTTGCACTACAATGAATCTTAAGCAACTTTAATGTATTTATCTTCCAGTCCCCAAACATAGCATTGTTACATCTTGTAAAACGATGATGCCTTGATTCAGAGATTAGTAATTGCTCTTGAGGACAAATAAAACGTATTACTATGTAATTCTTGAATCTTTTTTACAAGTTCTAATGCAATTTCTGAGTCATTTACACAAGCTAATATGTATTAAATATTTCCTCTAGTTTTATTTACTAAAGAAATCACAAAATTTGTCTTATATAAACACTTCAAATTTCCCTGTATTGTGTTTTCTCTGATCCTGATTTATGAGTTAAGTAACCAAGAGAAAATATTGCATATTTTTTAAATTGTACATATATATAACAGTAAAATCAAAATTATATTAGAATTTTTATGTACACATTTTAATTTATCTTCACTAAGAAAAACCTAAAACTTAACTTCTCTGCATCATTCTTTCTTTAAAATTTGTAATTGATTTATCTGTTGACTCTAAGATAGGATTGTAAATCTAGGATTCATATTTATTTTAGATTCTATTTTGTTATGCTTATAAATTGGTAAAAGACCATATCCTAAAATGCAACTATGGGCTTTTATAGTATAAAGGAACAAAAAATTAAATTTATTTTTAACTTAATTTCCTGATTGGACATTTATGTTCTATTTAGATAAGACAATGTTCTTCATATACGAATAATGTAAGGAAATATTTAAGCATAAATATTCATCAAATCTGCAATGTATTCTCAAGTTATTTATAAAAGTTTTATATATTTGTGTTTACCCTGCTTGTATCCTCTATATGTTATTTAGTGCCCCTTACCTATCTATATGAGAGAGAAAGGATCGGGGGGAGAATGAGAATGAGAGAAAAGGGAAAAAGGAGGAAGGCAAGAATAGTAAATGATAGTTATAAATACTGGTAAAACGTTAAAACTGGGAAATCCCAGTTAAATGTATATGAGAATTCCTGGTGGTCTTTCTCCTTCTTTTTTCTTTTTCATTTTTTTCTTTAAGTTTGATGCTGATCCAATATACATAAATGCAAAAACATAAAAGTTTCAGAGATTGAACAATTAAAACAGAGAGGCCCTCATTGGAATTGGTGTGGTCAGAGAATTACGAAGTAGGATATTAGATATATTGACACATGGTATCTGAAGATGCAAGATGATAAAACACATTTAATAGAGATAAAAACAGCTAACCAGGATGAGTATTCTTAATGAATGTGGGTAAGTGAGCAGGAATAGCTGAAAAATAATGTTTCAATTTAGTAAAAGAGCTATGCACTGCTGATAACTCAGCATTTATGGTTTGAAAATGACAAAAATATAAGAAAATTGAGAGTCAATTTTCAATTAATACAAATGAACTGAGCATTCAATAAAATAAAATTTTATTGGAGATTTTTAAGAAAACTCAAGAATATCTTTCTAACTACCTTTGGTGTAATCCATGAAAGACACATCTAATTAATTTACTTTAGACAATACATATTTAGAATAACAGAAAAGAGTTGATGTGTTTGGGGCAAGTCTTAGTCATAGACTTTTTTCCTATATTAGTGTTTATGTTGGTAATGTTGCAAAATTTAACTTTTATTGTGGGGTCAAGTTTTTTAAAGTGCTTGAAAGAACACTGCTACAAAATAAGAAAAAAAAAATTGTTCCAGAGGGTATGATAGAAAGAAATTAAAAGAGAAGATAGATATTATTTAGGGGAATGGATTTGTGCAAAGTAAGGGGAGAGAAATAGATAGTTTATAATTCAAGACAGGGTAGATGCTTAAGTGTATTGTCCAAAAATAAAAATGCAGATACTAGCTAATATTAATGTTCTATTAAAAAAAAAACAACTTTTCTATAAAGTTTAATGCCGGTTTATGTAAATTTTGCTGGGATCTGAAATCTTCTTATGTAGAAGTGTCCACTATTTTTGTCAAGTATCAAGAGAGCCAAATGAGTCCAGTGTAGAAGCAGGTATTATGAGAGAGTTACTGGGTGACAGGCTCAGTTAATCACAAATGTAAATTTACAGCATTATTCTATCCCCTGGGTTCTCTCTTTCCATGCTGTCACACCTGTGCCCATAGGCTAAGGAGCATGATTAATATAATGATTCAGAGGGACCATTTGAAGGTGTGAATGACCTTGCAATTACTTTATGTGAAAGTTGCTTAAAATCATTAGAGATACTTAAATTATACTCATAAAATCCCAACATAGGTGACTGTATTTTTATTTAGAGTCATCAGTAGACCATATTTCTATTAGGAAAGTCTAAATATATGTGAAATGGCTAAGGGTCAAGAGCACAATTAAAATAAAATTAAGTGGTATCTCAGTACCAGTATCTTTTGTAATTTTGAAAAAGCAAAATCAAGCATTTGTTGATTTTTTTTCAGTGATATAAAAATATTCTTTAGGAATTTTGAACCAGTTTGTTTCAAGTTCTTGCATAAATTTAACATCATTTAAAATTATGATATAATCAAATAGATTTATATACTTATAGAAATAGGTAACCATTGTATATTAATCTCCATATACCAAGCTGAAATACAAAATTTATTTTAAATCAGGATTTATGCTAAAAGAATATGACATTTGAAAACAAAAAGTAATTTTGAAGTGTGATGCTTCAAACTTTTACTAAACGAAAAAAAGAAAATTAGACCATTATTTTTGTAAACAAAAATATTGGTATTTATTTAACTTTGAACTTTGAACTTTTTAATATTTTTGTTGAGATGATATACATGAAATAAATTATGCAAATCATAAACTTAGACTTGCTAAATTTTATATGATGGTTTTATGTAATTATCACCTATCAAGATATAAAATACTTTCCATGTTACATAAAGTTCTCTCAGACTCCTTTTCAATTATTCTCCTCACCTGTCCAAAGCTATTTTAATATTTATAATCACAGATTAGTCTTTTCTGTTCTTAAACTTCATATAAATGAGATAGTGCCGTGTGTTATGTTCTGTATGACTATCATTAAAATGCAAAACTTAAATCCAATTAGTTCTTTTGGTAACAAATTATTATATATACTATAAAATCCAGAATCATTAAAGTATTATAAATTTGGCATTTAAGGGAATTTTTGTTTGATTAAAAAATGCTTACTGAAGAGCCATAACAGAATTATTATATACACTTGAGATATAGGTATAAACAAGACAATTAAGGTATTTTTGAGAAGCTTATTGCATTTTTTAATATTGAAGGTAGGATTCATATAATCTAGAAATGGAAAGAACATTTCATATCTGATAGTACTCCCTAGGAAATAAATCATGGTATTGATGGAGGGAAAGTTAGGTGAAAGTGGAACCAGGAAGTAGTTTAGGTTTTCTGATCAATAAAGGAATAACTAAGACAAAAGACCTAACTGATAGCCATGCAAATGACGGAAGAAAGTTCCTAAGTAAATATATATGACTGGCAATAATCGAAATTATGAATTAAAGATGAAAAGTTTGAGTAGGAAATTTGAGAAGAAACTCTAAATAATAACAGATCCTTTGATAAATTCAAGAAGTAGGGCATTTCTGACTGGGCATAGAAAATTAATAAGGCTATAAATAATATTAAATAATCATCTGCTTACTATTTCTCTATATATAGCAAAAAAATTTAAGTGTATTCATCACATCTGCTTTCAAGAAAAACATTGGGAAAAGAAAAATACTAATTGAGAGAATGTTCAGTTTTCTAATTTTTCTCTAGTTTTCATTAAATCAAATATGTGCATATGTTTTCATGTTAGTGATACAAACCACTTCAAAGATCTACCTTCAGAAATGAGAGTAGATTTATACAAAACATGTATCCCAAATAACCATTTATAGAATGTGGAGGAAAGGGGAGTAAAAAGTTGCTCTGCTGGATGGAATTCATTCAGGTGTGAGAAAGACAAGACCCCTTCAGTTTAATGTGGACAAAATGTGACAGCTCCTTAATCTTCAAGTAGAATCTTTATACTACCCAGGGCATTTTCATGGTGATGCTGGTCTTTTTCCACAAAAATTTTCCCAAAATTTATATGAGGGACATAAAAAGACAAGAATATGAGGTTAGTTTTTAGAATTCTTAATGGCTACAAAATATAGATCAAAGCCAGCACATAGTTATTCCTTTGCTATCAAATGTAATCCAGTAAACACATGAATGTAGTATTTTCTAGAAATAAAATTTAAAAAACTATGTAAGTGTTGAGAGTTCATCTTGTTCTGTTAAATAATTGTATACATATATTATGGTTTAGTTCTAAATCTTTGTCAGATATAAGCTCTATTCACTTAAATTTAAATGTTTTCCAGATTACTGGGGGGCATTATATTGGGTAATAAATAACTCTATTGTATAAACACAAACTCATTTCTAGTTTTATTTATTACTTGTTATAAAATAAATTTTGAGTAAATACAGATGTTTAAAATTATATTGTATCTCTTATAATAATCTGTATTTCAAATATATCAAAGAAAGTGATACCTTTTCCTTTTCAAATGACTAAGCAAATTTATTTCAAGAACTTTGAAATAATTTCTCAGTCAGTACCTCATGGTGGAGAGACAATATCTATTAAGCTAGTCAATATCCTTTCATAATTGCCCCTGATGATATTCATTGTATGTAGTCTTTAAAGACTGATACTAACTTTTGTAAATCATTATATATTTTAATTGCATAAAGTAAAAAAAAAATTGTAGAGATTTAGTAGCAGTAACATGCTGTATTACAGTGAACATAGAAGTCAAAGTTGGTAGACTACAAACTAGTTCAACCTCATCTATTAATTTCAATGTGCCCTCTAGTGATTTTTTGCTCCACCTTGCATTTTATTTTCACCTTCAAAATACAGGAATAGGATTAGATGGTTAATAAGACTCTTTTCAATTCTAAAATTTTAAGATTCTACCATTAAGTAGATTATTTTCATTTTAAACAGTTGTCATAATAAAATACTAATATTTTCTTTAAATAGACATTCATAATGAACAATGACAAACCATCTAGCACATTTGTAGCTACAGTTCCAGAATGACAGAAGGAAAAAAGATTGTGCCAGGAAAAATGAAGGTCAAAACCTCAAATATAATGAAAGACAAAACTGGCAAATTCAAAAACGGCTAAGGTATTAAATACTAAGATAATTCTACCTTAACGTACTCTATATGAAATCCAAAGATAGAGAAAAATCTTGTATATGTAGATTTGTACATTTTTAGAACTACGTCTCTTGCCTACTATGTATTTCTATAAAGAACCTATGACTTTTTTTTTACCATGCTTCATTTTTTAATATTTTTTTATTTATCTTTTAATTTTTTACAGACTGCATTTCGATTCATTGTACACAAATGGGGCACATCATTTCGTTTCAATGGTTGTACATGATGTAGATTCATACCATTCGTGTAATCATACATGTACATAGGGTAATGAAGTCTGTCTCATTCCACCATTTTTTGTACTCCCCTCTCATTTCCTTCTACATAAAGTTTCTCCATTCTTCTCTCCCTCCCCATCCCCCCACCCCCATTATATATCATTCTCCAATTCCATCCATTTATTTGAAAATGCCATAACATTATTCTTCCCTATGACTGAATAATATTCTATTATGTATATATACCACAATTTCTTTATCCATTCATCTGTTGAAGGGCATCTAGGTTCACAATCTAGCTATTGTGAACTGAGCTGCTATAAACATTGATGTGGGTGTGTTACTGTAGTTTGCTGATTTTAAGTCCTTTGGGTATAAACCCAGGAGTGGGATAACTGGGTCAAAAGGTGGGTCTGTTCCAAGTTTTCTGAGGATTCTCCACACTGCTTTCCAGAGTGGCTAAACCAATTTGCAACTCCACCAGCAATGTAAAAGTGTGCCTTTTCCCCCACATCCATGCCAACATCTATTATTGTTTGTGTTCTTGATAAAAGCCATTCTAATTGGAGTAAGATGAAATCCTAGAGTTGTTTTAATTTGCATTTCTCTAATTACTAGAGATGTTGAACACTTTTTCATATATTTATTAATTGCCTGTGTGTCTTCTTTTTGTGAAGTGTCTGTCCAGTTCCTTGGCCCATTTATCGATTGGGTTCTTTATATTTTTGTTGTAAAGTTTTGTAAGTTCTTTATACATTTTAGAGATAAGTGCTCTATCTGAAGTGTGTGTGGAAAAGATTTTCTCTCACTCTGTAGGCTCTCTATCACTTTTTAATGAATTAAATGTTACACCATATGTGCTCATTGTGTGTGTGTGTGTGTGTGTGAAACAACTACAGAATAAAGCATAGGAAACCAATGATTATATTGATATGATGTTTCTGTTTTATGTGAAATGAAAAATTTCAAAAATAAAATTCTTTCAGTGAACATAATAGAAGAAAATAAAGGGAAAATTTTGAGAATAAAATAAGAAAAAACAGAAACCAATTAGCACCAACAAAACCACAAAACTACATCTTATAATCCACCTGTTCCTTTTCTCCTCCCTGCCAATAACTCTCTCCCCTCTAATAATGTTTTGAACAACCTTATTTCATTACTAAAATTCAGCCCTGCAAGTATAGTTAATCAAGAAGGCACATAGTACTACTATAACACCTAACCTGAAGCTCTATTTTAATTACTTCCAAGTGAGCTCACTATGTATCACAATATCCTCTGAAGAGAGAGAATGCCATGCCTTACCCAAATACTAATTAGGGTCTCTGGACTCAACTTAAATTCACATAGCACAGGTCATACTTAACTCGACTTCCTATATAGATTCCCCAAAGACTCACCCACTCTCCCACAAAAATTTACAATAACACCTTTCAAATTTTTTCTTTGATATGGGAAATGTTATCTATTTTTAAATTTTCAATCATTCTCAGATGGACACCTTTTATGAAATACCTGAATAGTATTTCCTTATAAGTAATTATTTTGTCTTTTATGTTTTATAGTTAAATTCTGATTATAGTTTTAGGATTGTTTCATTATCAATACATCCCTACAGACTGTGGTACCAATACTTTTCTATCAATTATGGCTAAAACCAAATCAAGACATTGGGGAATCATACTTTCTAGTACAATTCATACTACCATTCTCTCATGTTTACTCAGTATTATTTCCATTGTCACAATTTGGCTAATACTACTGTTACATTAAACACTGTATCTTTTTATCAAACAATTATTTCATTTTCAGTAAATTGATGTTAAAATAAATAATAAATAAATGTATATGATTATCTGGTTTTTATATAATTTTGAATTGAAATTGATAAAAATATCATACATGATAACACGGTTGCTCTGTCTGTGATTAGAGAGCAGCTTGTGCCGTATTCAGCTCATGCTATAAGTTTATCTATACTTGAATCATTCCACATCTTGTTCAACAGTGTGCATCCAGCCATGATATACCAGGATGTTCTATTACCAAACAGTAAACAGAGCTGAAATGCACAAAGCCGCACCATGTGTAGCACTACCTTAAATAACTCCACCACGGAAGCAATCACTCTCTCTACCAAAATGAAAGTGTCTTGGCAGTGGATTTAAAGTTTCCTCCACTCACCAGAGTTCTCAACACTATCTATACTGAGCCTTATAAAACTTATGGTCCATTCATCCAAAAGCACTACATAAAATCAGGCAACCTTACTTATAATCATCACTTAGGGGAAGCTGAAGAAATAAATTAGAAAAAAAAAATCTACGTGACAAATAAAAGGACATTCTGTACTCTTATTTCAACATTTCTGTAAGTCCAAAGTTTTTTTTTTTTTTTTTTTTTTTTTTTAATTGTAAGCCAATCTCAAAAAGCCAAAGGACGAATGATCTCGCTGAGAAGCGGATGATGATACATAATGAGGGGTGAGAGGGAGGCAAGAATGGAGGAAGGAGGACCAAAGTTTTTTCAAAATAAAATGCTTAACATTTGTTGTTCAAAAATTAAGCTCTGAGAGTAATGAAAATTTACTGGGGTACATTGTGCCCCACAGGGGTACTTTCTTTGTTTTTAGTTTAAGCCATATCAGATGAAAGAAGGTAATTGTTATGAATAAATTTATTTATTTTATTACAATATCTTCTGAGTTACTCTATAACAGGATTGAATATTTATTCTTTACCTAAGGTTTTCTTGTTGAATTTTCTCTGGCTGTTTTGAGTAGTTGTGAATTTCTGCTAGACAAACACATCTTTGTCAAGTTAGCTAGAGGTAAATTGCACATAAAATTTTTCCCTGCAGAAATCCTTGTCAGGTAATGAACCAGCCAAAGTGACATCAATTTGACTGATGGACATTTTCCAACACTAGTCAGGGTGGTTCATCAAAGCCATTGTAGTAGTAGTATCTATGGTTGAGAACAACCAGCAGCCTTGCTTCCTGGCTATAAATCACAGCAAATCGATGTATCCTTTATTCCGTTGTACACTGTCTCTGCAAGTTTCTTATTGTATATAAAAGGATAGAATAATATATCAGAAAATCCAGTGACTTAAATTTAGCATTAGTAATATACTATACTTGACACTGCACGGCAATAGTATCCTGAGTTATTATTTTTACTGTGTCTTAGTTATTAATTTTTAGGTATTTGTAGGTTGGGAGCTATAGATTTTAAGAGAAAACTTTATTTTTTATACAGGTACCAAGTGTATTGTTCTCAATTAATAGCTTGTACACCCAATGTAGTATCCCGGTTGGGCAGGATTCTGATCTGCTTTCATGCTTCATAACTGCCAATAGATTAAACTCAAAAGAGTGTACGGTCTTTAAATGTTTAATAATGCTAAGTCTAGAAAATTTTGAGGATATTAGAGAAGAGAGCTGTCTGATTCCTTTATATTTGTGTTCTCTTTCTTTCCACTCATAAAAATCCACAGTCTAACGCATGCCAGGTGTTCATGATGTGAATATGTTGATATCAGACAAGAGGCCCTGATAATAAAAAAAATTTGAAAACTGCATTCATTGGACTCATTGTGTCCTATAATAGGCTGCACACTTCTCTGAATAATAAGACCTTAGCTATTTGGCCCCATATGGCATACCCTTAATGTTTCACACTCTAATTCAAAGTTAATTTTAAATAAAAATTTTAGAGTGAAATAATTACATATTCATATGCAATTATAAGAAATGATGCAGAGAGCCTACGTACCATTTACCCAGTTTCTCAATGGTGATTACTCAGGAAGTCATAGTATGATAACAGACCCAGCACACTGACACTAACATCCCCCTCCTATTCAATGTTCATAGGCACACACACACACACACACACACACACACACACACACACCTTCCACCTTAATTATACCTGACCTTCCGGTGGACCAATATTCAGTCTAACATTTTTATGATTTTGGCCAGTAAAATATTGCATAAATGGAATGCTGGAGTCACAGGACAATAAAATGGCTTTAAAAATAAAGAAAGAGAGGTATCTGCAGGAAGATGTAAAGTGGAACCACATACAAGTAAGATTTCAAACTGCTTGACTGATGGCATGCTGAGGGTAAGCTGAGTACACACCAGGGAAAGAGAAAGACGTTCCTAGGGACTGAAAATAGAGGACTCATATTTTTTTTAAAGAGTGAACAAAAAACAAATTTATTCAAATTTCAAAGGGAAGATATCACTTGAATGCATCACATGAACAAGTTGTTGAAATTATAGAATATATACAAATAAACATATTTAAGGTAAAATGGTCCAGAGTAGATATATTTTTAATGTACCCTGAAATCAGATTTATGCATAAACTCTTTTCTTAGAATAGCCTCTGTCTCAAAGTACTCTTAGTAGGAAAGGAACAAAACACTCTAAATTCAAAGTTTGCCACTAAACTAGGATGGTTTTCATATTCAGGTGCCAAAATGTGTCTTGAAATAGTCTAGGATTTTTTCCTTTTTTTAAAATTCATTTTTATTGTAAACAAATGGGATACATATTTTTTCTTTGTGTGTACATGAAGTAGAGGTATACCATTTTTGTAATCATACATTTACCTAGGGTAATATTTTGCTTCATTCTGTTATTTTTTTCCTCCCCCAACCCCTCCCACCTCTCTTATCCCTCTATAGAGTCCCTCCTTCCTCTGTTCTTGCCCCTTCCCACCCCCTGTATGTGTCATCATCTGCTTATCAGTGAGATCATTCGTCCTTTGGCTTTTTGAGATTGGCTTATCTCACTTAGCATGATATTCTCCAATTTCATCCACTTGCCTGCAAATGCCATAATTTTATCATTCTTTATGGCTGAGTAATATTCCATTGTATATATGTGCCACAATTTCTTTATCCATTCATCCATTGAGGGGCATCTAGTTTGGTTCCACAATCTGGCTATTGTGAATTGAGCAGCTATGAACATTGTTGTGGCTGTATCTCTCTACTATGCTGCTTTTAAGTCCTTTGGGTGTGTAGGCCAAGGAGTGGAATAACTGGGTCAAATGGTGGGTCCATTCCAAGTTTTCTAAGGAATCTCTACACTGCTTTCCAGAGTGGCTGCACTAATTTGCAGCCCCACCAGCAATGTATGAGTGTACCTTTTTCCCCACATCCTCGCCAACACCTATTGCTGCTCGTATTCTTGATAATCGCCATTCTAATTGGGGTGAGATGGAATCTTAGGGTAGTTTTGATTTGCATTTCTCTTATTACTAAAGATGTTGAACATTTTTTCATATATCTGTTGATTGCTTGTACATCTTCTTCTGTGAAGTGTCTGTTCATATCCTTAGCCCATTGGTTGACTGGATTATTTGTATTCTTGGTGAAGAGTTTTTTGAGTTCTTTACGTATTCTGGAAATTAGTGCTCCATCTGAAGTATGAGTGGCAAAGATTTTCTCCCACTCTGTAGGCTGTCTCTTCGCATTGCTGATAGTTTCCTTTGCTGAGAGAAAGCTATTTAGTTTGAATCTGTCCCAGTTATTGATTCTTGCTTTTATTTCTTGTACTATGGGAGTCCTGTTAAGGAAGTCTGATCCTAAGCCAACAAGGTGAAGATTTGGACCTACTTTTTCTTCTATAAGATGCAGGGTCTCTGGTCTGATTTCAAGGTCCTTGATCCATTGTGAGTTAATTTTTGTGCAGGGTGAGAGATAGGGGTTTAGTTTCATTCTGTTGCATATAATTTTCCAGTTTTCCCAGCACCATTTGTTGAGGAGGCTATCTTTTCTCCATTGAGTATTTTTGACACATTTGTCAGTATGAGAAAATTGTATTTATTTGCATTTGTGTCCATATACTCTATTCTGTACCATTGATCTTCCTGTCTATTTTGGTACCAATACCATGTCATTTTTGTTACTATTGCTTTGTAGTATAGTTGAAGTTCTGGTATTGTGATACCTCCTGCTTCACTCTTCCTGATTGCTTTCGCTATTCTGGGTTTCTTATTCTTCCACATGAATTTCATGATTACTTGTTCTATTTCTGTAAGGTACATCATTGGGATTTTAATTAGAATTGCATTGAATCTGTATAGCACTTTTGGTAGTATGGCCATTTTGATAATATTAATTCTGCCTGTCCAAGAACATGGGAGATCTTTCCATCTTCTAGATTTTCTTTAATTTCCTTCTTTAGTGTTCTCTGGTTCTCATTGTAGAGGTCTTTCACCTCTTTTGTGAGATTGATTCCCAAGTATTTTATTTTTTTCGATGCTATTGTGAATGGGGTAGTTTTCCTAATTTTTCTTTTTGAAGATTCATCAATTATGAATAAAAATGCATTGGATTTATGAGCATTAATCTCATATCCTGCTACTTTACTGAATTCACTTATGAGTTCTAAAAGTTTTCTGGTGGAATTTTCTGGTTTCTCTACATATATAATCATGTCATCAGCAAATAGGGATAGTTTGAATTCTTCTTTTCCTATTCATATCCCTTTAATTTCCTTGGTCTGTCTAATTGCTCTGGGTAGAGTTTCGAGGACAATGTTGAATAGATGTGGTGAAAAAGGGCATCCCTGCCTTGTTCCAGTTTTTAGGGGGAATGCTTTCAGTTTTTCACCATTTAGAATGATATTGGCCATGGGCTTAGCATAGATGGCCTTTACAGTGTTAAGGAATGTTCCCACTATCCCTATTTTTTCCAGTATTTTGAGCATGAAGAGATGCTGTAATTTATCAAATGCATTTTCTGCATCTATCAAAATAATCATGTGATTCTTGACTTTAAGTCTATTGATATGGTGAATTACTTTTGTTGCTTTCCAGATGTTGAACCAAACTTGCATCCCTGGAATAAAACCCACTTGATCATGGTGCACTATCTTTTAAATATATTTTTGTATGCAATTTGCTAAGATTTTGTTGAGAATTTTTGCATCAATGTTCATTAAGGATATGGGTCTGATATTTTCATTCCTTGGTGTGTCTCTGTCTGCTTTAGGTATCAGGGTGATATTGACTTCATAGAATGAGGGTGGGAGGGTTACCTCCTCTTCTATTGCATGAAATACTTTGAGAAGTATTGGAATGAGCTCTTCTTTAAAGGTTTTGTAGAACTCGGCTGAGAATCCATCTGGTCCTGGACTTTTCTTTGTTGGTAGGTTTTTGATGACTTCTTCTATTTCATTACTTGAAATTGATCTATTTAAATTGTGTATGTCCTCCTGGTTCAGTTTAGGTAATTCTTATGTCTCTAGAAACCTGTTCATGTCTTCAAGATTTTCTATTTTGTTGGAGTATAGATTTTCAAAATAGCTTCTAATTATGTTTTGTATTTCAATCGTGTCTGTTGTGATATTTCCTTGTTCATTCCAAATTTTAGTAATTTGGGTTTTCTCTCTTCTCTTTGTTAGTGTGGCTAAGGGTTTATCAATTTTGTTTATTTTTTCAAAGAACCAACTATTTATTTTCTCAATTTTTTGATTGTTTCTTTTGTTTCAATTTCATTGATTTGAACTCTGATTTTAACTATTTCCTGTCTTCTACTACTTTTGGTGTTGGTTTGTTCTTCTTTTTCTAGCATTTTCAGCTGTAGTGTTAGGTTTTTTATTTGTTGATTTTTTTCTTCTTTTATTGAATGCTCTCCATGAAATAAATTTTCTTCTAAGAACTGTTTTCATAATGTCTCTGAGATTTTGATATGTTGTTTCTTTGTTCTCATTTACCTCTAAGAATTTTCCTTCCTGATATCTTGCTATCCATTTATCATACAATAGCATATTATATAATCTCCAGGTGTTGGAGTAGTTTCTGTTTTTTACTCTGTCATATTTCTAATTTCAATCCATTGTGATCTGATAGAATACAAGGTATTATCTCTGTCTTCTTGTATTTGCTAACAGTAGCTTTGTGGCATAATATATGGTCTATTTTAGAGAAGCACACATGTGCTGCTGAGAAGAAAGTGTATTTGTTCTTGTTGGATGGTGTGTTCTATAAATGTCCGTTAAGTCTATAAATTATTGATTGTATTTTTTAGATCTATGGTTTCTTTGTTCAATTTTTGTTTGGAGGATCTGTCCAGTGGTGAGAGAGGTGTGCTAAAATCACCTAGTATTATTGTGTTGTGGTCTATTTGATTTCTGGCATTGAGAAGGATTTGTTTGAGGTATATGGATGAGCCACTGTTTGGGGCATAGATATTTATGATTGTTATGTCTTTCTGATTTATGTTTCCCTTAAGCAATATGAAATGTCCTTCTTTATCCCTTCTGACTAGCTTTGACTCGAAGTCCACATTATCTGATATGAGGATGGGTACTGCAGCTTTTTTGCTGTGTCCATGTGCATGGTATGTTTTTCCCTATCCTTTCACCTTTAGACTGTGGGTATCTCTTTCTATGAGATGAGTCTCTTGCAGGCAGCAAATTGTTGGATCTTTCTTTGTAATCCAATCTGCCAGTCTATGTCTTTTGATTGATGAGTTCAGGTCATTAACATTCAGAGTTATTATTGAGATATGATTTGTATTCCCGGTCATTTGGCTCATTTTTTTTTTTTTTTTTTTGACACAACTTGATTTCTCCTTTATTTGGTTGTTCCTTTAGAGTAGTTCTTCCCTTAGCTTATTTACATCATTGTTTTTCATCTCTTCCTCATGTAATATTTTGCTGAGAATGTTTTGTAATGCTGACTTTCTTTTTGTAAATTCTTTTAGCTTTTGTTTATCATGGACGGATTTTTTTTTGTCATCAAATCTGAAGGTAATTTTGTTGGGTATAAGATTCTTGGTTGGCATCCATTTTCTTTCAGAGCTTGAAAAATGTTGTTCCAGGCCCTTCTAGCTTTTAGGGTCTGGATTGAAAAATCTGCTGATATCCATATTGGTTTCCCCCGAATGTAATTTGATTCTTTTCTCTCACAGCCTTTAAAATTCTGTCTTTGTTTTGTATGTTAGGTATTGTCATTATAATGTGCCTTGGTGCGGGTCTGTTGTAATTTTGTGTATTTGGAGTCCTATAAGCCTCTTGTACTTGATTTTCCATTTCATTCTTCAGATTTGGGAAATTTTCTGATATTATTTCATTGGAGAGATTGTTCATTCCTTTGATTTGTTTCTCTAAGCCTTCCTCAATCCTGATAATTCTTAAATTTGTCCTTTTCATGATATCCCATAGTTCTTGTAGATTCTATTCATGATTTCTTACTGTCTTCTATGTTTGGTCAACTTTGTTTTCAAGTTTAAATATTTTGTCTTCGATATCTGAGGTTCTGTCTTCCAGGTGTTCTATCCTATTGGTTTTGCTTTCTATTGAGTTTTTAATTTGGTTTTTTGTTTCCTTCATTTCAAGGATTTCTGTTTGGTTTATTTTCAATATCTCTAACTCTTTATTGAAAGGATCTTTTGTTTCCTGTATTTGGTCTTTTAACTGTTGATTGGTGCAATCATTCAAAGCCTGCATTGCCCTTTCATCTCATCCTTCAATGCCTGCATTTGCTCTTTCATCTCCTTGTTTGTTTCCATGATTGTTTTGATTATATACATTCTGAACTCCATTTCTGACATTTCTTCTGCCATGCTGTCATTGGATTTTATTGCTATACCTCTAGGTTTGTTTGGGACATTTTCTTCCCTTGTTTTCTCATATTGTTCAGGTATCTACCGTTCTAATAGTGAAATTCTGGGCTATTGCAGATTTCCTCTATTGACTAATATTGTCTCTATTGATTTCCAATAACTCACCTCTTAGCCTTCAGTAGCCTGAAGTCTTGGAGGAACTTAATAATGTGGTGCTCTACTAGGAAGCTGGCCTTCTAGGGGTGGTGGCCTTCAGGTGAGGTATTTTCCCAGTTGGCTCTGAGTTGGTCCAGAGTCTCTCAAAACCTCCTCTACTTGACTCCTAGGTCTTGTCAAAGGTCCTCTAGCCTCCTGTAGGTATCTCAGGAAGGGAGTTGCCCTTCCAGTGATGCTGGCCACACCCTCAGGGTAATTCAAAATGCCTGCACCAGCCTATAAAGAAGCCTCTGGCTAGCTCCGTGATGACAACAAACCTTGGTGTGGTGGTTGGGCAGGGTTGTTCAGTGGTGGTGTCTGTCTTTGGCCTGGTGGTTGGGCGGGTTGGCTACCCACCGCCCAGTTTCACAAGGCAGGCGAGTTGGGTGCCCACCTGCTACCTCTGGGATGCAAGAGGCCTGACTCACCCACCCGCTTGTTCCATGACTGTGACCAACCACTGATGGCACCAACCTAGGTCGAAAATAGAGGAATCTATGTCATTTAGTAGGTTTCCCTCTGTCCCTCCAAGCTAACCAGGTGCTCATTGGAAAGACTGTGAGTATCCTGAGATACTCCTTCAAACTGAAGAAAGAAAAAGTTGCCATTAGAGCACCACAAACCATATACCCCGTCCTCTCTGTTTCTCCATGGAATGCCTTCCTCAGTTTGTGGGGGAAGTAACAAAGAACATTGCCCTTGAAACACTTGAGAAAACCTTGCTGCAGCTAGGAGAAGTATGGCTGCCAAATTCAGCTAATAAAATGCAAGATACCCAGGTGATTAATTTCAATTGACAAATCATATTTTAGCCTAAGTGTGCACTTTGTAATATTTGGAAAACTCTTACACAAAAACATTATATGACGTTGATGTGAAATCCAAATTTAACTGGTCTTCTGTATGTCTTCTGGCAACCTTAAGAACAAGGGTACAGAAAAAACCACTCATCACAAAAGAAGTTGCAGGAGTACATGCTCAGCTGAGAGCTATGTCATTGAGGGGAGGGGGCAGGAGCACACAGGTCAGCCCTCAAGGTCCAGAGGAAGAAACTGCTTTAAAATAAGACTTGATCAGTATACACTGAGGGAGTGTTACAGCTTCACAGGCAACTAAGGAGATGTGAAAAGTAATTTATGTGGAATCCTGGATTGAATCCAGGAATAGAAAAAGAAACAAGTGGAAAATCCCATAAAATTCAAGTCCATCAAATCCAAGTTTAGTTCATCAAATTGTTTCAATGTTTACCTCTAGATATCTCACAGATTAAAGAGGAATCCCCAAAGAAACCAAACCATACATGGAACTGAATAAAATTATAACTATGATGTATCAAAATTAAAAATTAGATGAATGGGGCTGCATAAAACTGAAAAGCATCTGCATAGCAAAGGGAACAATTAAAAAATTGAAGCAAAATATACAGAACAGAAAATATTAGTAGACCATATTTGATAAGCAATTAGTGTCCAAAATGTACAAGGTACTTGAAGGCAAGAACATAACCAGATTTTAAAAAGAGTACAAAACTTATGTAAATGTTTCTCAAAAGAAGATGTATGTATAGACAAGAAGCATATGAAAAGACAATCGATATCATCAACATGTTAATACCATAGGACCTACTATTTGCATTCTTGAATACTTAGAGAAAAATGAAAATTTACCCTAACATATAAACTTGTATATGAACATTTTATCAGCTTTATTCATATCCAAAAATCTATAAATAACCCAAATGAGTGAATGGTTAAATTCTGGTACATCCATATAATTAAATACTACACTTAAGCAACAAACAGGGTTAACTGTTAATACATGTGACAACCCACTTACATATCCATAAAATTATACTTAGAGAAAAAAAGTCATTATCAAAAGATTACATATGGTGTGTGTGTATATGTGTATTTTTTTTCTAATTCTTCCCCCAATTGTGTTTTTTTATTCTCCACTCTCATTTTTATCTGAAACATTTCATTCTTTTTCCTCTTCTTCCTCTTTTGTTCAGTTTGGAATTTTTCCCAGCTGTTTGAGTTTCCGTTTACAAAATTTCAGAGTATATCCAGAGTAGACTCAGCATTATATTCAGATATTACCTCTGTTACCCTTGCCCTTGTCCATGAATTGCTGTCTGAAGAACATTCTCAAAAATTTTAATTAATATTTCCACTAAAAATTGGGAATTATGCAAGTTGTCTGTAAGCAGGGATGATTTTTTTCATCTATTTCATGACTTTTAAAAATGTTATTATTTTCATTGCCCCAACAAATGATAAATATATACCTTTGCAGTTTGTTGTTCTTTTTAACACTGGAGTGATATTGTTAATGAATGATGAATTGAACAAGATGTGGGTTATTCTCAACTATATTTAATGAAAAAAGTCATTGGAACAGTCACTCTGTTTAGCACTAAGATCCCAAAAGGAAAATGTATAGTTGTTAAAATGCATCTTCTCATGAAGAGGTGGATACATATATAAGAAACCAAACTACATTAATATCACAGATACAGCAAGGCTATACATTGAAAAGAGACGACTGTTTCTCTTGAATTACTTAGGGGTACCTTACCAAGCAGGCAGTGCTTGAGGTTTTCCATAGCACTCAGAAAATACATAGGGAGTATCTTGAAGACATTTTTTTTAAGGGACATTGATCTACACAGTGAGATCACAGCACAAACAGATGTGTAGAAATGATAGGTAAATACCACAAGACAGTAGGAGAACAAGGAAGTGCTTTAAAGTTTTGTGGAATTTTATGACTGAATTGATAATACTCATAGGCTAAAAATATTAAAGTTGTTGAAAAAAGTTTTTATTTGTTGTTTACCATAATAAAATTGTTTAAGTAGTAAATACATGGTCACTTGAAAATACCTAGGTGCTTGAATTTTTCATTATCATCTTGAAGATACGATACTATATATGTAGCTATATCTTGGAAGCTTTCAGTTTGAATATCAACCCACAAATCCATTTTACTTATCTTTCATAATGCTATAAAATTGCAAAATAATAATCCATTTTTTCTTTCAATCTAGTTCCCAAATATCTGTCAAATCATTTCAATGAGCTAGTCTCTGGTTTTGATGCTAACTATAAAGTAGATATTGAACAAGTTTCTTTCACATAAAACTTAGTATGTTGTGGTAGAAACAAAAATTAGATATTCAATATACGATACATCAGGCAGTAATAAAACTTACAAAGAAAAGCCATTAAGTGTATGGGAGATATAACAGCAGCAGAGTTTCATTTTATAAAAAATGATATAAAATAGTTGAACAATATTCTAAAAGAAGGGAGAAATAAACCATGCAGATAAAACCATGAGAGAGCTTGCTAGTCAGGTAAGTAAAATTCCCTCAGGGATGAGCAAGCCTGGCATATTCTAGTCATTGAGGTTGGGGTAAGGTGAGCACGGGAGAGTGATGGGTTACAAGATTCATATGTGCAGCTAGATTTTCCATTTTTATGTGAGTGGACTTGGAAACTATTAGAAATAGTAGAGGAATTACATATTCTAACATTTTAACACATACTCTGTCCACTTTGTATAGAATAAACTATAATAAACTAGTAAGAATTGGGCCTGGTGGTGCACACCTGTAATCCCAGCGACTCCGGAGACTGAGGCGTAGGATCACAAATTTGAGGTAAGTGTCTGAAACTTAGGGAGGCCTTAAGCAACTTAGTGAGACCCTGTCTCAAAATAAAAAATAAAAAGGGCTTGGGATATGGCTCAGTGTTTAAGTACTCCTTTTTAAAATCCCTGCACACCATCCCCTCCCCAGAAAAAAAGGAAAAGAAACTACTAAGAACATGATTACAATAATTCACAAGAGAAATTTTGGTGCTTTTCTGATGTGTTAAAAGTAGAAGCAAAGTTGAAACTATAGCATTCTAAATATATTTTGAAAGAGGGATAACAAGTTAGCTGAAGTATTATGTATAGGATGTAGGAAACAGAGAAAAGCACAAAAGGTCTTTGATATTTTTCCCATCAAGCTGAAAAAACAAGTTGCCTTTTTGAGATAGAGAAGTCTATGTGGGAGTAGAGAACAATTCCAAAACATGAATTTTGAAATTTTATAATGCTCACATGACTTATTAACCATGCAAAAGAAGATAATGAGTATGTCATCCGATGAAGGCTAAGGTCCTCGAACAAGGTTGAGGCTGAAGATGTATCAGCTCTACAAAAACAATATAATTTTCATAATGAAATTCACATGCTACAAATAGCATTTTAAAAACTTTTCTTTTTAGCACTGGGGATCTGGGGATTGAATGCACGGATGTTGTACCACCAAGCTACATTCTCACCATTTTATTTATTTTTTTAATTCTGAGACAGGTTCTTGCTAAGTTGCCCAGGCAAACCTCAAACATGCAATTCTCCTACTATAGCTCCTAGGGTTGCTGGTATTACAGGTGTGTGCCACTGCATCCAGTAAGTTTTTAAAACTTTTATGTTTTATTTTAATTCACAATAAAAAATAATAGTATGTATGCTGAAATATTTTTATATAGAAAAAAGTAAAATTTGCATTGTATTTTCACTACAATTAGTTCTTGTTGGAAATGCAGACTAAAAAAAAATATAGATTTTATACTATTTCCCAAAGTAATGAGACAAAATATTAAACAAATTACTAGCAAGTTACAAAACTTATTGAAAAAGAATAACATTTTAAAAGTTGTCTCACTTATTAAAGTTAATCCATATATTTTCTGTGAAACCATCCAAGAAAATCTGCAGACAAGAACACAGTCACCATAACAAGTAATGAAATAGTCACTGTCCTCATTACATGTTTCACTTAAGATCAGTCAAGTTGCTTCACAATTTCAAATGTCTTCAATGTTTCTCTTATGTCTCTATTGTCAGGCCAAGACACATTTACTTCTTCAATAGCAAATTAAAATTGAATGATTCTCTTTTTTCACTGTTCTATCATACGATATTATCATCTAGTAATAACAGCCAACACCATATTAAATTCTTGTCTTATAAAGATAAATAAGCATATTCATTAAATAGCATATGAAAATCACAGGAAAAAGCCCAAACAAGATTTCTTTGCAGACAACCTTCAGCAACAAGACCTTTTTTTTTATTATTTATTTATTTATTTTTATTGTAAACAAATGGGATACATGTTGTTTCTCTGTTTGTACATGGAGTAAAGGCATACCATTTGTGTAATCATAAATTTACATAGGGTAATGTTGTTTGATTCATTCTGTTATTTTTTCCCTTCCCCCCACCCCTCCCACCCCTCTTTTCCCTCTATACAGTCCTTCCTTCCTCCATTCTTACCACCCTCCCTAACCCTAACTCTAACCCTAACACTAAACCTTCTCACCCCCCATTATGTGTCATCATCCACTTATTAGCGATATCATCTGTCCTTTGGTTTTTTGAGATTGATTTATATCACTTAGCATGATATTCTCCAATTTCATCCATTTGCCTGCAAATGCCATAATTTTATCATTCTTTATGGCTGAGTAATATTCCATTGTATATATATACCACAGTTTCTTTATCCATTCATCAATTGAAGGGCATCTAGGTTGGTTCACAATCTGGCTATTGTGAATTGAGCAGCTATGAACATTGATGTGACTGTATCTCTGTAGTATGCTGCTTTTAAGTCCTTTGGGTATAGACCAAGGAGTGGGATAGCTGGGTCAAATGGTGGGTCCATTCCAAGTTTTCTGAGGAATCTCCACACTGCTTTCCAGAGTGGCTGCACTAATTTGCAGCCCCACCAGCAATGTATGAGTGTACCTTTCTCCCCACATCCTCGCCAACACCTGTTGTTGCTTGTGTTCTTGATAATCGCCATTCTAATTGGGGTGAGATGGAATCTTAGGGTGGTTTTGATTTGCATTTCTCTTATTACTAGAGATGTTGAACATTTTTCCATATGTTTGTTGATTGCTTGTAGATCTTCTTCTGTGAAGTGTCTGTTCATTTCCTTAGCCCATTGGTCGACTGGATTATTTGCATTCTTGGTATAGAGTTTTTTGAGTTCTTTATAGATTCTGGACATTAGTGCTCTAAGAAGGAGTAATTCAGGTTTGAATAGAGAAAGTAGACTCTAATGCAATTGCAACAGAGACCTTGGCAACTACCACGGACCCTAAAGCAGTGGTGGCTCTTCAGATATGTCACAAATTGAGAAAGGCTGTGCCTTTGTGAGCTGCATCCACCAGTTCTTAAAAGAAGGCTCTGTCAGGCAGGAGGCAAAGCTCTGGTTGGAACAACACCTTTGGTTCCTTCTAGAGAGCAACAAAATGTAAGCAATGAACAACTGAACAATCTGTACCTGAGATGTGAGCTTTGATTCTCAATTAAGGACTCTTGGGGTTGTAAGTGATAATCATTTCCAACCTCCAGTACCTTTGAGTACCTCATCATTGGAAAGAACCAGACCCTCACCTTAGAAGGGTCTGTCTGTGTCCATAAAATGCTTCTCAGGCTTTTGGGTTGCTGTATATGATCATTTCCTAGGGAGTAGTGCAGTAGGTCACAGGGAGCAACCTGATGCTGAATACAATCTTCCTTTCCCCTACCCTATAACAGCAGCTCTACTTATCCTGGATAATAAGGAGTATTGTTAAGCAAAGTCACTTCTACTTTAAACTTTTGCTTCTAGGACTTATGACTTCTACCTACTTGAAAAACAGCAATAGATTATGATTTAAGATACCTTTAGGTTCCTAGGTGTTAGAACTCTTTCTCTCAGGGTTTTTTCTCCAAGTTGGTGCCTGTCCTCCACTTGTAAAAGACCATTTCACAACTTTATAATACATAAATATTCAAAGTGGCACCTTACCTGCAACTACATAATTCATGAACCAATCTAGACCATATGCCCCCTTTTAAAGGTAATTATGAAAGACTTTCCATGTGACTATAGGTATAAGCTGAGTAGAGACAAGGCTTTTAACAGTGGTGCACAAAGCACAACTTAGCAACATGATCAAATAGCTTACTTGAGCCCTTTGACCTGGCTCATGTCTGATTACAGATTCACCACTTGTAGAAAGTTGAAGAATTTCATTATTTTCCTCTTTTTTCATCCATAATGACTGGGAATGTCTGGCAAAATCCATGTTACAATGGGGAAGTCCTTCTCATTTAAATCAACTCTCTTCTCTGGTATAGGTCTCATGAACTTGTTCCAGGAACCTCAGAGTCTACATTATGATTCTCCTACTGGCATTTTCCATAAACTTCATGTAGCATATTTTCTTACCACAGATGCCTTTAGTGTTATATCATTTTCTGCAATGTATGGCACAAATGGCAGGGCATCCTGCATCACAGCTTCGGTATATTGCAGACCCCTTTCTTATTCTGGACCATACTCAGAGCTAGCAACTTTTTGTGATATTGTGTGAATGGACTGGGAAATATGTACAAGTGTGAAATATACTGAGTATAGAACCCAAAAAAGCCTGCAAGGTATTTTGCTTCCTTTTTAGGGGGATAAAACATATGGTGCACTAATTTATACTGTACATTGTATAGGATGTTGGATTTATTACTAGCCAGATGAAACCTTGAACTTTCATTCAATTTATCTTTTACCATCTCAAGCTATCATGTCTTACCAAGGCCTTTTATCTACTACACAATGCCGCGCTCCCTGCCCGCAGAGAGACACAACACCTGGTTCTTTTCAGCTCTTTATTGCGCGCGTCTGCCGTGGTTTGTTTCTTGCTTCTTCTTCCTCTTTTGGGGGAAGCTACACCTCGATATATGCCCCCAAGCGACCAATCATCATACAGAGCACGAGGGGAGAGCGTGGACAGATACAGGCAGCATATACAGGCATGCAGTGTCCATGAGGGGGCTTCAACCAATCACTGAGACTTCCTCAAGCGACATCAGTTGTCTGCGCACAAGCTAGCTACACTCAACCACACTGGCATCCTGCCAGGCGCCATCTTGGCCTTGCCACACCTAGGGCCAGGGGTCCGGCCGAAACCCCGACAGTTCCCCCTTTTCTCTTTTAAAAAGAAAAGGAAAGCTCGGGACCGTGCCTGTCTTAGGCGGAGTGGTCAACCACCGTCCTTACCCGTCATCGGATAACTGCAGAGCATGCTACAGCTCCTGTCTTAGGTTGGTACGGCGTTACCTACTACCTTACCCGTCTGGCTAGCGATCCAGCATCGTGAGCCATACTTGTGGGGAACTGCCGGCCTCTAGGGCAGCCATGGCCTGATGGAAAATGATACGATCTCTAGCTTGATCTCGGCGCATGCGCATGATAAAGCGTGTGAGGAAGACAACAGCAACAACCATGAACATACAAAAGGCTCCCATACCTGCCCATTGTTTTACAAAGCTGAAAGAGGAGGATAACCAACTTAGCACTTCGGACATAGGGGCTACATTAACTCTAGTAGCATTAAGGCTAACAATTTGAGATCTAAGAATAGCAGTAAGATTATCAAATGTATAAGACCAATTTGTTTGTAGCTGAGCAGACAAGATTCTAGACAAGTTTGCTGCATAACTGAAATTATGGTAAGCTACAGGTGTAACGCACAGTCCCGTCAGACGATAAATACATCCCACGTTTAACAGTTCCTGTAAAATGTCTATTTGTTCTTGAAGCAAGTCCACTCGCTGGTTTACTAAAAGAATCCCTGCTTTTAAGTGTTGATCCACTGTCTGCTGAGTAGATAAGGCAGTAGCAGTCTGTTGAACCACATTGTTGAGCGTAGCTGCAGACTGTACTGACGCAGTTAAGGCTACAGCTGCCGCAGTGGCTGCAATGGCAGTGATCACAACTGCTGTGATGCCAAGATCTCTTCTGTTTCTTGATAATAGCACTGGCAGTTCTGTATCTGTAACAAAGACTGGGACTGGTAGGAAGGTAGGAATATGCATTAAGACTGATCATGAGAACCTAGAAGCATTCCAACATTGAGAGAGATTGAGAGAAACATCTTTTTTGTTTGTTAGCAAAAACATAAAAGGGGGAAAAAACACAAACTGGCGTAGGTGGAAACGTAATATTTCTGGTCCTCCTAAGAGAGCAAAGAAAGTTTGTAAATTAGTGTATCCTGAGGTCTAAGTGAAGAGTAGCCAGCTGTAGAAGGATTGACACGTCTCATGCCTAAATGAACATCATTATTTGTAAAATTATCATTAAAATTGGGAGTGAAGAAGAACCCTTATTGAACAGGAGAAGCTGGTACAGGCAATCCCGTAGAAGCATTAGTGCTAAATATGGGAGGGAATAAAGAGGAGGTATTAGTTAAAGGCAGAGGATATGGCCAAACTCTAACTATTGCCCACAGGTCCCGAGTCTTCACCGGTGTCAATGTCATCATCAATAGGATGTTTATCAGCACGATGTTCTTCATCGTTGTTTTGATGCACCAGTCTCGTCAACCTTTCAGGTATCCAGATCGGTGTTTGCTGATCCTGCGGGAAAACACAAACAGACCCTCGGACCCACCGAAGAACTGGATCTGGGCCTTTCCATGTTCCTGTGAGAATATCTTTCCATCTTACCCATACTTGAGTACTTGCGGGATTAGCATGTCTTTCTGTAGCCGTATGTCCATTCTTATCCACATTTAAAAAATTTAAAATAAAAAGTACTAAATTTAGTTTATCTTTAGGTGCTCTAAAGTCAGCACCTATTCCCCCTTTTTGTTTTTGTAAGCAATTTTTTAACGTTAAATGAGTGCGCTCCACTATGCCTTGTCCTTGAGGATTATAAGGAATTCCTGTGATAAGTTGTATATTAAAAGTTTGTGTAAATTGTAAGAAACTTTTGGATGTGTAAGCCGGTCCATTGTCAGTTTTAATGATTTTAGGAATGCCCCAGGCTGCAAAGGCCTGTAAACAATGTTGTATGACATCTTTAACCTTTTCACCTGTGTGAGCAGAGGCCATGATCACTCCTGAGGCAGTGTCAACTGACACATGAACATATTTAAGTTTTCCAAACTCTGAAAAATGAGTAACATCCATTTGCCAAATATGATTAGGTAAAAGTCCCTTGGGATTTACTCCAGTAGACTGAACTGGTAATAATGGAGCACAATGTTGACATGTTTTAACAATTTGTCTGGCAGCATCTTTAGAAATATTGAATTTTCTTCTAAGGGTAGTAGAATTGACATGAAACTGTGAATGAAACATCTGGGCTTGTTTGAATGCTGTAAAAGCAAAAACAGTTTTTGTAGTTTTGTCAGCTTTAGCATTTGCTTTGGCGAGTGGCCCCGGCAGATTAGAATGAGCTCTAATATGTCCTATATAAAAGGGATACTTGCGGTCTAAGATTAATGCACGCAAAGTTCGAAAATAAGGAGCAACTGCGGATCCATCAGGAATATAAGGAACAGTTTCTAAACAGGGCACTGATTGTACTATATAATGACTGTCAGATAATAGATTGAAAGGCTGCTCTATCATAATGTTAAAAGCTAAAACTACTGCAGCAAGTTCTACTACTTGGGCAGATGAAGGGGGGAGAATAACAGTTTCTACTTTATCATCAATTATTACTGCTCCCACTCCATTTTTAGATCCATCAGTGAATATGGTTTGGCAATGAGGTAAGGGCTGCGTTTTGGTAATTTTTGGAAATATAATTGGAGTATTTTTACAGAATTGTATCCATGGATGTTTAGGATAATGATTATCAAATGTTGTTGTGGTTGAGCAATACAAAACAGCCCAATCATCATCATGTTGAATCAACCATTGTATTTGTAGTTTAGTATAGGGAATAATAATGACCTCAGGATGGCTTCCAAATATAGTAACGCAGGCTTCTAACCCTTTATATATTAATTGAGCTATTGCTTTAGGAAATGTTTGTAATTGTTTTGTAGGCGATGCTGGGAGATTAATACTTTGTAAAGGTCCTCCTTGCCATATAATTCCATATGGACTATGTTGTTCTGGAATAATGATTAACATTAGAGGCTGGAATGGATCACATCTTTCTGTGTGATCTGACTGTAATCTTTGTTCCACCAATGTAAGAGCTCTTCGTCCTTCTGGAGTAAGGATCCTCAGGGAACAAAGATCAGGATCTCCCTTAAGTATATCAAATAAAGGTTTTAATTCTCCTGTGGTAATTTTTAAATATGGCCTAATCCAATTTATATCTCCAAGAAGCTTTTGAAAGTCATTTAAAGTTTTAAGTTCACTAGTTCTAATAGTTAGTTTTAGAGGCTTTACCATAGTAGCCGTAAGTTTAGTGCCCAGATATTCTTGAGTTTCTCCCATTTGTAACTTTTCTGGAGAGATGTTTAAACCATATTGCTGTAGAGTAGATATTAAGAATTGTAAAGCCTTTTCCAGTAACTGTTTATTGTCATGACAAAGAAGAATATCATCCATGTAATGATAAATCAATAAATCTGGGAAGGTCTCCCTAGTAGGTTTTAAGGCTTTATCTACATAAATTTGACATAACGTAGGACTATTAGCCATGCCTTGAGGCAATACAGTCCATTCAAATCTTTGATCAGGCTGTGCATGATTGAGAGAAGGTAAAGTAAAAGCAAATCGCCAACAATCCTTGGCATGTAATGGAATTGAGAAAAAACAATCTTTTAAATCTAAAATAATGGTGGGCCAATTTTTAGGTAAGGCTGTGACTAATGGCAATCCACGTTGTAGAGGACCCATAGGAAACATCTGTGCATTAATAGCCCTTAAATCATGTAATAGTCTCCATTTTCCAGACCCTTTTTTTTAATGACAAAGATGGGTGTATTCCAGGGAGAAGTAGAAAGTTGTAAATGTCCTGCCTGTACTTGTTCTTGTACTAATTTATGAGCCGCTTGTAATTTTTCTATAGTTAAGGGCCACTGTGGAATCCATTGCGGCTTATCATCCTTCCAAACTATTGGAATAGGTGTAATAACAGTGGCCCCTACATAAAACCCAGCCCTTCGAAATCGTTTTTTGGAGGAGGAAGGGGGATGGGTTGTGAAGGCCCTTGTTGTTCCTTCCCTAATCCCAAACCTTCTGTATACTTCATTTTTCTCATCATACGTGCTGCAGGTTTAGAATTAATGTTTGTTGTCAACTTAGCATTCATCTGAGTTAAGACATCCCTTCCCCATAAAGAAATAGGCATTTTACAAATATATGGTTGGAACACCCCTGAATGACCCTCATTATCCCTCCAAGACAGTGAAGCAGCACTCCAGTTAGGCGATTGAGCCACTCCCAACCCTTGTAGGTTTTGATTAGCTGTAACTACAGGCCAACCTTTGGGCCAAACTGCCTCACTTATTATACTTTTATCAGCTCCTGTGTCCAGTAATCCTATAAAAGGTTTATGCCCTACTGTTAGTTGCATAATGGGTCTATCTTGGAGGTCCATAGTAAAATTAGCCCAGGGTCCACCTGTAGACCCGAATCCTTTATCTCCTCTTGTTGTCTCCCTACTAGGCCATAAAGAATGTTGGCTAGGCAAAATTAACATTTGTGCTATTCTGTCTCCTGGAGAAATGACTGTAATCCCTTTGGGTGAAGAAATCATAGCCCTAACTTGTCCTTGAAAGTCTGGGTCAATTACTCCTGGGTGGACTATAAGACCTCTTAAAGTAGAAGAACTTCTGCCAAGGAGCAACCCTACTGAGTCTGCAGGAATATTGCCATCCCAGTCTGTGTCCACCATTTGTACACCCATATCAGGTGTTAGTACGAGTCTGGAGGTGGCACAGATGTCCAATCCTGCGCTTCCTGTTGTGGCCCTCCGCTCCTGGGCAGTGTCCCCTTCTCTGTCGGGGGGTACCACTGCCTGGGCACTTGTTGGATTACCCCGTATATTTGTGGCGGGCCCCGGGGCGGGCCCCTCATCACGTTTTTTGTCATCCTGGTATTGGGTGGCAGAATATTACCCTGTTTGTCTCTAACGGATTTACACTCACTGAGCCAGTGTGGACCTTTTTGGCACCGAGGACATAAGCCTGGGGCTTGATGAGGCGAAGCTGGTTTTTGTGGGCATGTTGCTTTTAAATGACCCGCTTGTCCACAGCTAAAACATTTCCTTGGTTCTGGTTTAGATTTCCCTCCAAATCCCTGAGAAACAATATTAGCAAGTGTCTGGGTCTGTCTGTCTATAGCAGCAACAAATGCCGCATTATTTCCTGTAGATTCATTAATATCTTTACATACTCTCAGATAAGTAGTAAGATCTTTATTTTTCCAAGGTCTAATTGCTTCTTTACACCACTTATTAGCCTGTTCATAAGCCAATTGTTTTACCAAAGGCATTGCAGAGTCAGCGTCCCCAAAAATTCTTGAAGCAGTCTGTATTAACCTGTCTACAAAATCTGCATACGGCTCATTGTTTCCTTGAGTAACTTTAGACAACTGTCCCTGTAAGTCTCCAGTTCCTTGTAATGTTTTCCAAGGCTTAGTTGCGGCTACTGCTATTTGAGCATAAACCGCTGGATGATAATTAACTTGAGCCTGTACCCCTTCATAAGGCCCCGTTCCCATTAACATATCTCTGTCTACCTGTGGATTTCCTGCAGCTGCGTTACGCCTTGCAGTATCTGTTGAAAGTTCCTGCCAAGACGTCTTCCACATAAGGTACTGCCCTCCTGATAATGTGGCTCTAGCTAAATTAGTCCAATCTAGAGGTAATAAATTTAGAGACATCATGGTTTCCACCAGAGACACCGTAAAGGCAGATTGAGGCCCATAAGTACTGACAGCTTCCTTTAGCTGTTTGACCATTTTAAAATCTATAGGTTGGTGATAACGTTGTTGCTGTGCGTCCTCAAACACTGGATAAACGCTATCTTCCTGTACTGTAGACCATCCTGTATGTCTACTAGACCCAGTAACAGGAGGTAGATCCACTGGGGGTGCAGAGGGTGTAACAGGCACCAGAGGGCGCTCCTTCCCCAATTTTAATTTTTGTACCCTTTGTTCCAGTTCCTCTCCTGAGAGTTCCCCTTCAGAGTCAGAACCCATTTCACTTCCCCCTCCTATTTCACTTCTCCTTCCTGAAGTACATGACTGTTCCTCTTTAATTTCTTCTAAAACTTGACTTCCCTCTTCTAAAGATTTTTGTGAACTTGGCTTTTTACTTTGTAAGCAAGATCTAATCAAAGACCAGATGGCTAGAGTCCCCACAGGGAGTGATACCTGTTTGTCTGCTACGTGCAGATCTTCTCCTAGCTGTTCCCATTGAGGTATGTTTAACAACCCCTCCTCCAGAAACCAAGGGGATACCTTTTCTATTGTATCTAAGAATGTACGTGCTGTCTTTGCCTTTAATGGAGTGCCGTTGCTCTTTAACAGTTCCCGGAGGGGCTGTTGCATCCTAGTCTTAGATAGTTCCGTTCCCATGATGTAATAATCCACTAGCACTAAGACTTAAGAAGACTACACACACAAACCAAACAAGGAGAACAAAAGAAAAGACAAGAACACACATCAATCGCTTATCACACATTGACAAAGAACTACATATACTTCTGTTTTAGCTCAGGCTCGCAGCCTCTTTCCTGTTAACTCAGGCTCACAGCCTCTTTCCTGTTTTCCTTTACACTCAGGCTCACAGCCGTTTTATGTGTCTAGAGATCAGGTTCGCAACCTCTTTCAAACTTTATACTTTACCTGTTGATTACTTACCTATCGTGTTACTGAGCTCCCGGGGTTTCAGCACCACCTGCCGCGCTCCCTGCCCGCAGAGAGACACAACACCTGGTTCTTTTCAGCTCTTTATTGCGCGCGTCTGCCGTGGTTTGTTTCTTGCTTCTTCTTCCTCTTTTGGGGGAAGCTACACCTCGATATATGCCCCCAAGCGACCAATCATCATACAGAGCACGAGGGGAGAGCGTGGACAGATACAGGCAGCATATACAGGCATGCAGTGTCCATGAGGGGGCTTCAACCAATCACTGAGACTTCCTCAAGCGACATCAGTTGTCTGCGCACAAGCTAGCTACACTCAACCACACTGGCATCCTGCCAGGCGCCATCTTGGCCTTGCCACACCTAGGGCCAGGGGTCCGGCCGAAACCCCGACAACACAATTCTTGTTCATTAGAGCAAATTAGTTGTATGTTAAAGATACAGTAGACAAGTGTGATGTTCTGCCGAATGTCCAATCTATTTCTGTTTATAGTATTGTGACAGACAACAAGATAGTTAATATAACTCTCAGGCAAATATTGCTGTTGTATATTGTATCAATCCCTCATGAGAGGGAATTATTTCTAGTTCTCTTTATTGTCGGTTATGGAAAAAAAATCAGCTTGATAATTGCATATATATAGTCCTATCAATCTGCTCTGGAAATGATAATCACATTTGTCATAACAGGTACAATTATTATTGTGGCTTATCTGAGTTAGGTTCAGAGCATTATTATCTTTCAAAAGTGATAAGTTTTTCTAGGACCTTTAATGTTGGAATAAACAAGGGAGCTGGGTATAATGGCTCATGCTAGTAGCTCTATTCCTTTTTCCATTATAATTACTATTTATTCTAAACTTCTCAGAAGTCTTAGGTACTGCATTCGCTAGAATTTTCTTCAATCAGTGTAAGATATCAACTCAGTTCATCACTGGTATAGTTTTAACATTTTTAGTGTCATCTTATGCCCTGTTCTATCTGTGTTCCACCTTTAGCCAGTGAGTGAGCAGTTCCTCATAGCATTTGATGATGCCTGTTATGGTGCTGACTCATGAAAAGTCTCAGGCAAAAACACATAATTGAAAATATAAGATACTCACTGAATGTCAGGGGTGGGCTCTGAGGGCCCCAGAGCCACACCGTGGCCTGATCTCTAAGATGGCACCTGGCAGCTTGCCAGACATAGCTGCACTCATATTCAAGTTTTAGGAAGTAACTCTGGTTGGCTGTTGTACATGAGGCAATCCTGGTATCTGCCTGGAGACTGTTCCTTGATAGGCTGACTTTCCTGGTAGTCTACTCTCTGATAGGCTGATGTTCTCAATATAAGTCTGAGACTTGTGGAATAAAGCCTTTTGGTTCCTGTGATCAAGAAGAGCGTATGCGTTGTGATTGTCCCCGCGGGCGGTGGGCGATCATAACTGAAGCATGATATATACCCATGAGGGTCTACAGTGGGAAGTTTTACTTGTCTGGGTCTAGAGATAGTCCTTTATTCAACTTTAGCAAGTATGGTTTTCCTTCATGTTCATACTAATATATATTTCTAGATCAATGTGTAAGAACTTAAATTGCTCAAAATATTCTCTAGCCTCTTTTTCATTTCAGTCATTGTTTTAAACTTATGATGATACCAATTTTTAGTTTTATCCTTTTGTTTTTGGTTGTTAAATAATTTAGCTACTTTCAAATGTTTTTAACCATATATATTTGATTTTTGTGAAGTAGTCACTTTTCTGTTGCATTACATGTCTTTTTTATTAACAATTTCCAATAAGCTTATATTCTAGATTCAAATCCTTTTTCTTTTGATAAAATATTTTATTTCAATGTATTCCATTTTATCTTTTAACTACATTTATCAATTTTATTTCTTATCCTTCATTTTGATATTACTATTTATTCTAACTCTTGAAGTTTGAGGCTGGAAGTCAAAAAGACAGTGTAGGTAATGAATGATTAGGTCACAAAGATGGGGGCTGATTCAAGAGGAAATAAAATGCTAATACCTCCAGAGCACTTCTCCCTCCTCCACCTTTTGCCAAGGTTATCTGCCTCCAGGGAATTTTTCCTCCAAGCAAGGAGTTCATGAGTAGCCCCTGGATGACTCCCTTCCTGCCTGTACCCCTGGGTGGCTTTGTTCCTGCCCTTGGATCACTCCACCTTTGGAGTCAAGTAGGCAGGATGTGGGGAGGAGAGGGCATGAGAACAAAGGAAATCTAAAATGTGTAAAAGTGGAGAACACTCCCATTTCCTTAGCACCAACCTGAATCCCCACCTCTGTGTTCTATCCTTTACATAAAACTTTTTGTTCTTGCCTCTGCAGTTCTAGGGTGTTCAGTCTCTCACACTGGGAAATAGGACTCGGATTCTCAACACTGGCATCATCTCTATTACCTCTCTTTTCTCTAAAATTTTCATCACTTCCTTCACATTTAGGTTACCATCATATCATTTTATTGTCTTCCAGCTCTCATAGCTCTTTTTGAGAAGCGAAATTATTTGTTCCTCTGAAGTGAACGTATTAAGCCATGTGACTCTAGCTTGTGTTATTTTAATCAGCATTATGGTAGGTTTAGTACAGTTTTTCTTATACTAGTCTTTCTTATAATTTGTAGGGACTCTAGAATCTTCATAATGGGTATATCTTTTCTTAGCTCGAGTATGTTTTCTACTCTATTCTCTTCTAATGTTGACTCTGAAAACAGATTTTTAAGAATATTTTCCTTGGGAGGCAAATTTTATGAGAAAAAAAACTGACTTTTCTCTCAACGACTGTATTTTAAAATGATCCTTTTTAGTGTAATTTTTCCTGTATATATCTTGTTATAATAATAACTGTCAGGTTCAAGGTTAATCTATGGGTGAATTGCAGTCACAGATTTTGAAAACGAATAAATGTGTTTAGCAGAAGAAATATATTTTCAAAATTGCACCTTTAAAAAGAGTGTATTCCTTATTATTAAAAAATGAAGGTGTGTTAATTACTGAAGTCAAAGAGAACAATTAAAATGTTTCTCACTGGTCAGATAAGGGAAATGGAGAGGGATCTGGTAGGGAAAATATATTCTTGATTTAAATGTTGGTCCAAATTGAAAGAATCCCATATTATTTGTGATGAAGAATATGATCCCTGTATTCCATACTAAGATTCAATTTGATCTAGGGGGAAATTCCTACAATCAAAATGATTCTCAGTGAAATTCTTACATATGAATACAGAGCAGATAATTAATAATTTTTCCCCTTGGAGCTGCACAAGCACACTGACCTCTTACCGAGTTCCATATTTCAATAGTGTCACTACTATGAAATCACCACATGCTACCCTTCGTTCCAATCATTGAGTAGTGCCATGTGTGGTGGCACATCCATCTAAACATTGTATAGTCAAAAATAAATTTAAAAAAAAATGAAAAAAAAAAAAAAATAACACAATCCCCAGGCACTAAAGAGTAAGTTGAATGAGGAAGGTCTGTTTTCAACATATCTTGACAGACCACAGCAGGGTTCTGCATGGGAAATGCTACAAAGCATATTTCAACTGAAGCAATGAACTTTAATAGGAATACCATTTACACATAAATGTATACTGGGTTATAATCACAAGTCTATTTATTCAACAGTTGGATCTCAGGATTCGAATGAAGGTGACAGAGCATAGAGAATTATGTTCCTACAGAGTAGGAAAAATCCTATTAACCTTTTATGACTTACTTTCCTTAGGCTTTTAGTTTATAATTCAGATATAACCTACTGTTTATTTTGTCTTATTTTACTGTTAGAATCATAGTGTACAAAAGGAAATATACACATATTTCATTAACAATATTCATTTAAATTTAAAGAGTGAGTTCAAGGCCATGATGGGTGCTTAGACACTAATTTTGAAGTAACACAGAGAAACCTAAGGGGTGAAATGTGTAAAAAATGAATGTCTTGGATGCCATCAAAACACACAGCAGTATACATCCAGAAATTAAATCTCAATGCTATGGAACTTCTGGTACCGCCCAATACTGACTTAGTTCATCTATTTGCACAGCTGTAATATTATAACAACAATGAAGCCTTTCATTGCTGACTAATGGGATGTATTATTAGTTTACTTATTGTTTGGCCACTTAGAGACTCAATTATTTGAAAGAAAATGGTGATTACCACAATTGTCAACTTCTTTGGCTCACACTTTATTCAGGATACTACCTCATAAATTTAGCCCTTTTATATTTTATATAAAGGACTTACACATTTCATTAGTGGATGCTCATTAGTGAATACAATAATATTTAAATGTTGCAAAAATTTTAAACAGTGAGTCTTATAAACATCTCTCCTGTTGATTAGTTGTCAGCATTTGATCATCTTAAAAACTTTAAAAGTAATAACAATCACTGTGCTCCAGATACTGTGTTAAATGTTTAACAGGTGTAAGACATGATTTGTACCTTAAAGGAAAAATAGAGCAAGAAGTCAAATAATTAGAATTTAAAGAAGTATTATGTAATTTCCATAATAATATAAAAAGCTTGCAAGTACAAAGAATGTTGAGTAAGAAAAATATGCTGACTAGAGTGGTCAGAGTAAATTTACAAAGGTGATGAAATTTGCATTGGGCAAAAATAGAAAAGGCATGTTTTTAAGAGATAGTGGAGGAAAGATGTGGTGTAATTTGAGCTGTATACAAATTGAGTTTTTGGTACTTCCAGAATATTCCATAAACACTTGAATAAGGAAGCTGACATTTAAGTCTAAATCTTAGACATGGGAAGTTATTAGTAAAACATGATAGTAGAAGATGTGGGATGAAGAAATACTGGGGAGTAAGAAAATGTAGAGAAAACTTTAATTTGGGGGAAGATAGAACATGGGAAGGAAACTGGCTGATGGGAAAAAAAAAACAATAAATCAGAGAAAGGAGGTGAAAAATCTGAAGGTAGCTTGATGCAAATGAGTTAAGACGGGATGCAAACTAACATGCTGAAGCAAGGTTGAGTAAAGTGCAGCAGGGTTTAACAATCCTGGGCAACAGAGACGGGTGAGAGAAGTCAGAGAGCAAAGGGTGAAAAGGTGACTGCAGAGTGGACAATTCCTGTTCAACTTGCTTAGTATCTTATTGTTTCATATTCTCACAAGTCATGACTCTCAAAGCCAATTCAAATCCAAGACCACCCAAAAGACTGGCTAGAGAAATTGATTGTGGTAAAACAATAATTTACACATACTTTTGTTGCTTTTCCAAGTGCTGCTCTAAAAACCTTATGCATATTAACTCATTTGCTCCTTTCACTAGCATTATTGCTATCATTTTTAGATAAGCAAACTAAGGAATGGAAGCATTAGGTAACTGGCCTAACATCAGAAAGATATCAAGCAAAAAAGTCAGCAAAGCCAAATCATCTGACTCGAGGCTCTTGAATTTAAGTAGGAAATTATTATTTTGTTATTGCTATTGTCATTTTTGTTTGTCTCTCTCCTGATATAATTGTTAGCAAGTTCATAAACTTAATTTTCCACAATGCAAAAGGTAAGAAATTGATTACAAAAGGACCTAAACTCTGGAGACTCTCTAATGAAATCTGTTTTTTCATAAATCATCATATTCCTCCTTTGTAAGAAAATGTCTTTCTTTTCTTAATAATTTACCATTCTCAAAAGGCATTTTTTTTTCTTTCATATACTTTTTGGTTTTCACTTCTAAACATCCAGTAAAAATATTACTGAATAAATAAAAATGAGTTGCTTCATTCACTCACCCTTTCAGCCAACAAATAATAAAATGTTATTCTATGAAATACTTTATATTAAGTATAAATAAATAGATAAGTACAAATGTATATATGTTATAAGTATAAATATAAAATGTTTTATATATTTAAAGTTATATGTATGTATATAATATAAAACTTGTACTCATAGCATTTTATTTAACCTATAACCTATGTACCTATTAACCATAAGATCTAATTTGATCCTGGTTATTTATGTAGTTAATAAGGAGCTTTTGAATAAAAAGAATAATCAATTTGATAACTAAACTTGACCTAAGGTAGTAATAAAGCTGTTTAAAGTTGTGAACAAGGAGGTTTTTTGGTTTTTTGGCTCATATAATTAGAGATAACAATAAAAAGGGAGGGGTACAAAAGTGTTCCTATATTCTAGAGTATCGTCCTGGAAGAAACGAATAGTAAGGCACACCTATTTTTATATTGATCGCACTTCTGATTTACTACTGAAGTTGCCTTCAACTTGAGATAAATGTCCTCACCTGTTCAAACCCAAAGAATGGAGTAAGAGAAAGGAGGTACAGCAGAAGCAAGGCTTTACCACATGATGGACTTGCAAGATTGGGTACCTGGTGGTCAGGGACACACAAATTGGTAAACTAGCATTTTATCCCCTAGAGAACAAGGTCCCTCCCCTGGTTCTTCATTGGCTGAGTACTATGAGGTGTATAGTCTTCCCAAAGCTCACCTAGTTTTTACTGTCTCCTACCTTTATTTAAACAAATACACCTTTAGTTGTCCCCACCTCCCTATGTTCTCTTGTGGCAAGAAAGTCCCCTTGGATAGAGTGCCTTTTCTATGTACAGGGTTTATCTCTGTTGGTCAAGTCTGGCTCCTTCCTTCTCATCTCCTGTTTGCCAAGGGGCTGTGAATTTTGACACTCTGGTGTTGACTGCTTGTAACTTTTCATTCTGATCTCCCCTCCATCTGCCTTTCTTACATCCCAAGTAATTAAAGCTAAATATTATATTTTGAAATCAGACCAACAGACTTTTTATTTTGCACAGACTAATTGGAAGTGAACATAACATAGAGAATAAAATAATTATTTTGAAATTATCATTTTGTAGCTGTGATATATTGAGCAATGAAGACTCCTAAAGGAATGCAACTGACCTTGCTTATAACACATTATTCTCACAAGAATCTCTCATATCTTACAATGAAACAACTGGCAGGCTACGTAACATTTATTAAGTTTGGCTTTTTCTAAAGTAAGTCATGCCAAAGCTTGAGCTTAATGCACACTGATGGTTGATGCCAATCATTTGTTCCCTGACAACCCAAATAAACATATTTATTTGACTGATTTCAAGCTGTATAATATCAAAATAAAGCAACCAATGTCATTGGAGTCAAAGCTGCATCATATTATAAAATTATATTCATATTCTAATTTGCAGGTAAAGGAATTACATAGTTAATTGAAAATATTTTTCTGATATAACCTCTTTTCATATGTACTGGAAAACACCATTAGAAAATAGAAAGGAATAATTTATAAAGGAAGTCCCTATATAATTAAAAACTATGAAAATCTGGCCTTATAACTATTTGGCATCTTTCAGATATTTTGTCTGAGAGAAAAAATTTACAGAATGACAATTCATTCCATTTACACCTTACATCTGTACCCAAAATGTGGGCATCTATCATAAATCTCTTTTGCACTAATTATAATATTAAATTTTCATCTTAATATCTTTATTGCCTTTTAATATTATTGGACAGTTTTCTTATATAAAAAAATTAGGTCACTACTTATTTTTAATATTTTCTCTATAACTTACCCTTCCCAGAGCATTGATATTCTTCCTCCTGAGGCCAATTTTGTTACAGCCCCACAGAGGGGAGAGTGAACCTATTTTAATTTTACAGAGAAAGGTCAGGGCTGACTGGAGAACTCTTGATGTCTACAGCATTCTTCTTTTGTAGGTTCCACTGACTTAATATCAAAGATGAAGGTTCATCTGGAACCCATATGAAATACAATGTTCTCTGAAAATTTAATCAAGGTTATAATATTGCTCTTAAAATTATTTGGTATTTGTTTTTTATTTAACTTAAGATCATCTAAGGTAATTGTTTTTGGCAATTATCTAGTATATTCAGATACTCCTACGAAATTTAAAAATATAACCTTCAATTTTTTTTAACCCATATTCACAGCTACTGTTTTCTGCTGTTTCTTAGGATCTTCCCCACCCCCATGAACAGAGTAGGAGTGAGCCAAACAAATCAGAGGGGATATTTTGAAAATCTTGCAGCACAATTCTGTGAGTTCTTGCAAATTTTCAGCCCAAACTTTGATCTCAGTTTCTTTTGTTCAAAAATATTGCCATCTGATCTTTGGATTCTCTTTTTTAATAAACTTGGAACTGTAAAAAATTTCCATTAGCAAAAAAATCCAAGATGAGTGTGGTCTACCCTCATGTTTTTGATTTCTAATGTATTTAACACCTCAACTCCTGCCTAAGTTGATGCTCTTTGAGGGTTAGTAAGCTGTAATTTAATAGCGCTAACATCTTTCTAATATTTAGAATTACTTCAGAAGGAAAGTTGATCCAATGTAAGCTTTCTTAACACGGGCAAAACTAGAAATCCTTTCTGACTGTGTGTGTGTGTGTGTGTGTGTGTGTGTGTGTGTGTGTTTCTACTGAAGAAACTCATTATTCCTTTACATAAAAGTATCATTCAAGATCCTCTCTACCTATTATAAGGAGGGTGCTTGAGGAGGTGACTAGGACATTATGTATCTATCATTCAGTAATCTGTACTGTACAGCTTTGAACACCGTTCTATTTTACTTATATTCTATCATGTTTTACCACCATCATAGGATCTTACACGCCATATAATTTCTCTTTCCTGTGTCTGTTCATGATTTTAGAAAATACATGCTACTTACCTTTGCATCATTGGCAACTTGCTCAGCACTTACCAAAGTTGATTAGAAAAGAGAGAATAGCTTGAATAAGTCTGCAAATTCATATTTATTATAATTATCAAAAATCTTAAAATTTTGAGAGAAATTCTTTGATGCTTTCAACAAAATAATTTAGTAGTTTTGATTTCATAATAACTAATGACAAAAAACATGAAGAAAAATTGCATTATTTGAAAAATGATTTGAAATAAATTTAGTGTACAAATCATCTCATTTTAAGGGAATTATCCTGTAAATGTGTTTATGTCCTGAGCTCTAAAATAGTTCTTAAATATAAACTTTAAAAATTACTTTAGGGTCCTACTTCATTAAAAAAGAATATAATACATATCAGATAGTCAAAACATAAGATAAATTATTGTATAGTTCTAGGGGAAATATAATTTGTAAGTTATTTTAGTAATAGCAGTTTACTTTTAACTTATAAGTTAAGTTTGACATAAAGTTGCAGCATTGTTTTGATATTTAGATTAGTAATATTTAGTTTTGGTATAATGAAAAATTAAAGTGCATTTTGTTACATACGCTAAATTGATCATAATAGGAAAAACAGTACATTTGAATGTTTATAACTGATTGAACCTAAAGAGAAAGATTATGAAAGAAAATGTTTAATGAAAGCTTTACACACACACATACACACAACCACACACACACACACACAAAAAAAAAAATTTGACAGAACAATAAGAATGAATAAAAATTCTTCCAGAATAAACAGTAAATGGTATTATAGGGATAAATTCATGTAAGAAGAGAGAGAATCATACTATATCTAAGCACATAAGAGGGGGGAAAAAGACTGAAAGTAAGAATGAATTATATGTCATTTTTAAAAAAGTTTGATTTTTAAATTTTATACTGTTATGTAAAGGAAGTTACTATAGCATGATACACACTTGATAAATTCTACTCTGACAACTGTACAGGAAGAGTGATGGAATTAGAGTAAAAGAAAAGAAACCCACACATATTTCAGAAGACAAGAAAGTTTGTTCTGTAGAGAACACTGAGGTTGTGGCTGAAGAAACATTTTATAAAGCAGTGTGAGTGTCATTCATAAACTGATTCGGATACCCCAACAGAATCCACGCTGGGTATGCACCACCAGAGACGCTGCCAGGTTGAACTAAATGGGATGGAGAAGGTGCGGCAGAGTGAAAGAAACTGTTGGACTTAGATCTCACAGGAACAAGCCACATATATACAAATTGAAAAACTATTCTGCCTTTTAAAATAACAAGAAGTTTTGCCATTTTTGACAACATGGATGAACCTTGACATCATTATCGTAAGTGAAATAATACAAAGAAAAATACTACAGTAGTTGAGCAAGGTGGCACATGCCTGGAATCCCAGCAGCTCGGGAGGCTGAGGCAGGAGGCCCACAAGTTCAAAGCCAGCCTCAGAAATTTAGTGAGACCCTAAACAGTTTAGCCAGGCTCTGTCTCAAAATAAAAAAATAGAAAGGGTTGGGGATGTGGTTCAGTGATTAAGCACTCCAGGGTTAAATCCCCTGTACCAATAAACAAACAAACAAACAAACAAACAAAAGAAACAGAACTGCAGGGTATCATGAGTTTGTGGAATCTGAAAAACTGAATTTGGAGAGTATGAATGGCAATTGCTAGAGTCAGGGAGGTGAGAGAAAAGGACATTTTGGTAACAAGTTACAAACTTTCAGTTATAACATGAAAAAATTCAGAAAACCTAATAAACAGCATGGTGAGGGAATACGTGAATTAATGTAGTACACAAACTGTGAAGTATTATTAATTTAAGTGATCTTTTTAAAAGCATTTGAAATTTACTCTCTATCATTTTTGTTAAATAGCCTTTAACATTGTTATCATTCTATCAATAGAAAAAATAAACATAAAATAGAATATATTTAATGCTATAGTATACTCTTTGACTAATCATTTCTATGTTTTATTTCCATACAATGATACACAAAAATAAACTAAAATATAAAATATTTGTGAAATTTTAAAGTATATAATATACACTTTCTTAAATCAGTAAAACAACATTCCAAAGTGTCAGAAAAGGGCACTTACATGTGCTAAGTTGAATGAAACCAGAGATGATTCTATCTTAAAAGTTAATCATCTTATAAATAGCAAAGCATATGCTCTTAGATATATTTATAAAATTGAATAAAACTCAGTTACACAAGTTTAATCAGTTATTTATAGCATTTCAATATATAATACTCATATATTATATGACTTCTTCCTGATGTATTTTGTATGTCATGACAGCTTAATAAACTGAGAATGTTAAATTTCCTTTCAGATTGGTTATTACTATAGAGTTTGTGTCCTCCACAAAATTCATGTGTTGAAATTCAATTATCATGACAGGGCTATGAGATGGGCATTTGGGAGGTGATTAAGTCATAAGGGCTGAGCCCTCACGAGTGAGAGGGCTCAGTGAGAATTGATAAATAGGGTCACATCACATTAAAAAGCTTTTGTACAACAAAGGAAACAATCAGTAGAGTAAAGAGACACCTGTAGAACTGGAGAATGTCTTCCCCAAATATCCATCTGACTGAGAAATGATATCAAGAATACATGAATAACTCAAAAAACTCAGCATCAAAAAAATAAATGATCTAATCAAAATATGAGCAAATATTCTCAATAGATCTAAAAGAAACTACAAATGACCAATGAATATATGAAAAATGCCTAGTACCTTAGCCATCAGGAAACTATAAATCCAAGCTACAGTGAGATTCCATCTCACCTCCGTCAGAATGGCTAATATAAAAAGAATAACAAATGCTGGCAAGGATATGGTAAGAATGTAAATTAGTGCAGTCACTATGAAAAACTGTGTGGAGAGTCTTTAAAAAAAACTAAACATTGAAATATCCTATGATTTAGCCATACCACCCCTAAGCATATATCCCATGGAAATGAAATCAGCATACAAAAAAAGAAACTCGTACCATGATTACTATTCATACTACCAAACTTGTAGAACCAGCCTAGGCACCTGTCAACAAATGAATGGATAAAGCATATACATTGGATAGAATATTAGTCAGTCATAAAGAAAAATGAAATCCTGTCATTTGTATGAAAATGAAGGACACTGTGTTAAGCTTAATAAGCCAGATGCAGACAAGTATTGTGTGTTTTCTCTACACATGTGGAAACTAAAAAGAAACACACATACACATACACACATGCGCACACACACACAAACCTGAATGTAGAAGAGTGATTTTCAGGAAAAGGGGAAGGGGTTCTAGGGAAGAAGAGAGAGATGGGGAGACAGAAGAGGGCAGAAGATAAGATAAACAGGCATGATCTATGCATATATGTGAATGTCACAGTGAAACCCATTATTTTGGACTATTAATATGTGTTAATAATGAAAAGAAATATTTAGTCACAATTAAGCTACTTTAATTTGAAATGTTACTGCTATTTATTTCTTTAAGCAATTATGCAACATGACTAAACCATACTTTTGTTAGAGATTTTGCCCAGGTTTATAAGATAAAGTCACTCCTAGCTCAGCATACAAATTTACTGAGTGAGTGGGTAGTGTATTTGCTTTACATAGGTATTTTCTTGCTTCTTTGATGAATGGAGAAAGGATTACTATGGATCATGAACATAGAAAATGGTGGAATCAATTTCATTTCTTGAAATATTTGCAAACACATAACTTTTTCATTATACCATTAAAAATTATTTTTTAAAATATAGACTTGATTTTAGGGACATAAGTTTATAGGGAAAGCTAACTTGAACAATATATCATCATGGATGTAGACTTTAAAATTGAAAGTGCTCACACAGGAAAGGTGGCCGAGAGTTGCCTTGCCTAGGCCTCCATGTGTGGACATGGAGAAGCCATCATTGTGCCAAGCACAGGAAGCCCTCTCTCCTCTGTTGGCAGTTGATCTTGGCCTTCCCAGTCTCCAATTACCAAAAACAAATTTCTACTATTTGTACCACACACTGTTTGGTATTTTTTTGGTATATACTATAATTTAATTAGAGATGCACAAATTTAGGATTACTATTTAGTCCAATAAGGTTACACTGTTTCCACTGTGCAGTGAATAATATGACCTCAAACAGCATGCAATCCATATTTTAATTTCCTCATTTTTCTTCCTTCTTTTTCTCAACCTTTGTGTATAATTGAGCTGTAAATTTGTAAACAACATAATGGATATTTTAATGAAGGGTTGCTTAAAAAATACTGGGCTGAAATCTCAAATAAGAATAACAGAAAATTGTAGGGGACATGGTGAGGGCAGAAAGAAAATGATATTAAAATATTTAACCTGCTGAGGAGGACGACAGATACTAATTTAAAAATTATGAATCTTGGTAACCTAATTTTGAAGTAAAAATAAATGGAGGATGACTAAATCAATAAAAATGAGGGATAAAAATCCTAGGAGTCTTCTTTATGAAAGGAAATAAAACAGATCCATCCTTCAGAAGGAAGCAAAGAAATTTTAAAATGTAAATAAAAGGAATCATAACAAAATTAACACTGTATCCATTATTTATACAGAATATATATTTAGATTTAATGGCAAGTTTACTAATATCTCTTTTTTTATTGTAAACAAATGGGATACATGTTGTTTCTCTGTTTGCATATGGAGTAAAGGCATACCATTTGTGTAATCATAAATTTACATAGGGTAATGTTGTTTGATTCAAGTTTACTAATATCTTTAATCATCTCCTTCCCTCTAGTGTCTACATTTTTTTTCTGAAGTTCATCATTTTATGCTGGGTTCAGGCTGAATTTTACCATTCATATGTTCGAAGTACGTTTATTTCACCTTCAATACTCAAATTGAGTTTATCTGGGTATTGAAGGTTGAAAGATTTCTTCTATCACATACTGTGATTGACAGAAAACTTGCTGTGGCTGTGTCACAATTTTGTAAGCAATATGTATTTTCCCTCAGAAACTACTTGCATTTTCTATTTGCTTTTATAGTATGCAGTTATACTACAATGTGAATAAGTATAAAACAAGGTGTATCTATGCGGCTTCAGATTATGTAAGTTATTTCTACCTAAGGAGTCATGTCCTCAATTACGGCATTGTTAAAACATTCCTGAATATTGGTTTCTGAACTTTCTCCCTTCCCTAAATCTATTTTCTTCTACTATAATTTCTTTAAATAGGTCCTCTTGTCTGATCTTTCATGTTTTTAAAATCACATTTTCTTTCTTCTTTCATTTCTTTCTTTCCTTCCTCCTTTCCTACCTACCAGCCTGAATAACTTCTGCAAACCTTAAATCCAGGACTCTGATGCTTACTTATACTTACATCAATATACAATAATAACTCTTTTATAAGAACTTTTCTATCTTTAGCTTTTACTCACTACTCTGAAATTTTTTTCCTTTCCTTTTCTTTTCCACTAACAATAGTGCTTTCCTGGCAATGCAATTTGGTTAGTTTTTTGAGAAACACATAACTACTTGGTCTGTGCTGTCATAGCAAAGGTGGGGAAAGACAAGGTGAGTGCTTTACACATGGGACAAGTTTGCCATATTAAGTCAGCAGTTTCCTTTATGCAGCACACTATTTAGATTCATTCAGCAAATGTACATAAATTAATGCTTTGTTCCAGATACTGTTCTGAGTCCTGGAAATATAGCAGTGAATATAATAGAGACAAATCCCTGACCTCATAAAGTTCACATTTAATCTGGGATCTGAAAATAAGCAAACAATAAAACAAAAACAAGCAGGTGTGTGGAAGCAAGATTAGTTCCACACCAGTTAACATTTGTTTTTGATTTCCCTCAGCAAATGCCTGGCTTCAAGTACATGATTTCCAGTGTTTTGGTATATTCAAAGTTTTATACTATGTAGCAAAGTCTCTGTTGTTAATGTAATTTATTTATTTATTTATTTATTTATTTACTTATTTATAATTTTGGTACCAGGGATTGAACTCAGGGGCACTAGAACACTGAGCCATGTCCCCAGCCCTATTTTGTATTCTATTTAGAGACAGGGTCTCACTGAGTTGCTTAGCGCCTTGCCGTTGCTGAGGCTAGCTCTGAACTCTCAATTCTCCTGTCAGCCTCCTGAGCTGCTGGGATTACAGGCATGTGCCATGGGGCCCGGCAATGTAATTTATGGTACCTTTGGGTACCCTGTGATTTGGCAGTCACAACCCACGTTTCAAATGGGAATATGGAGTTTGCTGATTCACTGTCATGATAATGGCCATTTTCTTCCTGCCTGGAGAAGACAGAAACAATTTAGGCAGTTTGAGTCAATCCTATTTCTTGCTTCTCCCTTTCAATAAGAGGTAGGACAGAGGGAACATTATCCCACCCATCACAGTGAATGAAAGCACACAACTGAATCACCAAGTATTCTCTCATATCCCTTTATCTACCTTGTGAGATTAGTTGTTGTTTCTGTTTTAGAAAGTCATTTCTCTGTCAGTATCTTGACCTCATCACCACAACTGACAGAGTCAAAGATTTTTAAAAGATAATGTTGTCCTGAACTTGTTCTCTGAATGTTAGTAGAAGACACATACATGGGGTCAGAGACAAATGACTTTACTACTCTGGTCAGAACAAGCAGCAGGAGCCTCAAATTTTTTCTGTGTTCCACTTATTCCCCAAGTTCATTGGGCGATATGGAGGGGTATCATTACATAATTTCAGTGGTCTGTATCATAGCTACTAAATGTTGAACCTGGAGAAGACAAGGGAGTATTTTTCCTAGATTACACTGAAGGAATTCTGAATAACAAGGGAACTGATCTATCCTGAAAGCTCAACATGTTCAGGACAAGAATAAGCAAGGAAAGGAGAGTTGTATATAAGTGTGGGAAGAAAGGTTTAGCCCAAACTCTAATCAGTGAAACCTTGTTTCCCATTACAATTTTCCTTTACACACTAAGCATGGAAAATCAAGCAATGAGACATTTTTTCCTTAAACCAAGAGTTGGCAGAAACAAAAGGCAGGATGTAAAATATTTGGGGCCATATAGTCTGTTACAACTATTCAATGTTTTTATGGCAGTGTGACAGCAATTATAGACAAAGATAGGTGTTTAGCCAGATTGAACCTATAGACCAAGAATCAGTGTTAGTGTTTGAGGGTTATAATCAAAGTGCTTTAACTGTTCTTTTCTGTGAAATCTAAAACTGAAGGTGATACCATTGATGGTATAGAGGAAAGAAATCCACATAGGAGAATCTAGGAATTCCATAGTTTCAAGGTCAGTACCATTAAAAGTCTATAAAGAAAACTAGGTATTTGGTCAAACCTATGCATAGAACTCCAAACTTTGATCATACAATTTATTTGTATAGTAAAATAGAGAAATATCAGTTATTTGAGGAAATCTACAGCATAAAAGGTAAACATGATTCAAAAAGAAGACAAAAGTTAACATCTAGGAGAAAAAGACTGCTGGCAAGAAGAATAATTAAATTTAACTGATATTTTAAAGAAGATATTGTAACCATAATAAAACAGAATTCTATAATAACTAGCAGAACAAATATATTTAGATATTACTAATTAAGATTTAAAAATCAGTGTTTAGAATATTTTTAAAAACTCACAATACAGTAAAGACACATATACTATGAATAAAAGTTAAAAAGAGGATCTATCTGGAAAAAGAGTATAGAGAAAATGGAATGAACCAAAATTTTAAATGGAAAATATGAGAAAAATTTTCACAAGGGCAGTAAACACATTTAGAGAGGGTTCTCTGAATAACATGTAAGTTTAAAAAAACTAAATAATTTTTACTCTAAAATTTATTCTTAGATAAGTCAAGTGTAACAGTGGATTTAGAATTTTATGTGCCATTTCCCTAGGATTCAGACCTTTATTAGCCATATAACTTTCATTTAAAAATTATTTTAAAATATATTATAGAAAAACAGGAACTAAACCAGTAAGAGAAAAGTAGGTATAGAACCCACGGGAGATGTGACATCTAGTTTCAGAGAATCAACAAAACAGATTTTAGAAAAGAATTATGGATTGCAATCTTTAAGAAGTATGGAGAATTATTAAAATAATTGAAGTTATATAGACCCCCAAAAGTCTTTACAAGTGTAACAGGAATTGATGTGTTCTGAAAAGAAAAATCCTTTTAAATTTTACTTAGAATTTCTTTTTTTGATATAGAAACACTGGATCCACATATAATTAAATTCTACATTAGCAAATTCATTCTAAGAATTTATATTTGGTAAAAACTACATAAAATGACATCAGATTTCAATGTTTATTGTCATAAAACAGATTATAGTATATACAATTATAAAACAAGGTTTGATATCATGAATACCTTATCCTATTTCATTTTAGTATAAGAAAAAAATACTGCGGCAATACCTTGACAAATTTAGAATGTGGCTACTGCTTACATTCTATGTGCAATACACATCTGCAGAGACATCCTTGACAAACTAACATAATTGTTCTTTGGCATATTCTGACATAAGATAAAATGCTTCTGACACTTATAATCAAAGACTCTGTCTAAATATTCCCTTTGATAATAAACAAATAAACAACATCTATCTGACAAAGTTTACAGCAATGCCAGTGGAAGCTTAAATTGCTTATAAATCTTGTCAAATATTTTCACTTATTATTAAAATGTTTATTTTCTGTTTTAAAAAGCATGCACTTATATCCAAAATATAGTCTAGAATCGTTCTTCAGTACATTCATTTCATTAGTTCTCTGGCTTATATTTTGCTATCTATGTAATGATAATTGACTTTCTCATAAACAGGAGGATAATTGCAACAGTGGTTTTTCTTAGCATTTCTTTACCCAAGCACATCATGATCAGCATATATATGTGTTTGGGGTTTTTTTGTTTGTTTGTTTGTTTTTCCAATAGTTCACCACACAAATGGTTGACAGCTTGGGAATATACACAAAGCTTCTTGCTAAATTTCATTATTTGATCTGACTTGACAAAGAAAAGGTTGTATGCTAGTGTGCTGACAAACTGACAAACTCTGATTCTGCTCTTACAACTTTTTAATCAACATCATAGTTAATATTCATCTGGTGTTCCTTAGCTATGTACCACAGGAGGGCTATCACTCATTACAGTTAATTGAGAAATCACCCTGATGATTCTGACACATATTAGAAGTGATGTGTTGATGGTAGGAATTTATGATTTGATCAAGATTAACAAAAATCTGTCATTTTTCTTCTTATGAAGTATGTGTGGGTGGCAAAAATATTTGGTTATTGTTCATACTATTTCTTATTGCCTACTACTTTTTTATTGTCTGTGATTTTATTCTCTTATCACTTTAAAAGTTCTATTTTTGTAATTTCAAACTGAAACACAAAAATAATGAAATGTATTAAGAAAATCCAGGCAAAACATTTTGGGAATGAAAATTGGATAATCTCATGGTATTTATTAAGGTCTACAAATTTTGTCAATGCAAATAGATATATTGAGGTAGTGAAGGTTATTATACATAGACTTCATCCAAGTTCTAAATTTTTAAGTAATAATTACACTACATTGTTAATTTTCCTAAAAATTTGACTGTATTATTTTTATTGTCTTTTAGAGAAGAAATATGTGAAAGATAAACAATAATGAAAAAATTGCAGTCAGTAGGAGTTCAAGAGAAACATTTTACTCTGACATACTAATATTGATTTTGAATTTCACTTTAAGTTTATATATCTTATTGTACCATCTTGTTTCATAAGAAATTTAAAATGACTGTGTAGATCAATCTACCGTTTCATCATTGGAAATTTTTTTTAAAAATAGGCTTGTTGTTTAGTTATTTAGTATAATTCTTCAATTTTTAAAATAATTAACTGTATTAAACATTTCCTATTGTATTTACTTTCGTTTATTGTCTTGTATTCCCAACAATATTTTATTTGAACTACAATGCCATGGAGAAAATTTTATTCTCCATACACGCAAACACAAGTACACACACACACACACACATACACTTTAGTCAGCATTATTCTCAGTTTTGAGTTTTTCAACTTGAGCTGAATCTTGAAAGGTTAAAAACTGATCAGTGACAGAAGAAAAAAAAACTTTTCAATAGAAGGAACAGATGGCTATTAAGCAGATTGATATCAAAGATAACACAGAAATCTTTAATCATATGTTGTTATCAAACTTGACAACTTGTTTCCATTGTCCTTTTTTCAGTTATTTTTCTTATTTATGTATTACATATCTCAATCTATACTAATTATATTTTAGTACTGAATTATTTATAAAGGCACTTTCCTAGGCACTAGAAAGTAATACAAATGTAAATGCAAAAACATGAATTATATTCATCTTCGCCTTGCTTACAATCTAACCAGTGAGAAAATAGGCTATTTATTCTGAACTCTCTGATAGACTATTTACTTTATTACTAATGCTTGGCACTTGCATTTTTCCCAGTCCCTGTTGTTCTTCAAAGCCAGTGAGCTCTAGTTACAATATGATTCACATATAGTCTTTGAAATAGGTCTTCAGTAATGTAATGAATGTATGTCATGGTTATTTATAAGAGACATTTTCTTTCTTCTCAGTCAAGTCATTCTGAGAAGCAGGTTTTGAACTGTTCACCAAGGGTAATATCATTCTGCTATAAATACTAGAAATTCAATATAAAATTAACACTGAATGAGTGAAGCTAATGTTTTTGCATGGTTAGGCTTATTTTAATATGTAATCAACATGTTTTATTATATACATTTAATTAACCACACCCATCACTTTCAGTTCAAGTCTAGGAGAAACAGACAACACCTTATCAAACATCTGCTTTTTCACAAGTAATTATTCCATATATAACTGGTTGGAAAGGCAAAATATTCTCAACAATTTCAGAATAGGCATACAAATTTTAAAATATTTCTTTACAGCAAATTTGGAGAGAAAACTGACATCATTTTCAAGTTAAACTGAGTATTTGTTTTTCATAGGGTTCTTTCACATCTTTGCATGCAGACTCTTGACCAAAAATGTGGAAGTGGGTTAGGCCCATTCTACTCTGTTGTGCATATGCAGTTTCTGGTCAACACAAGATTTGAGAAAGACTGATCTAACTTTTAGAACTCCCTCTTAAATTTCCCAACTATTCCACAAGTTCAAAGTTTGAGCCAAATACAATCAGGACATTGGTCCTGCTGTTAGCTTGTTACTTAGATCACCATTTTAACTGAAGATGCTCCAAATCAAGTGAGCCTCCTCTGGTGGCAACCGCAAAACCAGTCAGCTTCACATAGCTGCCCTATCCTGTCCAACTACCATGTTTCCAAAATCAGGGGAAACCACTGTTCTTACAGCAAGTTTGAAAGACAATTTAGATTTCACTAGAGACATGATGTCCTGCTAAATGGTTCAGAAATCATGCAATATATAGCTTCCATTTGAAGTTAGGTGTAGACATGCATGAACATATTTCTATTACATTTGCAGACATATGGGAATAAAAATTATATGCGTTAGTATATGATTCATAAAACTGACAGATAGAAACTAATTGGCTACTCAATTGCTTTATGATCTTAGTACAAGAGTCCTCCAAGCTTCAATTTCTTTTTCTGTAAAATAGAATCAGTACAATCACAAGGATAAAATAGTGAGTGGTCTATAAATACTAATCAAGGCAGTATTTATTTAAAGCATTTCATCAAACTACAGCATCTCCGCAAAGAGATCTTCCTTTTATAATTATTTTCATTCTTCTCTTAAGTTTCAAAGTTGTCCATCATCACAAATTTCATTAAATGTATAATCAATGGTAATTATAGCAGGAATATTATACTATAAATTGTATAAACTACAGGTTACCTTTCTACATAAACTTTTAAATAAACATCACTTTGAGGAAAAATATCTCAAAGATAAATATATCTTCCATTATGTCCTGCAGGCTATTTTACACATATATTTAATTTGAAACAAAATCATCTGGCTATGTAAAGAATACATTCCTATATTGGAAGATTTGGAAACTTCAAAAGAGTGAAAAGTGAAAATAACCATCCAAAACCACAAACACCCAGTAGCATTTATTAACATTAAATATCATTGTTTTAAAAGCGAACTGTTAAAAAAGTGTTGAAAAAGTGTTTAAATTTATTTTGATATTTTTATCTTTAATTAGTAATTAAAATATTTTTTCCATTTGCTTAAAATCCTTTCTTCTAGATGATTTTTAGGATTTTCAGTAAGTTATTTGTTAAACATCATATATTTCATTTGTTTAGAATAAACTTTGTCAAAACCTTAATTAACAAATTAATAAGAGAACCAGCAGAATGATAAAACCGCTTTAAAGGGATTTAGAGATGAAAGTGTTTTATAGTGGTTGAGGGAATGAATACTCAAGTACACTTCCTAATGTTCATTCAAAATAAAACTACAGGTTTGAGGTTACAATTTTCTATGCTGAACAAAACCCAGAAACTATTAGTATTTCAAACATACGAAATTGAACTGGAGATGTGGATCAGTGGTAGAATATTGTAATGGTTAATTTGAATTGTCAACTTGATTGGATTAAGAGATGCTGATGATTCAGAGGCCTCTGGCTGTGTCAATGAGGGTGTGTCTAGGAATGACTGGTATGTGGGAGAGTGAACTGAATGGAGCACCTCCCTAAGCATGAGCAGCACCACCCAATAGGATGGAATAAAGCTGGAAGAACAAGGAAGTAGATGTAGATGCAAGCTCTTCTTGAACCGGTTCTGGATTGCTGCTTCCATCGTCTCAGGATATAGAACTTTCACTTCTTCACTCTTCCAAAGCAGACTCTACCAGTGATTCTCTAGGTAGATTCCAGAAGCCTTGGTCTCAGACTAGAGTAGCACTGTTGCTCTTTCTTGTTCTGGGGCTTCTGCATCTTGAATTGAGTGGCTACTGGTTCTTCCAGCTCTCCAGCTGCAGACCACCATTGTGGACTATTCAGCTGCTGGTCATGTAAGCCAATCTAATAAATTCCCTTTTATTATCATACTACCTGTTGATTCTGTTCCTATAGAGAACTCTGACTAATATAAGTACTTATCTCACATGCAGGATGCCCTGGTTTCAAGCCCCTTACTAAAAGGAAAAAAAATTTTTTTCTTTTATTTCACAAAAAATAATTTGTATTAGTTTTCTATAGGATATTATCAGTATTGCAAAATGTAGTAATTGATGGTAAGTATAAATTCAAGATACCCACCCCTGTAAGGAACTGAATAATCCTACCTCGAAAACAAAGGACAACCAGTAGACTCTGAAGGAGTGTCCAACAACTTTTTCTTTATTACCAATTCATGGGTAATACTTTCCTAACAATAATTCTTATGGTTATAAATAATCTCCAAAGTTTATTCTTTGTCACAAAAAGTCTAGTTCTTTCTTGTGCATTGTTGTTTTTAATTTTATTTTTAAGGAGATGAAACAAAAAGCTTTAATGCATATAAACTTAACTGAGCAAATAATAATTTTTAAATAATTAACTTCTTTTTGGAGCTTTTATAATTATATGGGGGTGTAGGTTGGGTAGCTGTCTCAACCTAGGGATATTTTCTTTATTATTACTATCTTTAAAAAAGAATAATTAAGATTAAAAATTAAATGCAAGAAAATTATCTCTTCCAGATCTCATTTGAATTATTTATAAAAGAAGCTGAATTCCTTTTTCTTTAAGTTTCTACAATTCCAATATCATTCTTGTCCTGGCAGGAAATAACCTTTCCAAATTCCTGAAAGACTAGGGCTTTGTAAACTAATGAACACAGCACAAATTTGTAGGTTTGATGAAAACATGTTTCACATATGAAGCAAAACTGTATTCCTCAATGGTGGACTTGTCATATTTATTGAATAATATTAATTATCAAATCCCTTATACACTGACATAAAATGAAAAAATGACTTTAAGAGATTGAAATATCACAAATATGCTTTCTTTTCAGAATGTAATTAGTTAGATATGAACATCAATAAAACACTTAATAAGCAGGGTATATCCAGAGGTTAAATGACCAGAGGTTAAACTATCTAATTCTAAATAACCAATGTGTTGAAGAAATGACAAAGTACAACACAAATTCAGTGATAATAAAAACACAATTTATCAAATGTTTGAAACACATCATGAGCTACACATAGAAGAAAAATTTAACATACAGAATGCAGATGCAGGGTAAGAAAAGTAAAATTTAACCAAATATGTAAAAAAAATAGTAAAGGTCAAAAGTAGTAATAAATTACATAGAAGAAAAGAAAACAATGAAATAAAAATTGGGCACTTTAGAAACAACAGCAGATGTAATACAACTTTAAGAAGACTGATAAAAGAATGAGTAAGAGAGAGTGCAGATAACCCAATCAGAAGTGAAAAAGTGGACATCACTATATATTCTATAAATAAGAACTGGAAAAATATGTTTTATTATTAAGAGCCTGCAGATATTAAAAAAGAAAATATATATTAATATATATATAAAATGACTTTATTCCTATATATTTGACAAATTGTATATAATTGAGCCCTCTAAAGCTGTGAGCCCAAAATAAACTTTTCATCCTCTAAGTTTTTCTTGTTGGTTATTCTGGTCACAGCATGAAAAAGCTAAGTAAAATATTGACCTCTTTTTCTTAGATAGTGGTCTTTAAGAACCTATACCAAGACTGCCACAACAAGGGGAAGGTGCAGAAAGCTTGAAGACATTTCTCCCCTCACTACTTAGTAATTTTCTATTCTAAGTCCCATATTCTTTTCTTTCTCCCCACCTGGAAGCCTTTTGTTGGAAGATTCCTTAACAGACAGACGACTTCACATCTGTGTTGATCCACCTGCTCATGGGGAGAGTTGGTTATTTTGCTTATTTTGCTTTACCTTTTCCTTACACCATCACAATGAACGATTAAAGGCTTACCTCTCTCATCTTTGGATTCATGCTATAATCAGCTATTCTGACATATGGCACCACCTTTCTCAAGCTTGAGACTACTATCCTAGTGTTTATTCACTAGGATACTATCCTAGTGAACACTACTATCCTACTATCCTAGTGTTTATTCAAAGTAAATCAAATCATACCCAGTCTACCTAGAGGCATATATACAAATGTTCATAGCTATATTTTTATTTTACCATAGTCCAAACTGCAAACTATCCTAATATATATCCATGGTGAATGCATGAACAAATTGTGGTACATTGTTGTATTGAAATACTGTTTAAAAATGAAAAAAACACAAACTACTGCAATATAAAACTCAAGAACGAGTTCCCAAAACACCATACCATATGAAAGAAGTCAGATATAAAAGACTTGGTACTATTTAGTTATATTTTTGAAATCTAGAAGGGGCAAAGTAGAATAATATTAGGAAACAAATTATTGGTTGCCTTGGAATCTGATATAAAGGAAGAGTGTAACTTCAAAGGAGTACGACAATAATTTTGCATAGAATGTTAATGTTTGGTATCTTGAATGTTCTGCTAATTTTATGCCTATGCATGACAGTCAGAGCTCATATAAATGATATTAAATAAGTTCCATGCATTGTAACTAAATTATACATAAATAAAGTTGATTTAAAATAATAAATATTTTCCCAGTCTCAATTTCAAAAAGTTAGATGCTAAAAAGAACAGTAAAATTTTGGTTAATTATCTAAGAAGAAATCTTTTATTTTTGGTAATCCAACTGTTCTAATTAGTGACTTTATATCTAGAAAATATTATTTTTGAAACCTACTGCTGCTAATATTTCTAAAATTACAAGTGAAGTGCACTAAAGAAAATTACATATTTGAACTTGTATTTCATTTTCTAGAACTCTAGATCAATTTGGTATTATGGGACTTTGTATACAAAATGTTGAGTCTCTGAAATTCTTCAAAATGCAAACCATTTCAGCCTTAGTATTATTGATTTTGATGTTACTGCTGCTGAGAATTCTCTTTAACATATAATTTATTTTGGTATCAACTTATCTTGACATTCATGTTTCCACTCTTAACTTTTGAATTCTTTCTTTTAGTACTTCTCTCAACCTGAACTAAAGTGTATTATAGTTCCTTGCTCGATCTTACTGCTTAGTGTTTAGTCATATTTTAAATACATGACTATAGTTGATTTTCAAGTTTTGCTTCTTTATTTAATGTCTATATTCTACATTAAACTTCATTCTTCATGATGGTAGGAATCAGGTCTGTTAACACAAAGGCATAGACTGAAGTGTTGATTATTAACATAACTTGGCACATAATTTTCCTCAAAGAACATTTTTTACATGCATGAAAGGAGTATTTAAATTTCCCCCTAAATTGTTTCACATTATGCATAAAATATAAAATCTTTATATGAAATGCCTCTTTTCCTCCTCTTTCCATATCTTTGCATCATAGAGTTCTATTGATTTGTCAGAGTTAAATCACTCTTCATCTTTGAATCTCTGCTAAAGCAATATAATAAGTTAATTTTATCTGGGATAGAACTGTTATACTAGTGTCTTATGTACTTTTCAATTGATAAATATGATAGAGTCCAGGATTTTATTCCCCCTTGTATTTGGGGGGGAAAACAGCTTATTTGTTCAACTTTTAATCTATAATTACATGTACAGATTTAGTATAACATCATATTAATACAATGTTTCAAGAATTTTAATTCAAAATTCTTGAAAAATATTTAGATTATGGAAACTTCTTGGTAAGCATGCACGCTACTGCTGAGCCACACCCAAATCTTTCTTTCTTTAACTATTTAAAAGAAACTATGGTGCATTCTAATTTCAAGCTCTTTGTATTAATGAATCCTGAATATTATACTCACCAAAATTATATATGTGTATGTTGTGTGAATACACATATGTATATGTAAACATATATATGTATAGTGTGATAACATAATTTAACCTTGCTAATGCATATAAGTATTATGACTAATAGAAAAGATAAACATAAAAGTATGTATTTCTTATTTTGTTATTACTTAGTCTAAGGTATAGTTTTAAAACTGTACCACTTAGATTTATGTATATAAACCATTAGGTAAATACTTGTGGCTTTAAAATTTTTTGCCCCACAAAATTGACTTAATTTTTCTTAGGTTAGCTAAATCAGTCAATTTACTGAAAACTATTTTTGAATATTACTTTTTCATATTTAAAATATATTGAAATATAAAGAACTAGCTCTTCCTGATTTGGGGAGGTTTTTCCTCCTAGGTATTCAATATTTTCCTTTGTTATAGCCTATTGAAGATTGTCAAATATTTTAGTAACAAATATTATATTTTATTTTAATATTAAATTCATTTTCAAATGCACATGTGTTACCATTCTAGGTGCAAAGCCTCTTTTCTCTGAATTTGCTTCATTGCCTAGTTCTGGCATACAAGCAGCAGGTATTTTTAACTTAATAAAAAAATTGATTTATTGGGTTGACTCAACTGAAAAGAAATGGTCACTATAATCCATAAAAAAGACTGCAGCTTTTTCCTCCCATCATTTTTATCTTATGATAGCTTTATATGAAACACAGGCAAAAAAGATTTCTCATTTTAAGAATATGATCTAAGTCTATATGCAATATGGTTTTCAAAGTATTTGTGCTGCTTCATAAATATTGGTAGGAAAAGTGTGGTTTCTCACATACACAATTTTAGTATAGTCCTAAAATTTTGTGAAAATGTGGGTATACATAGAAACTGGACTCCCCATCTCTGAATCCCCTTCAAGCTAGAAAACAAACAAAACAGTACACAGACATATTTGGGTCCTGGTTTCTGTCATTCATTTCCTTTTTTGTTCTCTGTACTATCTCAATTCTGAATACAATGAATTCATTTCCATATCTCAAAAAAAATAAACAATGTAGCAGTTATTCATGGTTGTATCAGACCAATCTGTTGAATGAAAATCCTTACTCATTTGTATTTTGAATGAAAAGTAGTAATAAGAAAGCTCAAATTTTATTTTAAGGGGCAGAAGAACAATTGCAGGGACTTTCTGATATGAAGTAGAACAAACTTCCATCCTTTGTCCCTAAGAAAATTTAGGAAAACTTCTCAGATCCTAAACCAGCACAGTTTCAGTGAAAACTAATTAGTCCATTATTTGAAATCACCAAGTTTATAGATTTATTAGGCTAGCTAGCACTAACATAACTGCACTCTGTGAGATCATTGATAAGAAGTGTTAATTTGAGATTTGATATGTGGTTAATTATGTTCTTATAACAGTGTTTTGTACTGAGTATGTGTCAATGTGAGTCAATGTAAAAAGTTGAAATATTATCAGAGAAAAATGAAAGGTACTGATGTTATGCCATATTTGAAGCACAGCATTAAGGAGGTTAAAGAGAATACATGTTGTACATTTAGGAATATCCATAGCTAAGACTAAAAGAATGTCAGTAGTGCAGCTAGACAAGTTCAGTCTCAAGTGTGTAGTTTTGGATTTTCTAATTAAATTGCTACTATAATTTATGAAGCAACATTTTCAAGTGGGGTGGTCATTTTATCTATCAGTTTTCAAGTTTTGGGGATTGTATCTTCAGGGTACAGGAAGGGAGTTATTATAATGTTGTGAAGTCATCTTGATGTATCAAAGCCCAGAGACCATTGAGATATTAGGGAAATCAAGAGGAAGCTACGTTGGTTTGTCCCCACCAAAACTCTTGTTGAAATTTGATACTCAGTATATATTTGGAGAGTTAATTGAAAGTTTTCAGAAATAATTTGGTCATGAAGGCCCAACCCTCAAGAATGGATCAGTGTTTTTCTCAAGAAACTAGATTATGTCTCATGGGAGTGAGATGAGTCTCATGGAACTGGATTAGTTATCATGAGAACAGGTTCTTATAAAACAAGGTTAATTCTGGTTTTTTTTTGCCTCTTCTTTATGTCTGCTTACCACTCTCACAAATATTCTTAACATGTCATGCCATATGACATGAGGCTGTAACCAGAAGCTGAACAGATGCTGGTACCAACCTCTTACAGAACTATGAGTTAAATAAAACTTTTTTGTTTATAAGTCAACCAAACTTAAGTATTTTTCTTTACAGAAGCACAAAACAGTCTAAGACACATACTGCTAATATTGTCCCAGCTTTCATTGACAAAGTCTCCAGATAGCAGAGCCAAAAAGAGATATCAGTGATGTAAATGTTTGTTCTAATTACAAAGCTAAATAAATGCAATTACGTGAAGTTTTTTAGATTTTGTCTTTTTGTTTCCTCTCAAAGTTGCCTTATTAAATAATGGGACTTCAAATTGTGGTCACATTAGGCTTCCCAGCTTTTCTGGTAGCATAAAATCTTGCATCCGGAAATCTTTTGAAAAGTAACTCATAGTAAAACTACACCAAAGATTATTTAATTTAAAAATTGAAAGAACATGTATTAGAAACCTGCATTAATTAGGCATTATGCTAGATTTTATAAGATTGGTGATGGACATATATTTCCCTGTTTTTGAGGATTCAACAATGTTAAAGGGAGAAAAAAATATTGTAGTAGATGTTAAAAGTTTGATGTGATAAGAGTGAGGAAAAGAGTTTCATACATTTGCACTGAAGGATTCTGCATAATATTTTACAGATAAATTAATATTTTCACTGAACACATTTGTTTTGAATGATACACAAGAAAATTTCTGCAAGCAGTGGACAAGAAAGGAATTTAGTCAGGCAACAAAATAAAATTTGGGAAAAAGAAATATTCTGGAAAAAATTTTCTGGGAAAGTGAAATTTCTCTGAAAATCTACATCTTTCTTTGGATTAGTTCATGGAGATTGTTAGTAAATGAACATCAAGGAGAGCTTTATGTTACATTTTCTGGGTTATACAAATTATCTAGCCAGGGAGAAATCACTAAGGTTTTAAATGGAAAATTTGAAATGATCTTGTCAGAAAGTTAGCCAGATATTTTAGAGTATTTTGTAATAAATGTTATCTCTTGTTGCTATGTGTTATGAAGCTAAAAAGGAGTGGATTGAGACAATTGCTATTGTTTGGATCTGAATTGTACCACCTAGACCATACATTAAAGCTTGTTCACCAGCTGGGCACTATTTGGAAGTGAGGGAACCTCTAAGAGGTGTGGCCTAGTTTGAGTTCCTCAAATCACTGGAGGCTTGTCTGTGACGGGAAATGTGGGTCCTAGCCTCTTCCTCTTCCTCCTTTTCACTTTCCGGCTGCTGTGAACACGTGAGTGGTTTTGCTCCAGCATACACTCCCACCATGATGCCCTGTTTTGCCACAGGCCCAAAAGCAATAGAGCTAGTGGATCTTGGACTGAACCCCCCTAAAACTTTGACCAAAAATAAACTTTTACTCTGTATAATTGATTTTTCTCAGGTATTTGTTAAAGTAACAGAACACTGAATCACACACATTGTAATTCACATGACAGATGGCAATCTTTTGAACTAATATAATTTCCTTAAACATGTAGAAGGTGTGCAATGGATATCTGTTTTGGAGACATAGCAGTCTTCATTACTTATAAAACAATGATATTCATAAAAATTATTTAATGACATTAAGAAACAGCAAGATGTTAGAGTTGTACTAAGGAAAAAGAGAACAAAGGAGTAGAAATTAAAGTAAATGAGAATACAGTTGGCCCTGATGGATTAATGGATTCAAACATACATGGCTCAAAAATATTTTTAAAATGTTTGTCTTTCCTATTCTCATTGAACAGCTAATGATTTTTTATACTTGTCATTATCTCCTAAATAATATAACTATTTCTGTAGCATATGCATTGTATTAGATAGTATAAATAATCTAGAAATGTTTTAAAGTGTATAGGAGGAATGTGTAGATTACATGCAGGTACAACACTATTTTATATAAGGAACTTAAGCATCCAAGAGCTTTGATATTTCCAAGAGTCTTGGAAAAAAATCCCTTACAAATATTAAGGAATCAGTGACAAACAAGGAAGGGATTTTATATCAATAGAGTTCTGTGAGCTGAGAACTATGGTTAATTCAATCCTCAGTTTCTGAGTTAAAAAATAATGTTCTAGATTTGGACAAAGGCCTGGAAAACTGAGAAAGACTAAATAGAAAACCAGTGGGTCAAAGCTAAAAGTAAGATAATTTGATAAGAACCAAAGTTCAAATTAGTTATACAAACAAGAAGGAAGAAACAAGAATTTTGAAATTTACCAGGAGCTTTTAAAGAATACATTTTTTATAGTTTTTTAAAATAATAGTGCAGCCTCTCCACTTGATGCTTTGTGCAGAGAGACAGGTAGGTAGATAGAGCATTTCTAAGAGGTTGGGGGAATTGCTGAGTTTGTCAGATTATAAACTATTTAAATAAGAATTTTATTTTGTATATAATTAGGTATCTCCTTGGTCTAGAATAATACTTTGTATGGAGTTGGCCTTTTACAATTCTCTGTAAGAATCACTGAACAAATTTTTCTAAAACTTTTTATAAAATCACTAATATAGAACTGAGGATATAGATCAGTTGATAGAGTGCTTGCCTCACATAAACAAGGCTCTGGGTTCAATCCCTAGCACCACAAATAATGATAATAATAATAATAACTAATTCATAAAAAAGTTATACATATCACATTAAAAGTAATATGTACCTGCACATCCTGGCAAATTGGAATAAAAGGGGCAGAATTTAACCTCAACAGACACAACATGAAATAAGTGTTTTCAAGACATTGAGCATCTGACAACAAAATATTTTTTTAAAAAGTTAACTCTATTATTGCTCCTGTTTGTGCCTTGAGCATGATGTCTGACAGCAAAGCAAATGAGTGGAAACCAGGGAGAAGCCAAGTAGACTTTCTAAGTGAGGGATACAGAGATGAAGGACCAAGGAAGCAAGAATCCATAGGACATTGTACTGAATACGCTAGGGCTACACAGAAAAAAAGCTCACGGGGATTTGAAAGGGGTCCCCTTGAATATTTAACTAAATTATAATTGATGCTTGAATATTAGAAAACTAATACAGGCTGGGAAAAAAGTTACCTGAAAGAATTAGGCAAAGGTGGTCATCACTACTACAAAGCTGGAAATACTTTCCTTCACTATCAGACCAACTAATCAAATTCTTTTCAGAGAATTTGATCAAATACAAGTAACGGTACTGTCTACTGTTCCTGTCCCTCCTAACAATACTAAACCCTTTTCAACTAATTCTATCCCAGAACAAAACTCAACAATATTTAGAGGAATAGAAAATAGCTAGTTCTTATCCTGGTAAAATCCAATTTCTGGCATCCAGTTAAAATTACCAAGAATAAAGACAACCAGAACATACAACCCATGGTCATAGAAAAGTCACTCAATTAAAACCAGTCCAGAATGAGAGATTGAAATTAGTAGACGAGTCCATTTAAAAAATAATTATAACTGAATCTCATGTATTTAAAAATACAATGTAGATATAGGATGTATTAAAAGAAAAAAATTTCTAGAATTGAAAATTATAATGTTGAAAATAAAAAATTCACTATCTAGAATATATTGCACATTTAATATTTCAAAAGAAGAAAACAGTAAACATGAAGGCATAGCAATGAAAACTATTCAAATGAAACAGGGAGAAAAGGGAAAAAAAGAAAAGAGTCCATGAGACAAGTTTAGCAGTCCACAACATGTATAAATTGATGTTCCTTAGAAGAGAACAGAAAGAGATGAAACCGACAACACATTTGGAAAAAAAAAAACTTTCATTTTTTTAAGAGTTATGAAACCAATAAACACAAGATCCAAGAGCCTAAGAGTCATTTGTATATATAATGACACAAATAAGCTTTAAAAAGTGGAAAGTATTACCATAGTAACTAATCACAAAAAGATGAAATGACAATATCAACAGCAAAGGAAAATATATTTTAGACCAAATAATATTTTAAAAGAGTAAAAAAAATAACATCACAATGGTAAGAGTTCAGGAATAAAGATAATAAAGCAATCTCAAATATATGCCTAATAATAAAAATATTAAATATATTGAGCAAAAATTGATAGAACTATAATGAAAGAGAAATCCAGAGTTATAACAATAAATTTTAATGCCCTTCCTTCAATAATTGGTAGAACAAATATAAGAAAAATCAATAAAGATACAGAAACTTTAAATAACTCCATAAACCAATTTGTCCTAGCTTTTATTTTGATGATTTACTTTTAACAAGGAATATCTTGATGTAACTCAATAATTATATCCAAATTATCTGAGGATACAGGTTTTCCTTCTGTAAAGTTAATATTTTTCTATTTGTAATTATTAATTATTTAATGGCTGTATTTTAGAACAAAGTAATTATCCTGTAACAAATATTTTCGCCCACAAATTTTTTAATCTGTTGACATTTCTTTCTTGCAGTCAATATTACTGTTGTGTATGCTGTGTGATTTTTATTTCCTTCATTTCTTCTGCATTTTTTTCATTTTGACATTTATGAACTGAAATCCTAATTTTAGGAAAAGTTTCTCTATCTTCTACATTCATGTGTTTATTTAATTATTTATATTACTTACTTATTTTTATCATTATAAACTCATGAATATTTATGTTATTTTATGGATTCTAATCCTTTTTGATTGCTTACTTTATTGTGCAAATTTCCAGATTTGGCCATTGGGAGCTACTTGAAGTAAGCATCTTTGTAGTTTTTTTTTTTAAAGTTCAAGAATTATTTTTATCAGAACATATTTATTACAGAAATAGTTTGAATTTTAGATGAAAAAGTTTACCTTAAGTTTTGCAATAAATCTTCATAAAGCATTTTACAGAAAACTTTTACCTTTTGTAGAAATAGGCTCTCTTCATTGAAGGTATTTTTCATCTTTATGTGACAGTCTGCATGCAGTAATTTTGCTAATTCCTGGACATAATTATCTTTAAATAATATAGATTTAAGTGAAATTACATTTGAAATCGTAAGAATTATGAATAACAAACGTTTAAACTTATAAGCTTTTCCAAGGATTTTATTCTCATTGAAATTGCTCATGTGTAATTTGTTTTAACAAGATTATTTCATTACTTATGTATGCTTGGTTATGGGTGAGTATTGATATTGCTTATGCACAATTTTGGTGTCTTTTAACTTTCAATAAAAAAACTTAACCAAGTGCAATAAAAATCTATGATTGAAGGGTTTTTTTCTTTATTGAAAGTAAAAGGCTATTTAGAATCTAGAAGAGACTCTATATTCCACAGTAAATCTACATTTTAGTAAAAAAAAATAAAAAATAAAGAAACTTTTAATAACCTCCATACTCCATGACTGAACCAAATTTCAATAACCTTTCCAATAGCCATAGTGTCTTTTAATTCCTTAAAACCCACACATAATTATTTATAACATCCTTTTTACTGAAGGTTTTAGCCATTTCTCTGAAAAGGAAATAGGCTTAATATCTACATTTTAAATTGAGCAAAAAAAATAAAAAATAAAACCACCCATATTTGAATATGGCATATAGTATTCAAACCTTTCTAGTTAATAAAATATTAATCTCATCAAATATTTGAATGCCTCTAATTCTTTACATGTCATTTCTTCCTGCTTCCTTTACAACCAGAGCTATTTCTTAGAAAATAAAACTCTATGAAGATCAAAAAAAAAAAAATGTTTGGATAAAATGAATAATTCTAAAATATACTTCCTGCACTTAATCATTATTAATGTTAAAAAAATTATTTGTCCCCTAAATGTAAATATAGAACTGTTGGTAATTTAAGCAAGGCAAATGATGGTTTTTAAATTCCCATAGGAATGAAATAAAAGGCCTTAGAATTAAAGTCTTTTTATAAAATACAAATTTGGCTTCTTCCAAGAGAAAGGACAAAATTTAGAAAGTGTTTAACATGGTAATCTTGAAAAATGATATTTTGTAGGTTTTATTATTCCAGTGAAATAAGTACACTTCAGAGGACAACTTTCCTATTCTACATTTATTCTTTTGGTAAGTGGTCTGTTCAATGAATTGCTATAAATATACTTCTGTAGTGAGGGAGATTAAGAAGGGCTTAGGCAGTCAGGGTAAGATGGCAGGCGAGGAGGCTGGGAACAGGGCAGGACAAAGGAGCATGGAGAGAGGGTCTTCTGATGAGGTCAATTTGCTGGTTGACGAAAGTGTATGGAAAACATGGAAGAAAATCTACTGATAATTTAAGTCATTATAGATACAGTTGAATTTTAGAAAAATTTTAAGGTAGATTCCATTATGCCATAACAGTTAACGTTTTGTACTATCATTTATCAAAGAAAGTTCGCATCTATTGACAAGCAAATAATAATAGTCTAACTTATTTCAAATTTTAAAGAATTTTTTACTTCTTGTTAAAGCAAATGTAGAGATTTTATTAGTATTCACTGCCCTCTCCAAAATTATAAACACTACATAAAATACTAAAATCAAAGAAATTAATTGTACATTCCAAAGAACAAGACTATAACGCTGTACTATGTATCTGCTAACTGCATAATCAATCAATCTACACTTAACAGCTTAAAACAGCAGAGGTTTATTACCTCACAGTTATTGCAGTCAGAAATCCAGATAGTATAATGGGGTTCATTGTTGCTAGATCTGTCATAAAACCACACAAGGTGCAGGCCACAGGTAGAATCCTTTCCAAACTCACTCAGAGGTAATTCACAGAATCTCATTTCCCAAAGACAGTAGAACAATTGCCCAGGCTTTTCAAAATACATTACATAAAGGACTTCCTTAATTCTATGCTGCTTAGGACTCTACAGATTATTTCACAACATTTCAATAGGCTTCATTAAAGTGACCAAATAAGAGGTCAAGAGAAAATGTCAGTAAGATGAATTTAACTTTTTTTGGAAAGCATCCATGGAGGTAAATCCTATCGTCTTTGCCATTTGTTAGAAGCAAGTTAGCTAGCCCAGTTCACATTTGAGAAGAGGTGATTACACAAGACCCAGAAAATCATGACGTGAAAATCTTTAAGAGCCATGTCAAATGCAGCCTAGAACATCCAGGATTCCCAATCACAAAATGTGATTATAGAAGCCATTATTTTTACCCTGACTAAAACAATGGGGAATACTGAGGGCCACAATCCTTGAACATGCAGGGGTGAAGAATTTATCTCATTGACATGAAAAAACAAAGATGGAAATTTGGGGACGCTAGGGCAGCTGGTACTTGAGAGACAGATTTTACATGAAGTTACACGTAGGAGGTGCACCACAAATCTCCACAGAAGCCACTTTGAGTCTTCATCAGAACACAAACCTCCATATATAGAATGAAATTTTGTGATATTTAGAAATGACTGGTGAGCAGTCAGTCAGGTGAGTAATCCTGAGTTTGTCCAAGTCTGGAAAACATTGAACTTCCAACTGCACAGATTGAAGGATCATTTTGGTTGAACATCCAGAGTATTCGATATCTATTTCAGAAGGGTCACACCTTAAAAATAGAATTAAGGTAGGACTAGAATGAAGGAAACTTTTCCCCATCCAGAGAAATAAAAAACAAGTCTCAAAAGGATTAGATTTATCCACTATTAGTTTAATCATCTCTCAAAAAAGCTCACCCATTTTTAAAGAACACAAAATACTGTACATAAAATGTGAAATTCACAATTTCTACCATCTAATTAAAATAACTCAGCATGTAAAGAAGCAGAGAAATATCAGCATCAGAAAAATCATTCCATAAAACAAACCCTAGTTAATTTCTCTGGCTGACCTCAAACTCTTAATCTTTCTGCCTCTGCTTCTACAGTAGCAGGTATTATATGTAAAGGCTAAGGGCAAGCAAATGAAGATGCAAGTGGGTGGGTGGGGGGGAATAACAGAATGAATCAAACACTATTATCCTATGTAAATGTATGACTACACCAATGGTATGCCTTCACTTCATGTACAAACAGAGAAACAGTGTGTATCCCATTTGTGTACAATAAAAATAAATTAAAAAAAAAGATGCAAGCACACAGGATGGCATACAGCAAGAAACTGTTCCCCATGGGAGTCAGTTCTGCTTTATTATAGGGTTATATCAAGTTACATTAGGTTATATTAGTGCAGTTAGCTCTGAGCATGTACAGATCGTATAATTTGCTTGTTTCTCAGAGTCCACTAGTTTTTATAAGAAGATAACGTCTCCATGGCTCAAGGGCAGAGGAATTGCAGAATGTTCCTAAGCCAGAGAAACAGAGGGCCTTTATCATCCTGAGGAGTGTGCTCACTCATAGGACTTATGCTCCTCTGTACTTTCCCATGGTCTGAACCTCTACAATTGTAGGAACATACTACCATGTCCGGCAACATAATTTTGTACAAAAGACCACTGGAAATTTGTACCCTGAAAAACTGCAACTTTACACCCACTGGACATCAACTCATTTCTCTTTTTTTGAGCATGACTCAGGTCTTCTTGGTGGTCTGTATATCACTTAGAAAGAACTAGCAACTGCTTAATATATCCCAATTGTATCCAACATAAGACGATTGATATGGATAATCCTCTACATGTGTAAAAATGTCAGTCTGGAGATACGTAATACATAGCATTTTATTTTATTTTTTTATCTTAATTTTTATTTTTTTAATTTAGATTCATTGTACACAAATGAAGTACAACTTTCATTGTTCTGGTTGTACATGAAGTAGAGTCAAAAAGAACACATTTAACCACTCTCACCTAAAAACCTCAGAAGACAAATAAGAAACAAAGTTCTGCTATAAGAACATTCTGGGAAAGTACATGTGCACATCTCCCAATTTACAAGTCCATTCTTGATCAGGAAAATTAGTAATTTCATATTTTAGGGGTAAGCTCCAGTGATCTGTGCTCTTCATCAGCAATTGTCTAATACAGGTGCCAGAAGTGCCATGAAAACATGTTCTTATCATCTAAAATAGACTGCTTGGGAAAACAAAAAGGTTAATTTGGAAAATCACTTTGGTTTCAGGTGCTAATATACATGGAGCAATGCAAAAGGACAGCCAGGAAGTGAGGAGAAGCCAGGGAATGTCCACCAACCAGATAAGCGCTGCTGGAATGAGAAGTGCCGGATGGGTGTGTGTATGAAGACTTCCGCCTGCCTCAGCAGTCCATTATCTAGTGCCCCTGCTGCCACCCAGCCTGTGCTCCTGCTGTCCGATCAGCCCTTGGATGCACACACATGCGTGTACACGACATGCTGAAACCACTAGTGGGCCTCCAGCAGGAGGTCTTCCCTCCTCCTGGACTTTGAGTTTTTTGTTTTTCTGATTCATTGTACACAGATGGGGTACAATTTTTCATTTCTCTGGTTGTACACAAAGTAGTGTCACACCATTTGTGTAATCATGCATGTACATAGGGTAATGATGTTTGTCTCAGTCCATTATCTTTCTTTCCCGCTGCCCCCTCCCTACATCTCATTTCCCCCTACACAATCCATCCTTCCTCCATTCTTCCCTTACCCCTTCCCTGCCCCCTGTTATGGATCAGCATTCACTTATCAGAGAAAACATTCGGCCTTTGGTTTTTTGGGGGTTGACTTATCTCACTTATTATGATATTCTCCAACTCCATTCATTTACCTGCAAATGCCATAATTTTATTCTTCTTGTGTATACACAATGAAATATTATTTCATTGTGTATACATACCACAGTCTCTATAACTTTGACTAATTTAGGTATCTCATATAAATAGAATCATGCAATATTTGTACTTCCATAAGTGTCTAATTTCACTTGGTGCTATGTCCTTAAGATTGTTCCATGTTATAGCACATGACAACATTCCCTTCTTTTTATGTCTGAATAGTTTTCATTGTGCATGAGTATATAGACATTCTTTAGACATTCATCTGTATATATGTGTGGTGTGTGTGTGTGTGTGTGTGTGTGTGTGTGTATAGTGTGCATATCTATTATAAATAATGCTGCAATGAACGTAGAGTAAAAATGTCTCTTTGAGATCTTGATTTTAAACTCTTCTATGAATACCTAGAAGTAACATTGCAGAATCCTATATATAATCATTAATTTTATGCATCGACCTTAGACTGAGAAAAGAAAACCCACACTTAGGAATTAACCTGGTACCTAACAAATTCTAAGAGCTCCTGTTTAATCCTCCCAAACACATGAAAAGTGATAAAAGTAAAATAAGGATGACATATACATTTGTGGAATTGACAAAAATACTATTCATAGCAGTAACGTTTATTTTAATACAGCTATGTAATTCAAAGTTAAAATGATAACATGAATTTTCTAGGGTATTTTTGGCCCACAATGACACAGAGAGAGAGAAAAAGAGACACAGACTAATTGTGGTGGAATAAAACTCTTGATAGTTACTACTTGGGATTGTTCAAAAATTATAATTATATTATAAAAGTAACCAAGTATAATATATTATAAAAGTAATAATATTTAAAAATTATATTTAAAACTTCAAATGCATTTTATACAACTACTTTTAAGAGTAATACTTAAGAATAAATATCTTTTATTATAATATTATTTACATTCATGTGAGCAAATAATGATGATGATTTTTTTCATCTGTGACCTATACTCAGCAAGAAATGGTCCTTTATACATGTGCTATAAAAATAAATGAAAACCTAAATGTGTATATAGAATTTAATCTGTATGTGTGTGGTTGCAATTTGGAGCAAAATTTTATTATTTTACTCCAAAACAAATAATAAAGAAAATAATTGTGAAGTGGCAATATGATACTGCCATCTCATGGCTAAATATGCATGAGAAAAGAAGGTTGATTAATCATTTTTATAAGTTTAATTGTCATATTTAAAAGTGCCTTGTTCTTTTAGAGAATTCAGTTATTTTATTTTATACTTATGCGCTAAATATTTGATGCCAAACTATAAATGTTCTTTTTTACAAAATAAAGATAAAATTTATGTTCAAGTAAAAAGGATATTAAATTTATGTAGAGTTGTCTATTCTTTCATCTTCATTTACTTCTTATATGATTTATTTTTATAGAAAAACTGAATCTTAGATATGCGAGATGACATTAAATAATGTCATCAGATTCTAACTTCAAGAACTATGATCAAAGGTAGCTACAAATATAACTCTTGGTTTTAACAAATAATTACATCCATTTTCACATTTTTACACTTCAAGATTCAGTTGGATACATTTCAGTCATTTGTGGATAGAATGGGGGAAAAGGATCTCCTAGGAACCCAGAAGTAGGCAAGGTGATTTAAATAATTCATGAATCAAAAAGCTGTTAGAACTACTATACAATTCAGTGAAGTTGCAGGATATAAAAATCACACTAAAAAGTCAATAATTTTGTTTTTCATAGGATAACAAAAACTATTTGAAAAAGAAATCAAGAATATAACCAAATTTGCAATTGCTAAAAAAGTATTAAGATAGAATGCTTAGGAATAGATTTGACTAAGTGAATAACTCTACACTGAAAATTATAAATGTGATAAAAGTAACTGATGAAGACAAACAAATGGAAAGATACCCTGTGTTCATGAATTGGAAGAATTAATATTATTAAGATATTTATATTATCTAAGATGATTAAAGATTTAATGCAATTTTACCATAATTCTAAGGACATTTTTTTATAAAAATAGAAAAAAAAATCATACAATTCACGTGGAGCCACTGAAGACCAAAATAGCTAAAGCAATCATGAGCAAAAAGAACAGAGCTGGAGACATCTGTTGATTGATTTTAAAATATACTTCAAAAATAGGGTAAATAAAACAATGTGGTAGTGGCATAAAATAGATACATAGCAGTGGAAATAAAATATATGCACATATATCCAACTTATGCTTTACAAAGGTAACAAGGACACAAAAAGGGGAAAGGACACCTCTTTAATTAATAGTGTTGGGAAAAAGTGAATATCCAGATGTATAAGAATATAATTAGACTCTTACATCATATACAAAAATTAAAGTTCAAATGTATTAAAATTTAACTGTAAGACCCCGAACTATGAAACTTATAGTAGAAAATAAAGGGGAAAAGTACCATGTGTATGGTCTGAGCAATTATTCTTTGGCTATGACTTCAAAATCACAGACAACAAAAGCAAATACAGACAAATGTGACTGCATCAAACTAAAGAGTTTTTATACAGCAAAGGAAGCAGTCAGCAGAGTGAACGAATAGTCTGCAGAATGGGGGAAACCATTCACCAACTGCATATCTGTTAGAGGTTCGATACCAAAACATGTTTTAAAAGGAACTCAAAAAACTCAGTAGCAGGAAGACAACCAGATTTTAAAATGGGCAATAGATCTGAATAGACATGTCTTAAAAGTAGATAGAACAGGTGCACGAAAAAAGATCATCGAAATCACTAGCCACCAGGGAAGTACAAGTCAAAACCACCCTCACTCTTGTGAGATTGGCTGTGACTGCAAAGACTACAGACAGTAAATCCCGATGAAGACATGGGAAAAAAGGGACACTGGCACACTGCTGTTGGGAGCACGAATTAGTACTTCTAAGAAATCAGTGTGGAAGATCCTCAAAAATTAAAAATAGAACTACCATAGGATCCAGCAAGCCAATTACTGGGTATAAATCAAAAGAAAATAAAATCAGTATGTTGAAAAGTCATCTACACTCCAGTGTGTTTTGCAGCCCTATTCATAATAGCAAAGGTATGGAATTCATCTATGTGCCCATTGATGACTGAGTAAATAAAATATGTTATACATGTTACATGCATGTACAGACATATTCTATATAGAGAGTCATATTCAGCCATAAAAGGAAAATCCCATCATTTGTGACAACATGGATGAACCTAGAGGACATTATGCTAAGTGAAATGAGACAAGCACAGAAAGACAAATACTATGAGTCACACATAGGTGAAACTTTTTAAAAAGTTGATTTCATAGAAGTAAAGAGTAGAATGAAGGTTAGTAGAGGTTCAGGAAGTGTGATAATGGGGGTGGGGATATATTGGGTTGAAGGACACAAAATTACAATTAAATAGGAGGAATAACTTTAAGAGGTCTCTTGTACAGCATAGTCTCACTTCTAGTATGAGAAAGTTTAAATTTTATTCATAATTGGTGTAATGTTAGTGCATTTTTCCTTACTATGAAGAAATACCTGAGACTAGTGAACTTTTTGAAGACAAGAGGTTTATCTTTATCTCATGGTCTGAAGGTCCAAAGTTAAGGGGCTACATCTGGAGATGACCTTCTTGCTGGCCAAGTCCTGAGGTGGTACAGGGCATTATATGGAAAGAGCCTTTGTGTTCATGTGTGTCTCCTTCCTCTCTCTCTCTCTCTCTCTCTCTCTCTCTGTCTCTCAACCCTCTAGAATTAAATCATGGGAGCTCCACCCTGATGGCCTTATCTAATCCAAACTGTTACCAAAAGGTCTCACTTCTATACACCACACTCAGGTTAAGTTTCCACCCTTTTAATATTTTTCAAAGGAAATTAAATTAGAACACATAAAATCTTGGGGGATAGTCAAAGCATAACCAAACCAGAGCAGATGCCAAGTCACGTAAAATTGTAAGACTTCACTATAGGAGGTAACCAGAGACTGGACCTGGGACAATCAGGGAGATGTTGGTCAAAGGCTATAATATTTCAGTTAGGAAAAATAAGTTCAGTATATTCACTGTACATCATGGTAACAATAGTTAATAACAACATGTTGCATACATAAAAATTGCCAAGAGTGGATTTTAAGAGTCCTCTTCACACACACACAAAATGATATGTGTGTGAGGAAAAGCTTGTTTTTCATTAGCTTGATTTGACCATCCAATAATGTATATATACATCAAAACATAATGTGAAAGTTTTTTAAATAGCATGGGAGAAGATACGTCAATTATATAAATCCTTTGAATAGTGACCTAGAAAAGTAAATACATTTACAACGTGCAAACATATTTACACATATATTATATGCTTACCACCTAAAAAGTGGTAAACCAAAAAGGCAGCCAGCATTCATGATGGCAGTCCAAATCAGTCCAAAAGCATAAATCCAGATGTTAAGGAAATCCCACAAAACCACGCCAGACAGGGGAAATCACATAAGGGAATTTATTAAGCAAACACAGTGTCTCCCTGCAGGGTAAGAGAGTAAATGAGAGGAAAATAGAAAGGAAAAGAAAGGGCCCGCACTAGAGAGAGTGGAAAGCCAGGAGGATAGAGAAAAATGAGTAGGACAGACAGAAGAATGGAAAAAGATGGCGGGGAAGCTACAGTAAAACAGTTGAATTCCGCAGTGCTAACAGGGGACCAATATCAGAGAAGGATACTTGCAAGGTGACTGATGAACCAATAGCTAGCTAGGATGTTCACAGATTGACAAGTGGTTGGGAGGCGGGCAAAATGGCTGTACCTGATGGGCGAGGAAGCGACTTTATACATTACATTCCCCCATTTCTTTTTTTATAAGAAAATCTTTTGCTCTCCAGTTCTTTTGAAGCCTTCTCCCTCCTTCCTGCCTAAGTGACGTACAATATTCACAGTTGGAACTGTTCTTGAAATAATTGATAGAAAGGTATGACATTAAACAGCAGAGCCCAACCACACCTCTGAACACTCCTCCGTCTTTGGGCACTCTTTCACATTATAACTATTTATAAGGTAAAGTTATTTTTAAAAAATCTTTGATAGTTAATCAAATTCACTTTCATTATTTAGTTGTTAGTGGTGTTTCATTTTTAACAGCCTTATTTATCTGTAACTTGCATACCATAAAATCTACTGAAAGTGTACAATTTAGGGTTTTAATATACTCAAAACTGGTCACACACCTTTTCAAACTCAAGCCCTAGGAAACCCATGATTTACTTTTTATTTCTTTAGATTTACTTATCCTAGATATTTTATATAAATGGCATTGTGCATATGTGGATTTTTATGGCTGGCTTCTTCCTTTTAGCATAATGTGGTGGGTTTCTCCTTAATAGATCTTGAATTCTACCTTATTCTTTCTCATTGTGAGTTACTGTTCCCCATATAGGCATATCACATATCATTTATTCATTTAGCCCTTGAACATCTGGGTTGCTTTCAAGTTTATCCTATAAATAATGCTGCTATTCACATTCATCTTAAAGTTTCTGTGTGTACCTATGTTTTCACTTATGTACATCACCTTGTATACATGTAAATGTAGTATTGCTGTGTCCTATAGTAACTTATTATCTGAAAATCTGAGGTCTTGCCCAGTTGTTTTTGAAGACAGTGACTCTATTTTTAAATCTCCACCAGCAGCACGTTAGGGCTTCAATTTCTCCATGTCCTTGTCAACACTTATTATTCTCTGTCATTTTGATTATTCATCCTTATGAATGTAAGTCACATCTCATAGTTTTGATTTACTTTTTGCTAATGACTAATGATAGTATCTTTGTGTGTTTATTATCACAGAAAGGTTTCATCACTTGAAATTTTATTACCAATATCTCATAGGAAATTCTTTCAAAAAGCAATACTCTCTCTTTTCTTGGTCTATAATCACAGTGATAGTGTGAATCACTCTCCAGGTATTTTTATACACATCACATACTAAATACAAGCACAGGGAAAAATAAACAGGTGTAACACCTAACACAGGCATAACTGATTGTCTGTATATACTGCCATCATGGCTAGTGAAACTTCCCTTTACTGTCAAATTATTTCTAGGCATTAGATGCTTTTAATGGCTCCAGAATACTGACTGATTTAAAATGGGATTACTTTTAGATTTAAATCTGTGCCACTGCTGTGTTTGTTCTACCATGAGTACAAAATTTTTATAAACACAATTTCTTATCCCCTAATTACTGGAGATACTACCATCTAAAAGGTCACACTCTGGGGGAAACAAATTTAATTGTGTAGATATATAATATAATAATTTAACTTCTGGCCAAAAAGGACAAAGGTAGAACAGCTGAATTATCTGTTTTAAAATTTCCATTACTCAATTATCATGCATTGATCTGAAAACAGATGGCATGGCAGTTAAGCAGAATTCTCCTGCATTAAATTTTATCAAGTAGGAAATTTATCAGGAAAGAACCTCACCTCATGAAATAAAGCCTGTGTGATATTTGCCACTATGCTATTATATAATTAAGTGCCCTTTTATCTCTTAATAAAACTAAACTAATTATCATCAACTAATAGGGTATATTCTTAGTCCATTGTCTATCTTTAATGGTTACTTTCCCTTAAGAAAATCCAGAGTCAGTCTTCAGTGTATTGCTTCTGACCAGATAGAAATTAAATGATCAGGTTTTTGAATGAGTATTGAAACATCTGTTCTCAGTTTTGTATTACTGTTAACAATTTTGCTTGTTAGTAGACAGAGAAAAATTCATGTCTATGTAGTGTCCCCTATAATTAAGTAAAGATGTATCACATTTTTGTAGGAGTAAGAACAAAAAATTGGCAGCATTCTTATGGAAAATACACTGTTTTATTTTGCAAAGTTGTCACATCATGCTACAGGTGCTCATAAAATTATTTATTTTTATACAAAATACAATAAATTTTTAAAATTTCTAAAGAATATGAACATTAATATACAGCATATTACATTCATTACAAGCAAGTTAATTCTAAAACTATTAAACATATTTTGTTAACTTTCTGTTACTATAACAAAACACTAGATATAATCAACTTATAAAGGGAAAACTTTATTTTATCTCATTTTGGAGTTTTCAATTCATCAGTTGGCCTCATTGCTTTTGAGCCTGTGGTGAAGCAATATATTATGGTGGAGAGTGCATAATAGCCAGGAAGTAAAGGGAGAGAATTTAAAAGACCAGAATCCCACAATCCCCAGAGGGCATTGACCCAACGAATTAAAATATCCCACTAGGTTCTACCTCTTAAAATATTTTCACTTACTTTCAATGTCAAACTGAGAACTGATCCATATAAATCTTCTGGGGATATTTAAGATCCAAACATATATACTAAAGCAGAGCCTAAGAAAGTAAGTATGCTCATTCTACTGCTAGCAACTAAGAACAATGTATGAAAAAATTATGCACACCTTATGATAAATATTAAGAAAGGAAGATTTGCAAAACACATCCTTTAGAAGACAGTTCAAAATATAACTTTCAATATTTCAGTGACATAAATAAAACAGGAAAAAAGAAAAGAAAAATGATTTTAAAGAGGAGTTCAGGATTTCTGGCTCTACCAAGATAGATTCTCTCTTCCAGAACCCTCCTGTCAAGTAAAATAATCCAGCTACAGTCAACAAACAATTATGAAAGACTATGAGAGGTGAAGAGAGAAGTTAACCTAAGGACCTCTGGACTTGAATAACATGATAAGAAGTTCCATGTGTTCCCTTGTTGCTTCTCATATAACCCACTAGGGCACTGCAGAGTATAACACCCACAACACACCTATAACTCCTCTAGAGGGTAATTGTTATCATTTGGATATTAGGGGTTCTCCAGAAGCTCATCTGTGAAACAATGCAAAAAAGTTTACAAATGAAATGATTGGGTTATAAGAGATTTAAAATAATTAGTGCTTTAATCCCATGATAGGGATTAATTTGGTGGTAACTGTAGGCAGGTAGGGTGTGGCTGGAGGAGGTGCATCCCTGGGGGCATGTCTTTGGAGTTTATATTTTGTCCTGATGTGGAGCACTCCCTCCCTCCCTCCTCTATCTCTGTCTCTGTCTCTGTCTCTGTCTCTCTCTGTTACCTAATCATTTCCTGAGCCTCTGTCCTCCACGGTACTCTTCCACTATGAGGTTCTGCCTCATCTCAGGTCCCAAAGAATGAAGCTGATCATCTGTGGTCTAAGACCTCTGAAACCACGAGCCCCCAAATAAACTTACCTTTCTCTAATTGTTTTTTTCAGGTTTTTGGATCATGGCAGCAAAGAAACTGACTAAAACAGTAATTCAGACATGTATCTTCCTAAATATAGAGAAAACAAAGACTGTTTTTCAAGAATACAAGGAGGATTATCATAAAAGAAAAGTGAAATTTCAAGTCATCAAAAAATAACACTGAGAGTGAGTAGAAAGCTACAAACTTAAAAGGTATATACTGATCATAAAATGTGTACATTTTTATTTATCATTTTAATAGAAATATACATATATACACATACATAAGTTGTTGAAAGAGGAACTTATAAAAACTTTGAACAGAAATGTCACAGAAGAAAATATCCAAATGACTAATAACAAAAAAGGATGTTGACTCTCAGAGTACATAGATAAATACAAATCAAGACTCAATAAAATACTGCACTAAATATCTACCACAGTAATTGGCTCAGAGTCATCATGATGAAACAAGTTACTGGATTCAGTCATAGATCTGAATAATAATGAGTTGATTCCAAGTGTGAATAATATGTACTCATTATTTATAAATATAAAATGAGGTTTAATCTGTTGGAATGTTCTTCAAATAAACATTTCATTTCATGTTTACATTTAAAATGTATATTTTCTGTAAAGCTACATGATGTTTTTCTTTAAAGTGAATTACTGAATGGGATAGTTATCATTTGGATGAGTTCTAATAAAACAGACTAGCTAAAAAGGACAACTTCATTTTGGGATTAACCTTTTGTAGAAGCAGACTTTAAAAGCATGAATATTTTTCCCCACAGAAATTGCAACTGAATTCGTGTAGCTTTCAATTAATAATACAATTTCAGATAATAGAAAGTTGATGTTGTAGATGAATTGTACTGAACTAAAAGTATCAATTGCCTAAAAACTCACTTTCACTTTTATATGAAGGATGCCATGTATAATTAAATTTCACAGTGAAAAGAAAAAAACCTTTTAAATGCTTTTATTAGTGTGATAACTATACATTTTCAAGTGGAATACAGTATCAAGCTTTGTAATAACATTTCTGTTTTTTTCCCACTGAAAGCAGCATTGTCAAATTATAGTTAATGACCCATTTTGAATCCCTCAAATTATAGAGTGAATGATGTGAGTTAATGTGCTCCATTACCTTTTTAACATTCCTTAAGGTTTTTTTCTAATTTTTTTTAAAAAGAAAAAGTTTCAGTCATACCAAAAGTTATGTTCAACTTTTCTAGTTCTGCTTAGTTTTTTCTCTAATTTTACTTCTTAAACAACAGATTTTAAAGTATAGGTAAAAGATCTATAAACATATCACTGGATTTAATCCAATGAGGTAAACTAAGAAAAAAATCATCAGCAACTTAGTGAGACCCTGTGTCAAAATAAAAGATAAAAAGGGTTGGGGATGTAGTTCAGTGTTAAGGGATCCCTGGGTTCAATATCTAGTATTAAAAAGGAAAATAAAATAAAATATAAAATGAAAAAAATAAAAACATCACAATTTTGAGAAAGAATACATTACAATAGGAAGTAATGATTTGAATTGATATTATCCTTTCCACTAAATTGAGTATTATACTATATTATAGTATATAATATTATATTATACTATATTATAGTATTATACTATAGTAAAACAAAATTTCCCCATTTCATAGTGATCCTATTTAATGTCATTAGGTCTTTCTGCATCTTCTTAACATTTTCTGCAACCTGACAGAATTAGATAATTATGGGCATTAGTTCATATTTAAAGGAAATATATTAAAAGATAGAAGTTGGTTATGTGGTCCTTAGATAATAGGAAGCTCCTCATAGAGATTACTGTTTGGAAGAAAAGTGGCAACTTCCTGGATAAATTACAAAAACAAAAACAAAAACACATTGTCCTCACATGTTCACAAAATATGGCAAAGGCAAAGGGCATAAATAAGCAGTATGCAATGCTCAATATTTTCATCACACCACAAAAAGTTTTAGTCAGAAAAATTATTATAAACTATGAGGGTTATACTCACAGTGTCCTTTTTTCCTTTATTCAATGTTTGAACATTTGAATGTGCAATATTTAATTAAAAAGGACTGAGTTAAGCACTTATGTGAAGTGATTTTTACAAGTGAAACATTTTTCAGAATCTGTAGTTGATTTGTTTTGTTCAGTTTTGTTTTGAGAGAGTCTCACTATGTTGCCCAAGCTGGTCTTTTTTCGTTCATGTTCTTATTAGTTTTACATGATAGTAGGATGTATTTTAACATATATGTATATGGAGTATATCATCTCATTCTTTTGTGTGTATATGATGTAGAATTACATTAATCATGTAATCCTATATACGCATAGGATAGTAATGTCTGATTTATTCTATTATCTTCCCTATTCCCTCCCTTCCTTTCATTCCTCTTTGTCTAATCTAAAGTACTTTTATTCTTCCCTGACCCTGCCCACTTACTGAGACTTAGCATCTGCACATCAGAGGAATAATCTGCCTTTGATTTTTTTGGATTGACTTATTTCACTTAGCGTGATATTCTCCAGTTCCATCCATTTACTTGCAAATGCCGTAATTTCATTCTTCTTTATGGCTGAGTAATATTCCACTGTGTATATGTACACATTTTCTTTATCCATTCATCTGTTGAAAAGCACCTAGGTTGGTTCCATAGTATAGTTATTGTGAATTGAGCTGCTATAAATATTGATGTGGCTATGTCACTAGAGTATGCTGATTTTAAGTCCTTTGGGTATAGACCAATGAGTGGGATAACTGGGTCAAATGGTGGTTCCATTCCAAGTTTTCTGAGGAATCTCCATACTGCTTTCCAGAGTGGTTGTACCAATTTGTGGTTCCACCAGCAATATATGAGTATACCTTTTTCCCCACATCCTCACCAACATTTACTGTTCCTTGTATTCTTGATAATTACCATTCTGACTAGAGTGAAATAAAATCTCAGTGTAGTTTTAATTTACATTTCTGTAGTTGTTAAAGATATTGAACATTTTTTCATGTATTTGTTGACTTATTGTATTTCTTCTTCTGTGAAGTGCCTGTTCAGTTCCTTAGTCCATTTATTAATAGGGCTATTTGGTTTTTTGGCGTTAAGTTTCTTGAGATCTTTATATATCCTGGAGATAAATGCTGTATCTGAGGTGCAGGTCACAAAGATTTTCTCCCATTCTGTAAGCTCTCTTTTTGCGTTCTTGATTGTTTCCTTTGTTGAGAAGAAGTTTTTTAGTTTGATTCCATCTCATTTATTGTTTCTTGATTTTACTACTTGCACTTTAGGAGTCTTGTTAAGGAAGTCATTTCCAAAGCTGACATAATGTAGATCTGAGCAGATTTTTTCTTCTATTAGGCACAGCGCCTAAGTCCTTGATCAACTTTGAGCAGAGATTTTTTCAGAGTGAGAGATAGGGATTTAATTTAATTTTGCTACATATGGATTTCCAGTTTTCCCAGCAGCACTTGTTGAAGAGGCTTTTTCTCCAATGGTGCCTTTGTCTAGTATGAGATAACTATATTTATGTGGGTTTATCTCTATGACTTCTATTCTGTACCATTGGTCTATGTGTATGTTTTGGTGCCAATACCATGCCATTTTTGTTATTAAAACTCTGTAGTATAATTTAAGGTCTGGTGATGCCTCCTGCTTCACTTTTCTTGCTAAGGATTGCTTTGGCTAATCTGGGTCTCTTATTTTTCCAAATGAATTTCATGACTGCTTTTTCTATTTCTATGAAGGTGACATTGGGATTTTAATAGTAATTGCATTAAGTCTGCACTTTTGGTTAGTATGGCCATTTTGACAATATTAATTCTGCTTATTCAAGAGCATGGGAGACCTTACCATCTTCTAAGTTCTTCTATTTCATTTAGTGTTCTGTAGTTTTAATTGTACAGATCTTTCACCTCTATTTTTAGATCGATTCCCAAATATTTTATTTTTTTGAGGCTATTGTGAATGGGTTAGTTTTCCTAATTTCTCTTTCAGTAGATTCTTCACAGACGTATAGGAATGCAATTGATTTATGGGTGTTAATTTTGTATCCTGTTACTTTGCTAAATTCATCTATGAGTTTTAGCAGTTTTCTGGTGTAATATTTTGGGTCTTCTAAAATAGAATCATGTCATTGGTAAATAGGGGAGTTTGAGTTCTTCTTTTCCTATTTGTATTCCTTTAATTTCTTTTGTCTGTCTAATTGCTCAGGTTAGAGATTCAAGGACTATATTGAATAGAAGTGATGAAAGAGGGCATCTCTGTCTTCTTGTACTTCTTACAGGGAGTGTTTTCAGTTTTTCTCCAATTAGAATGATGTTGGCCTTGGGTTTAGCATAGATAGTTTATACAATGTTGAGGTATGCTCCTACTATCCCTAGTTTTTCTAGTGCTTTGAACATGAAGGGGTGCTATATTTTGTCAAATGTTTTTTTCTGCATCTATTCAGATAATCATGATTCTTGTCTGTAAGTCTATTGATGTGATGAATTATGTTTGTTTATTTCCTTATGTTGAACCAAACTTTCATCCCTGGGATGAACCCCACTTGATCGTGGTGCACTATTATTTTTTACTATGTTTTTGTATGTGATTTGGGGAATTTTATTGATAATTTTCACATCTATGTTCATTGGGGATATTGATCTGAAGTTTTCTTTCCTTGATGTGTCTTTGTCTGGTTTTGGTATCAGCAAGATACTACCTCATAGAATGAGTCTGGAAAGGTTCCCTCTTTTGCTATTTCATGGAATAATTTGAGGAGAATTGGTGTTAATTCTTCTTTGAAGGACTTGCAGAACTGGGGACAATCTGCCTAGTCCTGAGGTTTTCTTTGTTGGGGGGATTTTGATGGTGTCTTCTATTTTATTACTTGAAATTGATCTGTTTAAATTGTGTATGTCTTCCTGATTCAGTTTGGGTAGATCATATGTCCCCAGAAATTTGTCAAATTCTTCAAGATTTTCTATTTTATTGGAATATAAATTTTCAAAATAGTTTCTAATATCTTCTGTATTTCAATAATGTCCATCATATTTCTTTTTGCATCATGAATTTTAGTAATTTGAATTTTCTCTCTCTCTTCATTAGTGTGGCTAAAGTTTTATCAATCTTATTTATTTTTTCAAATAACCAACTTTTTGTTTTGTCAATTTTTTTTGTTTTGCTTCTTTTTTTTTCAATTTCATTGATTTCAGCTCTGATTTTAATTGTTTCCTGTCTTCTACTACTTTTGGTGTTGATTTGTTTTTCTTTTTCTACTGCTGTGAGATGTAATGTTAGGTTATTTATTTGGTTATTTTCTATTCTTATGAACTCAATGCAATGAACTTTCCTCTTAGAATTGCCTTCATAGTGTCTCAGAGATTTTAATATATTGTGTTGCTATTCTTATTTACTTCCAAGTATTTTTTTTATTTCATCTCTCATTTCTTCTTCTATTCATTGATTATTTAATAGCATATTATATAGTCTCCAGGTGTTAGAGTAGCTTCTATTTTTTTATATTACATTTGATTTTTAATTTCATTCCATTATGATCTGATAGAATTCAAGGTATTTGTATTTTTTTACTTTGCAAAGCATTGCTTTGTGGCATAAGATATGGTTTATTTTAGAGAAGATTTTGTGTGCTGCTGAGAGGAAAGTGTATTTGATCATTGATGAATGAGATATCCTATATATGGCTGTTAATTCTAATTTATTGATTATATTATTTAATTCTCTAGTTTCTTTGTTTAGTCTTTGTTTGGAGGATCTATCCAGTGGTGAAAGAGGTATGTTTAAGTCAACCAGTGTCATTTTGCCTATTTAATTCTTGAAATTGAGAAGGTTTTGTCTGATGTACATAGATGCTCCATTGTTTGGGGCATAAATATTTAATTTTTTATGTCTTATTGATGCACAATTACTTTAAGCAGTATGAAATATCCTTCTTTCTCCCTTCTGATTAAATTTGGCTTGAAGTCCATTTTATTTGCTATGAGGATAGAAACCCCTGCTTGTTTACAAGATCCATGTGAATGATATGGTTTTTCTCATTATTTCACCTTCAGTCTGTGCATAAATTTGCCTATGAGGTGAGTCTCTCTTGGAGACAGCATATTGTTGGGTCTTGTTTTTTAATCCCATCTGTCAGTCTATGTATTTTGCTATTAACATTCAGGGTTATTATTGAAATATGACTTGTATTCCCAGTCATTTGGTTTATTTTTGGTTTTTAACTTGACTTGGTATTTCCTATGATTGACTTTTTTTTTAGTGTATATCCTCCCTTTGCTGGTTTTCACTTTTATTTTCATTTCTTTTTCATGGAATATTCTGCTGAGAATGTTCTGTAGTGCAAGCTTTCTAGTTGTGAATTCTTTTAACTTACTTATTATGGAAGTTTTTATTTCATCTTTAAACCTGAAGCTCAATTTTTCTGGCTATAGTATTTTTTGTTGGCACCCATTTTCTTTCAGATCTTGGTACATATTATGGCAAGATCTCCTAGTTTTGAGTTTCTGGGTTGAGAAATCAGCTTAGGTCTGAATTGGTTTCCCTCTAAATTTAATCTGACATTTTTCTTGGGCAGTCTTTAAAATTCCACCTTTATTCTGTGTATTTGGCACTTTTATAATAATGTGCCTTAGTGGGGATGTGTTGTAATTTTGTATATTTAAGGTTCTGTAAGCCTCCTGTACTTTATTTCATTCCTGAGGTTTTGGAACATTTCTGACATTATTTCATTAAAAAGATTGCATTCCTTTGGTTTTCATTTAACCCAATAAATTTTAAATTTGTTCTTTTCACATTATTTGTGTGTCTACCCATCTAACAGTGTGAATATGAAGCAGTACAGTTTCTACCCTGTAGACACCATCCCTAAAGTTTTCCAATACCTTGCCATTCAGGGGAAAACAAATAATAACCACAACCAATGCAAATAATATACATGCTTAAACCATATAGCTCCTAGTAAGACATCTACAGTTTTTTTCACAATAGACAGAGATGATATGTTCAGCTATTGCCTACTATAAAGACAGTAAGTTGGCAAAAGGGTTTACATTTTCAGATGGTGGACAGAGAGAGAATGGAAGTAATGTAGGATGTGATATTTATGAGGAAGGAGAAGAGAAGATAGAAGTACAAAATTGAAAAAAGAGTGAAAGAGGGAATAATAGAGGTTGGCTGTTAGCAGGAGAAAAGAGAAAAATCAAGGGAAACAGATAAGTAATAGAAAAATATTTAGAAAGTAATTTTTTTTAAATTTAATAATAGAAAAAAGTAATGTAAAAGACTACAACAAAATTGAAATATACCAATCAGACATTCTAGTCCTCAATAAACTGAAGCATTAAAAATAATTGGTTTCAAAAATGGTAGAAATGTGAGAGAAAAAAGAAAAAGAAAAGAAAAAGAGATTTTGATGAAAAATTGAACATTTCCTTTGGAATTCAAGAGATTCTCAGCTTCCCTCACAGCAGTTAGGGGGGTTGTCTGGAGTATGATATTTGCTTGTTCCACCCTGAGGGTTAGGTTACTAGGGTGAGAGGGATAATCTTGGAGGTAGAAGTCCTGGAGGTGTGGTTTAGACTTAAGTATGCTCCAGTCACTTCGCTGACTGCCAGTTTGTCTGGAGATTTTAAATCAGCACACCTCCATGGCCCAGCAATTTCTGGTCCACACTGGAAGACTGCACCCCAGGAATCTCCTTTGGGTTCACTCGTGTGGTATAGGAACCAGTTCTTAACCCATTACTTCACCTGCAGACCCCACAATTCCTGGTCTTTGATTCAGTCTTCAAACTCAATCTCTCCTACCCATGACCTTTTGGATTCCTGTTCAGGTGCTTCTCTTCTGGCTGGTATTATAAGCAGCCAGATTGGAAGGGAAAGGGAAATCCCAGTGGATTTCTGTGACCAGTATTCCCCTGTGTAAACTTCTCTCCATGCTTGATTTTCTCCTGATTACTTAGGCACTCTCTCTGTCATGCAGTGTGGATTTGCCCAGTTTTTTTTTCAAGCCAGACTTGGGTCTGTTTGAAATCAGTTCCCCCAGCAGTCAGATCCCATGCTGCAGCTGCAAAATGAGTCCTGCTGTTCTCCACACACCTCTGGGAGAGATGGTGGCTTCATTCCTATATAAGGATATTGTGCAGTACATCTTATTGTTTAATTGAGTAGTGACTCTGACCTCTAAACTCTCTATACCCCAACATGCCTCAGTCTTTCTAAGAATGGGGGTTACTTTAATTTCCTATTGCTTTACTACATTCACATAAGAACTGTTCTGGTTTGTGCCTCCAGCTGCTGCCTCCACTGTGATTTTTCCTTATTTTGTTATATTCAATTTTCTGAGTCCCTGATCTATTTTGAGTGTTCAGTATTAAATTCCAGTAAAGTCCCCCATAATCGTTTTTCATTCACCTACCTTGGCAAAAAGCTACCTATCAGTTTTTCTTTTTTTCATACCACAGAGCTGCCAGAGAAGCGACCTCTCTATTCCTCCATCTTCCTCCTCCCCCAAGCTGGTCCTGAACTCCTGGGCTCAAGTAGTCCTCCTGTCTCAGTTTCCCAATTTGCTGGGACTAGAGGCCCATAGCACTGCACCTAGTTAAGTAGTTTTTAAATGATTTAATGTAACTATTGTTTCCTTTTCTTGTGTGAATTTAAGCAATGAAATGTCTGTATGCAAACTGATTAAAAAACTTTACTAAGCACCTTGAAGAGATTGATTTATAGAATAGATAGTGGCTATTTTAAGACAGTAGATTAAAGAAATCTGAATATTCTCCTGCCATTAACAGGTAAAAATCTTTCAAAGAAAAAAATTAATTCTAAATCTAAGTTTGCCTTAGATAATGAGGTGGAAACTTAAACCTACTCAGGAAGGCTGATGAGTTGATGCTGTCCCATCTCAGGTCTCCTAGGACAGGAATACATGTTCAGAGGGAGTTACACAAACACAAACCTAGAACTTGTGCCAGTGTAGGACAGATGTTAGAAATAAAATCATGGAAGATAAAACCAGGAACTTTGACTCCATGTAAACCTTGAAAAGTAGGTGAACAGGGAAGACATGGTGATTATTACAGATTTTTCTGTATCTACCTAGGCAATAGGTAAAAACATGAGAACTAGACTACTTAGAGAATTTCACATTCCTGGTCAAGTTTTAATTCAGGTTTATTCTTCAAGAGCTTTGAGTACTCCAAAGTCATGAAATTAAATTAAAAGTTAGTCATTGGTATTTCCTTCTATCCAAGACACTTAGAATAAAAAAGGAAATGAAAAGCATGGGGGTCTCATTGGAATGGAAAAGAATTCAATTACAAGTAGGAATGAATGTGTCATAGAAATTGCTTGCATTACTCTAACTTTCCTGATTCATAAATTTCTCAAGTTTTCTTACAACAGTGAATGTTATGTGAGTGATTTGTATATAGATCTGTTTATGGGAAACTTATTTTTCCTCATGTAGATATAAGTGTTTATATAACTGTAATACCATTCATTTTGGCTTAGGTTTATGATATCTCAGAGGAAGCTGAGATGTAACTGAACAGTCCAAATATTTTATTAAAATTTTTAATTTTAAAATTGATAATATTAACCTGTGAAAATATGTTAAACATAGTTGCCCTAAGTACTAATTTTAATGTTCCAATATTTAACATTATACCTTTTATTTTAGCACAGATCTTTAATAGAGATGTAATATTGGTGAATGTGCAATTACATGTGCTATTTTTGTGTACACATTGATTTTTTTCTCAAAATTTTTCATCATATAGCTATACAACTATCTAGTTATTTTAATGACTTTTTAGTTGTCCATTGGTTTTTTGACCAAAACAAACAAAAGAAAACAAAAAAACAAAGATCACTTTGGAGACACCATGTAGATATTTTTCTCCTATCCAGATGCTAAGGGACACCATTTCTTGTCATAATAATAGATGCACATAAGTATTAATTAAATGATTACTGAGGAATTGTTCTGGAACTACTGTGTGAATTTTTAACATATTTCTATTGGAAAATAGTTTTGTTAAACATGGAAAATAAAAACATACATGGGGTATTTACTTGTATTTGACATACAAAGGTGTATGTGAGAAGAAAAGAGAGAGAGAGAGGTGACTAGGATGCAACTCAACAGCACTTTATAGTATTGAAGAATAAAAGAAAAAGTGATTAATGTAAGGTACTATAAAAACTGTGCAGGCGTGGTGATGCACACCTAGAATCTCAGCAGCTCTGGAGGATCCCAAGTTCAAAGCCAGCCTCAGAAACTTAGTGAGACCCTTTCTCAAAATAAAAAATAAAAAGAACTGGAAACGTGGCCTAGTGGTTAAGTGTTCCTTGGTTCAATCCCTGGTTAAAAAAAAAAAAAAAAAAAAAAACAATTATTTGGCAATAGTAAGAGTCTGAAGCAAGAAAAAGACCTCCAATTGAGTAACAGGCTATCCTGTGAGGCCCTGGGTTTCAGGATTTGTCCTGGATGGCCCCTGCTATGATCTAAGTCATGATATCTGGTGTTTTAGTCTAATACTATAGCACCTCTGTATTCATGGATTATATGTCACAGCATTTCATGACTTCAAGTTATTCAAAGAATGCATTTTGTATTCTGCTGTTTCCAAGTCTGCTAGCCCACATACTACCACTATGTTGCTGCTTTCCTGTGCCCTATGAACCAAAGGAAAACTGGAGAAGAACGGGAGTCCTTTCTGCCTACCAGATTTTGGTCTGAGTTAGGAAAAGGATGGAGTTAGATTAGGACAGTTTTCTTTATTATAATAATGGGTGGAGAAGCAATTTTCAGTTGACTGAGACTTATACACACACACACGCGCACACACACACACTTAGGGACTCACAATTTCTCAAATTCTATTCCAATTTTAACCTCAAAAAAGATTGTGGCATGTGTGACCTGTGGCCTATGGCAGTTGTGTCATTGTAGCAATCTGAAGCAAACAACAAAGGACCTTTCAGCTTTTCTATAAACTTTATTGAGAAGCAAGAGCATTCACTCTAATCTGATACATGATGATAATGTTGAACTATCCTATAACTTATTGAAATAAGTATCAATCACAAATTTTTCCATCAATGGGGAGATTAAACTTGTCACAAATGTTTTAGTGGGTCACCAGTTCTACAATATATTCTTAATAGAAGTGATTGTTTCATTTCTCAATTTTGCTTTCATAGTAATTTTTTTGTTGATTACTTTTGTTTTTTGTTTTTTGTTTTTAATTTCAAGAAGTAATTTGAACTTTGACTATGAAGTGAAAGAGATCAAAAAACTTTTTTAAATAAATTTTTTGTCTGTGTATTTATTTATTTTTTCCGAGTTCCAGAGAGTGCATTGGCATTTGTGTGTTTCAAAACAAAGCTTATCTTCAACGTGCATTTTCTATGAAGTAAAAATAGTAGACCAAAGTGCAGTTGGGAAGAAAAGGTTTCTTTGGCTTGTGGCAGAAAATATATAACTTTGAGAAAATATTTTCAAAGTCTGCTGATTACTAATCACTTTCAAAATTGCATCCACATCATAATCATCTGACCAAAATTAAATTTTATTATGTTATTTTTAAAAAGATGAATGTAGAATGAGAATAATTTTTTAAATATGTTTTTTAAATTTCCCTATATTTATTATATCCTAAGACAGAAATACTAGGGGAAGTTTTAGAAAAATGATAACTTATAATTTCCAATATGTTTTAAAATTTATATAAAATCAAAAAATATAAGAATTAGTTAGCAAGTCATCAATCATATGAACAAATATTTATTGAATGATATTGTGTATCAGATTCTGTTTTCAGGTACTAAAAGCAGCCAACATGATAGATGAAGTTCTGTCCTCATCAGATTATGGGAAAACAATAAATAATTTGTGGATAAACACATTAGTTGCTCAGAGAGTGATATTCAAAACCATTAATTCATAGCTAATGTGAATCAACTGGTTATGATGTGCAGTTTGGAATCACAGAGGCTCTCGACTATATGACCAGTAACAAAAAGAAGGATGGCTATTCCCACTTGACAGCTGAAGGAACTGAGGTCCATGTGAATTAAAAATATCATGGAGCGAGCATATGGCTAGTCAGGTTTTGGACTGTTTTTCCAAAGATCATGCTCTTTCTCTTACATATTGTTAGTGCTTCCACCCTCTAAAATGAACATTTTCTTAAAAAATAATAATTTCCAATTAGATATGGCATCTATCTTTATAGTTGGTTATAGGTTGAGAACTTTTAAAGTGAACTGTTAAACAAAATTAAGTAAAACTGGTTAACATTCTTCCACAGTCATTAGCATTATCGGTGGAAGATGTTTTGCTGTAAAATATCCTAAATTGTAATAAATGTCTTTCTGTCTTTTGTCTTTTGTTACCATTAAATGCTCCTCAGAGCTGAATGCCAGAAAGTACATAGGCTTAAAATAACAGACTGGCCCATTAGACTCTCATTTTTTCTAGCATAGAAGCTCTATAAGAGAATCGCCATGTCCAAAATGCAGCACATCTTAGAATAAATGGTTAATCAACCTCCAGAGTGAATGGTCCCTAGTATAAACTTAAACTAATCTACCCCTACCAAGAGCTGTAAGTGACATTGGTAATCTGCTTTATGGAATATTAGCAAGTATCTGGCTCCATTATATGTATTCTACAAAGAAAAGAAAGTACAACTGTTTCCTTTTTTTTTAAATTAAATCTCTTTGGGAATCAGAGTGTACATGACAAAAGAATTTATTTAATGAGAAAAGCATTGCTGCCAAGTAGAATGAACACCAGTAGTTTTGATTGTAGATGGCCAGTGATGAAACAGTTCTGATCTGTGGTCACTGTATAGGATATTGCAATATGACAGCCACTTGGAGGAATTTATAATGAACAAATGACATATAAAGGTAAGGAAATTCAGAAATGCTACCTAATGACCAGGTTCACTAATAAATAACCTAACTAATAATGACTAGGTTAAAATCAACTAGGTTATAAAAGCAAGTTAAAAAAATTACCTCGATTACATAGGCTATCACTTTCTACTTGATGCATTTTATAGAAAATAACAAAATAGTGTTAAAAAAATCTAACACATAATGCTTAAGTGACAAAAATTAGATATGATAGGTTTTAATTTACCCTTAATCCATCTCATTTTTTGAATTTTTAAAAATAGGCTTTCCTCCAGGTTAGATAAATAAAACGTCTAGGTTGTATGGAAATTAAAAGCAATATACACTTGAGGAGAGCTTCATTTTGATTAAATTTGTTTTTTAAAACAGGAAGAAAACATACTTTTTCATACAGACTTAGCTTGCCTAGTCCAGGAATAATTGTGTATCTATCAAATAGAAACAAGAGGGAAAGCAGTGCTTTAATTTTGCATATCTGTTTATTGTAGACTTTAACTGTGTTACAAGACCTTTCATATCTCAAACAGAGTGAGACAAATAAAACATGGGTGCTGGGTTCATTAGCATTTAATGAATAACAAATTCTGCCTGCCTGGGCTAGTAATCTGAATTAGTCTTTCTCCTGAGTTTTCATTTATGTTATCTTCTTTCATGCAAATTAAGAAACTACACAAACACAATTAGATGTGGCAGCTATCTCTGTAGCAAGTTAGAGGAAATGGGCTTTATAAAATGAATTACAGATATATTTCTTTTCTTACTAGCAACACTCAAACACTGCAGTTCAGGCAAATTTTAAGTTTCCTTTTTTTTTTTTTTTTCTCACCATTTCTTGTAAGTTAGAAGGTAAGGTAATACAAAGTAAATGTTTTTAAGCAAGAGAATGTAGTTGTTTTTCCCATTCTGTTTTCCTTCATGAATAGCTGGTCTCATGAAGTCTTAGGGGAGTGGCACTTTAGAGAATTTCTGCTGAATCCAGGTCAGTGTACTCACCTGGAATCTACAACTCCCACCAAGCACAGCCCAGTAAGCATAACTGTGTTGTTTCTGCTTGCCTACATAATTTGGCTTTATGCCCTCAGCAGCAAAGTTGGGTTCTTCAAAACAAAAATAAAATTTATTTCCAGCTCTTCAGCAATATTCCTTTCAGACATAAATAAAAAGTGACTGCATCATGGTACAACTGGCTCCAGGTGAAACTGAAAACTAAGCAAAATTTGTCTAACACTGTTGTAATATCGTTCCACTTGTGCAAAAACATTCCAGGCATTAAATTTACCTTGGCTGAACATTACCTCATTTTGTACATATTAAATAATTTAATTCTTTTCATGACTGTATGAAATAAGATTAGCTAAATCAGAAATTTTAATTCAGAAAGGCTAAGTATATGGCAACAAATTGCATAGCCGGAAATGGCAGAGCCAGTGCTTAAACACAAGTCTGAATGACTTCGTAAGGAGTGCTCTTGACTATCACATTTCTTGAATATGGTAATTTAACCTGAGGCTCATCTCCTGGAATCCAATTCTTAAAATAGATCAATATTTCTGAACTGACTCTGTCTCTTCTCCTTTAAATTCAGAATGTCTGACAACCAACCATAAGACCTTCATTGCTGTACTACAGTTGATCATTGTTAAGTACCTATTAGAAGTGGGAGATTATTTTCACATAGGAAAAAATAATTTCTGTGCTAAGCAGTTTGGAGAGTAGTGAGACTATAGATACATGAAGAATTTCTGGAGTGTGATTAGTGCTAGGTAAAGCTATTCAAAGAGAGCTTTGGAAGAAGAAAGTAATGTTCTCTGCAGGTTTCTGCCAATTAGCATGGGAAAATAGCCTCACGATCATCTCTGGCTCCAAGGTCATGTCTCCATTTCTCTATTCAGCACCTTGCAAGTCTTGTTGTTGTTTTTGCTTCTAACACAAATATGAAACACAGCTCTTTTCTTCGTAAAACCATATCAAAAATAAAATATAATATCAGCCTACTCCAGAAAATAAAGCATTGGAACTGGGTAAAAAGAAGGGAGGGGAAAGTTAACTCAAAGAAAAATATCAAGTATTGTGCATTTTTTGTCCTTGAGTATTCTACAACCATTACTCTATGTTTTCCTTACCATCTTCTCACCCTTGCTTCTTCTATTCTCCCAACATCTCTCCTTCCCTATTTGTTCCTCCCGTTAGAAATCTAACAACAATGTGTGTGTGTGTGTGTGTGTGTCTCCAAGTAAAGAACTGAAATTTTTATGTCAAAGGAGTAAAAATCATCTTTTCTTAACTACAAACTCTTTCTCCCTAGTAGAAACTTTGATTATAGCTCTTGAATTCATGCAGGCAGGTAAGGTCTCTCTGAGAAGGGAATAAAAAACAGAGGACTAAGAGAACACAGTATAAAGGTCATTCATATAGGGCAGAAAAGGATAACAATGGACTCAGGAAAATTGAGCAGGATTTTCAGTATGGTGAGTTTCACAGAACCCCAATAAAGAAAATCTTCCCAGAAAGAAGAGTGAGTAAACAGAGTCAACTGCCAAAGAGGACAAGAGAGAAAATCTGCCTGGCAATTTGGCAGTTACAGTTTTTGCTGACTTCACCAAGAACAGTGTCGATATTGTATGTAATGCTGACAAAATCTCACATAAATATTCAGTCTCAAGATATGTCCCACTTGCAATGGGGATGCTTGTCGGGGTTTCGGCCGGACCCCTGGCCCTAGGTGTGGCAAGGCTAAGATGGCGCCTGGCAGTGAGCCAGAGCAGTTAACTTTTGCACAAACAACTGACATCGTATTGAGGAAGTTCGAGGGATTGGCTGAGCTCCCTGATGGACAGTGAAGGTCCACTGTATGCCTGCCTTTGCTGCCTGTATCTGTGCATGCTCTCCCCTCGTGCTCAAAGGCTGATTGGTTACAAGTACTGTATATATTGGAGTGTAAGTTCCTCAAAGGGAGAACAAAGAAAGAACTGAGAGGAAAGGGGTGCGCGCAATAAAAGGGCTGTAAAGAACCAGGTGTTGTGTCTCTCTGCGGGCGGGGAGCGCGATAGGTGGTGCCGAAACCCGGGAATCTACAGATAAAGTAAAAGGTAATTATTTATTTTCATTTATGACCTTGAGTCCGTCATTGGTATTTCATTTATGACCTTGAGTCCGTCATTGGTATTTCATTTATGACCTTGAGTCCGTCATTGGTATTTCATTTATGACCTTGAGTCCGTCATTGGTAGCCGGCAGTGAAGGGTAAAGAACCCAGAAAAAAATTAAAACTTCATAGATAGATGCAGTGGTACCAGATTGTTTGTGTGGTGTGTGTTATTTTTGTGTTTGTTGTGTGGCTTGTTTGTGTGCTTGGAGCTCTTAGTGCTGTAAGATTTAATCATAGGAACAGAACTGTCTAAGACTGGAATGCAGCAGCCTCTTAGGGAGTTGTTGGGGAATCACGGAACGCTGCTGAAGGCAGAACAGCTTGAGCATTCCTTGATACCATAAAAAAGGTCTCTCCGTGGTTTTTAGATAAAGGGTTGTTAAATATATTCCTCAGTGGAAGCACCTGGGAGAGGATCTACACATAACAAAAAAGCAAAAGCTGTTACCTGTTGGAACTTTAGCCATTTGGTCCCTGATTAAATCTTGCTTACAACATAAAGATAAACAAAATCTAAAGGGACCCCTGGAAGAGGGAAGTCAGGTTTTAGAAGAGATTAAAGAGAAACGGTTCTGTTCTCAGAACTCAGAAAGAAATAATAACTCAGAAGGGGAAGATTCAAAAGAGGAATTTTCAGGGGGGGAGCTAGAAAGGACATTTGGGAAGCTAACAATGCAGTCTAAGCGCCCTATTAATGATGACATTGACACCGGTGAAGACTCGAGACCTGTGGGCAATAGTTAAAAAACACTCTTTTGTGGAGCCTCTGACTGAGGACAGTCAGGTTTTGGAGAAAATGTAAGAAAAAAGGTCTAAAACATCAAAAAGGGCGTCAATAAGATCAGGGACAAACAAAAATAAAAATGAAAGTGGGTGTGAAGAACAACTTGTTAAAAAGAGGGAAATCAGTTTAGGGGAGGGTCCCCCTAGGCAGAGAGCTCAGCAGCTCCATTCCTTAAAAGTAATAAAAAGTAATGTTTTGTGATTTTCTGCATTCAAACCTAACCTGATTTCTCAACCAGGTAAAAAAAGGGTTAAAAAGTCCTGGGTGATCCTCCCTCCCTCTGCCTGGCCTTGCTGAAGCCACATTGGAATGTAACTACAGCGTCTCAAGGAGAAAAGGGGGGTAGCCTGAAGATAAGAAAAAAAAAAGAAAAAAAAAAAAAGAGAAGTGTCCGTTTTAAACTCCTGGGCCGCTACACAAAACTAACTTATTCTTCAGGATTCTTGTTTTGTTTTGTTTTTTCTTTAATGCTGTATTTTTGAGCTCATAATTTTGATCTTGCATACCTAGGTTAATGATTTTTTTCTTTTTGATCAGTTCTATTTTTTATTCAACTGAAGTTTTTGAACATCTGTTTCATTGCAATGAACATTTACCTATAAAGTTACAAGGCCTTTGATTTTGTGTTATGTGTTATGTTGTGCTGTCTAATGTCATGTTTTGTCTGCGTCAAAACTGAGCGCTCTTAAAATTAAAATTTAAAAATGGATCCAAATACTTTTATTCACATGATTTAAAAGGGTTCAATTTAAATTGGGTAAACTAATGAAAGTAAAATGTCTTTAAAAAATAACTCACAACTCTCTAGGTGGTTAAGCTAATAAAATATTGATGTTAATAATATGTCTAATATCAATTGCTTCTAGGACTTTTCTTCAACAGGAAAGAGGCAGCAGATCCTGTTCAGGACACTTGTCTGATATCTTGGTTTCTATAAAATAAATAAATTGGAGTTAACATGTATGGGATTACTCAAATGTGTTTGTAGAGACGTCTGGTTAATTTACAAAGTTAAAATGCTAATTGTTAAATAACATCAAGTACTTTTAACTCCTTAAATTACATGGGGTATCATACTTAAACATTATTGGTGTTTTCATAGGTTGGTAAATAAAAAGGGTTTACGATTACTTTGTGTCCTCACTAAACTAAAAACAAGGTTACTAAAAGTTATGTCCTAACAAGTGGAATTCTATATATTAAGGGTCCCAAAAGTTTCAACTGTGTTTCAATTAAGAGTACTATAAACAACAAAATATTTAATCTTATTAAAATAGGGTGATTTATCTAAATTCAGAAATTTCATAAGAGTTGTTTCAAAATGTGAACAAAAAGGTGTCAACAGATAAAAAAATAAATAAATAAATAAAAGGTTCTGGGTATAGAAATATATTTAGTAAAAGGTAAAAGGAAATGTTTCTGGATAAAAAAGTCTGTGTATAACAAAGGACAAGTTTCAACAAGTCTGTGTGTAACTAAGTTGGTTGTATGTATGTAAAACAGCTAAAGCTATTTAAGGTTTTTCCTAAGGTAAAATACTAATGTTCTGATATAAGCCAAAGTTTAATCTATATGGTAAAATGACATGGTAAAATGACAAGGATTTCTTAGAAACACTAATTTACTCTTAACTTTGTGTCTCTTAAGTTTTATTCTTTAGAACAATTGTCTTAAAAATAGGGGTTTATACAATTATGGTTAAGCAACTGTTAAAAATTGTACACGTTATAAAGTCTAAATTTTTCTTTAAAAACTAAAATTGGTAAGAACCAATTCCTCACTAAAATTAAAATAACTCTAACCACAGATGTACCTTATAACCCACAAAAACAAAGTATTGTCGAACATACACATCTCACCCTCAAAAATACTCTTTATAAACAAAAAGGGGGAATAAAGGAGACCTTCAGGCCCCCTAAAGATAAACTTCCTCTTTGTCTCTTTGTTTGGGGTTTTTTTTAACTCTGGGTAATAAGGGTAACCCGGTGCTTTACTGGAGCTGCGGCTCAGTTTGTGTGTTTCCACGGAATAAACTAACTTACTACCTCTTTTTAGTCTCTTAGGAGGAACAGTTCAACTATGTAACAAAACAACTGCTTCTCTCAATTGTACTTCAGATTTGTGCTATCTCTCAATGTTAAAATACTTCTAGGTTCCTGCTGGCAGACTTAATGTGTGTTCCTACCTTCTTGCCTATGCCAGTCTCTGTTACAGATGATATTGCCAGTATTGCTTTCCAGAAATAAGAGGGACTTTGGAATCACCGCAGCAGTCATTACCGCCATAGTTGCATCAGCGGCAGCTGCCACTGCAGCAGCTGTAGCCTTAACTACGTCTGTACAATCTGCAGCCACAATCAATAAGGTGGTTCAACAGACTGCTACTGCCTTATCTACTCAGCAGACAGTGGATCAACACTTAAAAGCAGGGATTCTTTTAGTAAACCAGCGAGTGGACTTCCTTCAAGAACAAATGGACATTTTACAGGAACTGTTAAACGTGGGATGTATTTATCATCTGGCAGGACTGTGCGTTACACCTGTAGCTTACCATAACTTCAGCTATGCAGCAAACTTGTCTAGAATCTTGTCTGTTCAGCTACGTACCAACTGGTCTTACGAATTTGATAATCTTACTGCTATTCTTAGATCTCAAATTGTTAGCCTTAATGCTACTAGAGTTGATGTAGCTCCAATGTCTGAAGTGCTGAGTTGGTTATCCTCCTCTTTCAGCTTTGTAAAACAATGGGCAGGAATGGGAGCTCTGTGTACACTCATGGTTATTACTGTTATCTTCCTCACACGCCTTATCATGCGCATGCGCCGAGATCAAGCTAGAGATCGTATCATCTTCCATCAGGCCATGGCTGCCCTAGAGGCCGGCAGTTCCCCACAAGTATGGCTCACGAGGCTGGACCGCTGACCAGACGGGTAAGGAAGGAGGTAACCTCGTACCGACCTAAGACAGGAGCTGTAGCATGCTCTACAGTTATCCGATGACGGGTAAGGACAGTGGTTGACCACTCCGCCTAAGACAGGCACGGTCCCGAGCTTTCCTTTTCTTTTTAAAAGAGAAAAGGGGGAACTGTTGGGGTTTCGGCCGGACCCCTGGCCCTAGGTGTGGCAAGGCTAAGATGGCGCCTGGCAGTGAGCCAGAGCAGTTAACTTTTGCACAAACAACTGACATCGTATTGAGGAAGTTCGAGGGATTGGCTGAGCTCCCTGATGGACAGTGCAGGTCCACTGTATGCCTGCCTTTGCTGCCTGTATCTGTGCATGCTCTCCCCTCGTGCTCAAAGGCTGATTGGTTACAAGTACTGTATATATTGGAGTGTAAGTTCCTCAAAGGGAGAACAAAGAAAGAACTGAGAGGAAAGGGGTGCGCGCAATAAAAGGGCTGTAAAGAACCAGGTGTTGTGTCTCTCTGCGGGCGGGGAGCGCGATAGATGCTTTCCTTAAAATCGCAAGCAAAATCAAAATAGAGCTTGAATAAATGTTTTAAATATATTATGTTAATGACTAAGTACTATTTTTAAAGAGCTCCAGGTGTATCCATAGCTTTCACAAGACAAGCCCACATCACAATACCTTTCATCTGAAGTAAAATAAATAATTTAATTCCTGTGTACAATTCCAATTGTACTTGGGGAATTAAGAAACTTACCTATGGACTGGGGTTGTAGCTCAGTGGTAGAGCACTTGCCTCTCATGTGTGAGGCACTGGGTTTGATCCTCAGCACCACATAAAAATAAATAAGCAAATAAAATAAAGATATCCATGTCCATCTACAATTAAAAACTTTTTTTAAAAAATGAAAAGAGAAACTTACTAGGGTTGAGGGAGGAAATCAGAGTAAAAATTCTAATCATAAATACAACGTAAAACAAATAGCATTTATACATGTGTTATGGTTTGAATATGGTTTGTTATCTGAACTCAAGTAGGATTTTAAGCCCTGGAGTCATATGTTAATGGTATTAAGAGCACAGAAACTTAGCCTATGGTGTTCAGAAGTGAAACCTTTGGGAAGTGATTAGATTCAATAAAGTCATTAGAGTGGAGCCTCCATGACTGAATCCTGGTGGTTCTATAGGAGGTAGACAGACCACACAGACGCGTGTGGGACCTGTGTGTTGCCACGTGATGACATATGGCACCACAGGCTCTGCCAGGATGGTCATCTGCCCTGAAGTGGCACAGCCAAAGGCAGCCCTAGCCATAAACTGCAAAATGTTGTTTGGATGTTCAGCCTCAAAAACTATGAGCTAAATAAACCTCTTCTCTTTATAAAATTAACCTATCTCAGGTGCTTCATTGTAGTAACAAAAAGCTGATTAACACAGTGCCAAACAGTTTAATAATATTATTCCCAAGATAAATATATCATCCTAGATTATCATGTCTACTTATTCTTAAACATAATTTTGGTTGATCAAGATGTATAAATATCAGATCTGAGAAAATTCCTAGCCTTATGTGTAAATATAGCTAAACTCAATGGTAATTTTTATTGGAAGAACTGTCTATTCTCTATTCACATGAATCAACCTATATAACATTATAAAAATCATTCTTTAGTTCTTTGTGTTATTATTTCAGTGAGTTTATTTCTCTTGTTTCTTTTCCCTAAATTAATTCAGTGCTTAATCATCTTGTTCAACTGGATTTGTTTTAAGCTTTCATTTATTTGCTAATTACCTTTTATTGTCTAGTGAACATAATGTAGAACATTTCTATTCTTTTATTATTATTTTCCTCTGTCCCTGTTCATCTATATCATTTGTCTAAAGCTGCCAAAGTAAAATAATAGAAATTGGGTGGCTTAAACAACTAGGGAGGCTGCAAGTCTAAGACCAAGGTGTCAGCCTGTTTGATTTCTCCTGGAACCTCTTTCTGTGGCTTACAGATGACTGCCTTGTCTTCTCACAATACCTTTTCTCTATGTAAGTTCATTCCTGATAACTCATCTTTTTATAGGAAAAAGGAAACCTATTGGATTAAAAGCCTGTTCTATGGCCTCATTTAAACTTAATTACCTCCCTAATGACTGTTTCTTTAAAGAAAGATACTTGGATTGTCAGGGTTTCAACTTATGAGTTTTGACAGAAACCATTCAGTCCACAACATCGTCTATACTCTATCCTTGAGAGCTTCAGAATATTTTTACTTCTGCTATCTCTTGCCTTTGTGGGTGAAACTTTGAAATGCTAAAATTCACATCTTCTTTTTGATAAACTGGTTTAATACTTCTGGTCTTAGACTTATAATTAAAATACCTTTATGTACAAGAATCTCTTTAATTTCAAGGATGCCTTTCAGCCTTAAACTTTCGGGGTCTATTTGAATATACATATTTAGGCCTGCAGTGTTCATTGCTTAATACTTTCCTTTTCACTTCAACTGCCCATCTTAAAAGTCTTTGTCTTTTGTTGTTTAGTTATTTTTTTTCCCCTTTTTTGTTTGTATTGGTGATATATTATCTGAAATCTTTTACCTAAATACATGTCTTACATCCTAGTAAATGAATAACAATAATATATATTTGTTAGCTATTCTCACATTTATGTTCTGTAACCTCCATATGTCATTTTACCATGTTCTGTTTTCTACTGTGCCAGATGAGAAGTTCAATGATTACCATATTTTGTTTTTTAATAGGCAACTTTATTTCTGCTTCCAACTTAGTTCAAAACATTTCTTTGAAGTTAACAGTACATGTTTGCATTTCTAGGGAGGATTGAGATATTTCATTCCATTGACCTCCAGGCTATTCATTAATGTATTAGCAGTAACTCTTCTTTTCTTACATAATTTTCTAAAACTTCTAAAAATTTATAATTGCTTAAAATTTATACTATGGTTTGGAGATGTGATGCTCCTCGAAAGCTCACATGTGAGACAATGCAAGAAGGTTTGGAGGAGAAATGAGTGGATTATAACATTAACCTGATCAGCAAATTTATCCCTGTTAGGATTAATTGAGTGGTAACTGGAGGGGGGTAGGTAGCTGGAGGGAGTGGTTAATTGGGGACGTGGCTAAGGGGTATATATTTGTATCTGGAAAGTAGAGGCCTATTCTTTCTGCTTGCTGATCATCATGTGAGCTCCTTCCCTCTGCCGTACTCTTCTGCCATAATGAAGCTGGCTGTATATGAATTGAGACCTCTGAAACCATGAGCCCTTAAATAAACTTTTCCTCCTGTACAGTTGTTCTGGCTGGGTCTTTAAGTCACAGCAGCAAAAAAGCTAAAACAATTTATAAATGTTTCTAATTGTTCTGTCATTCCCCTTGTTGTCTAGTATATGCTTTTGCTTCATCTGCTTATAGAGGCTGGTGACCTGAAGATGCAGCAGTTGGGAGTGTGAAGTAAGGCACAGTGGATTCTGGTCCTGGGATAGCACCACAGCAGCGATCTGTCAGCACCCACCAAATCACTAGGAGAAGATCTCGTTTCTCAGTGTTCCCCACCAGCCTTCTAGCTGTAAGAGGAGAGAAAATCCACAACCCTTACGGGAGAATCTGAAAGGCTTTGGGAATCGGGGACGATAACATATTCCGGAAAGCTGCTTGACCTTCACCAAAAGTTCCTGAGCCTTCCTGGGTTCTCCTAGGAATGCACTTCTTTCTTATCTTAGTCCTGTGGATCTCCTACCCTATTTTTCAGTCTCTCATTAGGTTCAGAAGGGGAAACATCCTTCAAGTTTCTTTTGAATGCATCCTCCAGATCAGACCTCACTGCTGGCTTAAGCAGCTGCATGGATCAAGGGTAGAAAATGACTGAAATTTAGAATTTGGGATGGAAGTGGAAATAGGGCATACGTGTGCTACCAATTTCTGGAATCATTCTCACATCTGTTTTAAAATCTAATTTTACCATAATATTTCATATGATTCCTTTTATTTTAGCATAATTTGAAATTATATTATTCATAAGTGCTCATTTATTATACTTCATATGTTTTATGCATGATTAGCTATTTCACAAGGAAAACAAAAACTTGCATGTTGAATGGTATTCTAGATACTCAGTATTGTGAAAAGCAGTCTTCCTGTCAATAGTATGCTTGCTGCTCTTGTGTTTGGCCAACGCTTACTAAATACCTGTTAACTTGACCTCACTGAACTTTAGTCAGCTTTCTCTCCTTTTCCTAGACCCCTGAACATAGTACCTGTTAGGTATAAAGCCACCTTTCTCTCGCGTTACAGGAACCCAGCCTCCCAACCCACCTGTCAATCTGCGTTATGCCTGCCTCTCCCGTTACAGGAATTTCCGACTTAGGTTGCCGTAACCTTCCTGCCTCCCACATTACATTCTAATATGTCATTGGTCCATCAGTCAGTCTGTAATAATTCTCCTCCGCGATTGGTTCCTCCCAGCCCGCGAAATTCCAATATCTGAGAAGGAACCCTGTGCCATTTTTTTCTTTCCCTTTCCCCTTTCCCCCGAGCGGGCACAATTTGTCCGCATAAAATAAAAAGTTCCTCGTGTGGGACCTGTATCTGTGGAGCGTTTTTCTGGGAGTTATCGACGAACCAAAACTGCCCCTAACATCTAACTAATATCTGGTGCCGAAAAACCCGGGATGGGTTTTTTTTTCCGCTGACTAAGCAAGCGGAATCCCATCCGATTGCTCCTGCGCCCGCAGATTCAGGCTCACCTTCCATTTACCTGGATGCCCAGTTTTCTGCATACAACACCAGACTCCAAAATTGGTGAGTTCCCCTTAGGCAGGCCCCTGACCATTTAAACACATCTCGGCCACCTGCAGCCCCCTCAGTCCCCTCCTTATTTAAGAAGCGGCTGCCCCCAGTTCCCTCTGCTGGCTTGCGGCCTTTCGCTACTCGCCCTGCGGCTTCACCCCTCGCGGCTCCTGCTGCTCAACTGCCGAGGTGTGGGGGTACCTCCTTGGTCTTCATAATTGGTCTTAGTTGTTGGGTGGATGTCTGAATTTTATGGTGCTGAGATTCTTTCTCAGGGTTTGAAGCTCGCTCTCTTCTGCCGCTGCTCGTCCCTCTTGCCGCCCTGCGGCTTTCCCCCCCCACTTGCGGCTCTCGCTCAAAATCCTGGCCAGGTCTTCAAACCCTCTCTCGGCTTTTTGCCCAGTTAAACATTGATTTCAGGTGACGACCAAATCATTGTTTTAACCTCTCGTTGCCTGGCACTGTGGATTCTGGGACGCCAAATCCACTACCCAGTTGGGTCTCAGATTACCACGGAATTCAAAACATCCAACCCAGCAAACTTGCCCCTGAGATGCTTATTAAATCATCTCAAACCCCTTCACCTATTCCCTGAATCAGAGCTAAATTGTTCTTTAGATAGTAAGTCAGAATGGTCTATTTATGACACCCTAAATTCTAGCTTTGTACTAGTTATAATTAACTACATATATGGGCAACCTGGTGAGTGGAAAGGAACTTTTCCCCTTCTTGTTTTTCCTTTCTTTCTTGCTAAACCTCTCTTGACTTCTCCCCCACCTTTTAACCCTTCTTTCCCTTCCAAGTTCACCTCATTCTGTTTCTCCTTCCGCTCCTCCATTCAGCCCACCAAGTCCCCCAACCATGCGGTCTCATACACACATTCTAGCTCCTTTACTGGAGGTGGCTGACATGGAGGGAGTAAAACCTGAACACATTCTCTTGACTAATTCCTTATTTTCAAATCTTTTCTTTCTTTCTTAGCTCTCCCTGCAAGCTCAAGAAATTAAAAGGACCTAAGCATCAAGTCTCTGCTAGAACATATTAGCCCCTTTCAGATTCAGATCTCAGTCAAGGGTTACATTGAAATGTAAATGAAGAAAAGCTCAGTAGGAGGCCAGTTTCAAACCCAAGAAAAAAAAAGTGTCCATTTTAAATTTCTCCTGGGCTACAACTCAAAATACTTTTCTCCCTTTCAACTTTTCTCTCCTTCTCATTTTCTCATTCTTTAATTAATAACCATTATCATTTTTCTTCTAGGACTTTATTTTTCTTAAATGCTGTACTTTTGAGCTCACAATTTTGATCCTACAGACCTAGGTTAATGATTTTTGATCAGTTCTTTTTATTCAACTCTAGAGTTATTTTTGAACATCCATTACATTGCAATGGAGATAAATATTACAAGGCCTTTGCTTTTGTGTTAAATATAAGCACACATAAAAATTAAATTTTTAAAAATGGATCCAAATATTTTTAATTCACGTGATTTAATGAGGTTCAAATTAAATTGGGTATACTAATAAAAATAAAATGTCCTTAAAATTAACTCCCAAGACTCCAAGTGGTCAAACTAATAAAATATTAATGTTTATAAAATGTCTAACATCAATTTTCTAGGAATTTTCTTCAACAGAAAAGAGACAGCAAATACTATTGGTACACTTGTCTGATATCTTGGTTTTTCTACAATAAGATGAGAGAATTGGAGTCAACATGTATGGGATTACTCAAATATGTTTTTTAGAGTCATCTGATTAATTTATAAAGTTATTCCATGGAGTAACATACTTAAAAACATTATTCTTTGTATATTAAATGTATTCATATTTTCCAGGTATACAAGCCTTTAAAGCAGAAGATTTATCAAGCTGCTGTTCTCCAAATTAAACTTGTCTGTAATGGTAAACCTATCATTTAATATTCTGTTATAGGACCTGTCATCAATAGGGTATATGTAAAAATAACATTTAAGAAAGAGTGTAATATGCAGTAGCAAAAATGGAACTCAGCCAAAATTCAAGATAGCTATTGCACAAACTGAATGTTTTACTGTTGGTAATTCCATTTTGTATTTTCCTTGTAAACTCTAATTGTTGCCTGATCAATATTTTGCAGAAGTACTGCTTCAAGAGCGAACACCGTAAATTAACTTGGAATAGTAAGCCATCACCTATAGAACAGATAATGTAAACCCCAATTAGATAAAAGGGGGTAAATAACTGTAAAGTCATAGACATTAAAGCTAAAGTCCAATACTCTTACTTTATGACTGTTGAGACTGACTTGCTTGATGGTTAAGATCAAGCTTAGAGATAGAGATTAAATACAGAGGTCAAGAAAAGTCCTTATTTGGGTCTTGCCCTCAAAGTCAGCCTGAACCCAGGGAACAAGAGGACTTCTCCAAGCAGCTTTGCAACTCTGGGTCACACAACCTCCTGAGCAAGGAGATTGATGAGACTGCTAGAGAAAAAGCCACTCAGTGCATCTGCTGCAGAGGAGGGTCATAGAAAAAGGGAGACATCCCTGGAGCTTTCAAGGAAAGCCACGTCATTGGGAAGACCCTGCATAACCAAATGGCACTAATGGAGCTAAGAAGCTGTTCTTAAGTTCTCTATGAGTGACCCCTGTGGAAACTTAGCTGACTCTTTAACAGACAGGAACAGGTCACTTTGACAAGCTTGATCTTAAACACCTAGCAAATCAGTTAAAACCAAAGTATAGCCATTCTTGGGCATTTAAAAATAATAGTAACTATCAAGAGAAACTGCTAAAGTCAGAAGTTTTTAGTCAGTTTAAGGCCTACAAACACAAATAGGCTTAATCTATGTTTGCTAGTAACAGAAGTATAGAGATCTCTACTAAATGTTGTGTTCACATTCCTGATGACCTAGACAATGTTAAAGCTCCCAAATGAAGGTCTGTACTCTCCAGCCTTTGCTAGGCCTTATTATGGGAACAACTTCTCAGTTCTTCCACCCCCTGGTGAGGAATTATTAACTTCTGTCAAGGTACAAAATCTACCAGAATGGTTGCACATTTCTCGGGTTAAGCTCTATTCTCGGTACACTAACCCTTCTCCAGCTCCTAATCCACAGGCTTCTTCCAACTGATACTCAGCCACTCCTGTGGGACCCCTTCGTCTCAGACTGAAGATCCTGAAGCCCTCCACCCTTCCTCCCATTCCAGAAACTGGGAGCCAGACGATACCAGACAACCATGCCCAGCCATGAGAACCGGAGCCCTGCCTACAATTTTCCTAACCACCGAATTTTCTTTCCAATAAAATGCCAGCCGAGGAAGGGAGCCCCCTGTCTTTACTTCCATGTCAATTAATCAACTCGTATTGCAGAAATATCAGGATTTCATAAAAATTGGAGCCTGGCTGCAGATGTTCCTCCAGGATTGGAGCCTGGCTGCAGATGTGCCTCCAGAGAAACTATCAAGTCTCCAGTTCTTCCTGTCACAATGATACCAGCTCTACATCCACACCCAGCAGGAAGTAATTACAGAAGACTGACCTTCATCTATGTACCCAAAAAAATTTTTTTTATAAAAAAGGAAATGGGGAATGTTAGGTATAAAGCCATCTTTCTCTCCCGTTACAGGAACCCAGCCTCCCAACCCACCTGTCAATCTGTGTTACGCCCGCCTCTCCCGTTACAGGAATTTCCGTTTTACGTTGCCGTAATCTTCCTGCCTCCCACATTACATTCTAATATGTCATTGGTCCATCAGTCAGTCTGTAATAATTCTCCTCCGCGATTGGTTCCTCCCAGCCCGCGAAATTCCAATATCTGAGAAGGAACCCTGTGCCATTTTCTTCTTTCCCTTTCCCCTTTCCCCCAATAAAATAAAGAGTTCCTCGTGTGGGACCTATATCTACGGAGCGTTTTTTCTGGGAGTTATCGACGAACCAAAACTGCCCCTAACATCTAACTAACAGTACCATCACTGAGGGTAAGCACCAAAATTCAGAATAATGCCCTACTAATGTCCTCTTTTGTGAATCATCTGAACACAAAGGAGTAGTTTCTGTTCAGTTCCTTGAACTTGCCACTTGCTCACTCCATTCCCCAATACCTACTTCTTTCTATCCTTGAATATACTCCTCCCTATAAAAGAAATAAGCCCTCTTTGCTTTTATTAAAATATTTAAGGATATTATAGTCAGAGAATTCTCCCTTTGTCATCGTCTTACATATGGTGCTTTCCTTATTTAAGTCTGGACTTATTTCTATTTTGACATGTTAAAATAGTTTATATGCTGTGCTGACCTTGGATAAGTTAGGCAAAACATTTCTGAGAACATAACAGATGTTTGTGTTGAAAACAGACTTCATTACTACCCTGAAATCTTTAATTAAAAAAAGTCTAGAGTTTATTCTGTAGAGTCTTAATGTTGACAAAACAACTAAATAATTAATTTTAACTATTATTGAGTATCTGCAGTGAGACAGAAAATGTGTTTTATACTTCCAAACACTTTATCACCTTCATGTTTCCCATTAACTCCATGAAATTTCAGTGCCTTTTCGAAAAGAAGAAAAAAACTCAAAGATACAGGAATGATATGATTTAACTAAGGTCATACAACTAGCAGTAATGTGGACAGTTACCATTTAAATGTTAGTCTCATGATGCCAAAGCAAACGGTGCTTACCCCAACAGCTGTGGCACAAAACATGTATACTCTTTGCTTGTAAAAAGGGTTGTGGAGGGCTGCTTTGTAAAATATTGCAAGTTTAATACTTCCAAGGTCATCCTGGGATCCACAGACTTAGTGAATATTGTTGTTTATGAACAAACAAAAGACATTAAAGAAAGTGAAGGAAGTTTTGTTCACCACTTATAAAAGATGAGCTTACTTAAGGATATTTTGCAATTTTTCCATATGCTGTTGGTATCTAAGAGAACTGAGAATTCTAATTTAAGCATGTGAAATATTTTGGATGTTTGCCATGTAATTATTCTTCCCTTACTCGTGAAGCATTAAGCTTTATATACGGTCACTATCTGAAAAAAAGAACTTAGGAAATCTTTCAAAGTAACTCAAAAGCAAGCGTGGATTATATTTGTTTATTTCTCAAAATTAATTTGTATAGAAATAAAAAGTATAAAGAAAACTGTGTGTTATTGTTTCATGGCATTCTTAAGCTTTCTCTACACTGTAAACGAAGAAATAAATGTTGGGGATCTAGCAAATGACAAGAATCATTTTTTACCTTGACAAGATTCTTAATAGTTAATCTTATATTTCAAGGTTATGAGAGTTGAGAGTTAACCAGTTCATCTAAAATGTACACCTTAGTCTCTTGATTCAGTGCATTTTCAAGTCCAGTTCAAAGAGAAAAAAAAAAAAAAAGATTAGCTTTAGGAAAACCACTCATCAAGTGGTAAGTCTAAATTTTTAAAAATTCTATCTTTTCATTCATTCATTCATTCATTCACTGTTTGGTCTTATTCTTTAATAATATATACATTTGTTTAGAGCTTCTTTATATTTATACAAGTCTTAGTTTTTAAAAACATGATTTGAAAAGTTTCATGGGCCATGGTCCACATATTTTCATTGATGGCACATTAAAATAAATTGATCCTAAGATATCTTTAACTAGAAATCTCTTCAGTCTTAAGAGATTATATTTCTCCTAAGACTCATTGTTTTCATATTTTCATTTATTTACCCTTTCATTGTATCTTATTCATGCTCGATTTTATTTCAATCTTAGCATTTTCCTTTGGTCACGTTAGGAAACCATTCTTCTGACTTCTTGGCAATTCCTTATGTTATGTCACAACCAAAGTCCATTCATTCATACATCCACACAATAACTTTTACTAAGCATTTATTATGCAACAAGAACTATTCTACACACTAGAGATTCAATACTAGGGGACTAGGGGGAAAGTATACCACATTTTCTTTTAAGGGAAAATGATAAAAAGTGATAGGATATAATGTGCCATTAGTCAAAATGGATACTTAGTTGAGAAACAAGGATGCTCAGGTGGCAGTAAGAGGACAGAGACGTATGTTAGGTAAAGTTATTAGAAAAAGCATCTGCAATGAAAACATTTGAACACTGACATAAAGTGAGGGGGTTGAAGGAAAAGCATTCTAGACAAAGGGAACAGAATGGGTGAATGTCCTGAGGTCAGAATATTCTTGGACTAATCAATGAATACATACCAGCCGAGAAAAAGCTAAAGCAGAGTGTATGATGGAAAACATAATGAGTGCTTAAATAGATTAAGTAGCCTGAGTTAAATTCTTGGGTTTGAATTATACTGATGTTGAGATGATACAAAGGAGAAAAGCACACAGATGCCAGACGGTCAGGAGATTTGCTGAATTTAATCCAGAAGACTCAGTGAAACAAATCAGTCATGAACTTCACTCTCACTTCAAACAGGATTTCAATTTGATGATGTATATATGTTTATAAATACAAAAGTGGGATATCTTCAAGCATATACAAAAGGGACATTTGAAAGTGTTCCCTTTTGTCATTATAGAAGTAAAATGGCCAAATAAGGGGATGAATCCTGATTCACAAATCTGAGCAAGACTAATGAAAATACTTCATAAAATATTTCATTTCATAAATAAAACTGAGCCAAATACCTCTACTGCTTCCAATCACAATACCATTGAATGCTTACAGCTTCATCAAATACATATTTCACCATTCTATTTTTCTCAGTTTTGGTTTAAAGTATTATATATTTTATTACATTTAAATAATACATGACTATGTTACTATGAAATAGGAAAACATAGGAAGTCACATTCTGCAGCATTTCTGCAAAACTTTGATGTTCTGCTATTTTATACAAAAGGTGTCTGAAATAAATTTATGGAAATATTTTTGGAAGTACAAAGCATTAGGAGAGAGGGGAATTCTTACCATAACTCTTAGAGACATCACTGTAAACATAGAGACATTATGAGTAAGCAGGAAAATCAGTAGAAATTTAAGAATGCTGAATCAAAGCAGAAAGTCATTCACATGATTCTATATATTAAATGTTTCACTCTCATAAGTGATTAGGAACCTAAATTTTAGGCCTAAAATAACAGTTTTGTTTTCTTAAGAGTTAAAACAGTTTCAATCAGGAAACAAATGTCCATCACTCTATCTTTTTAGACCTGGATGTGGCTCTAACAATGAACAGTTTTACTTTTGTTGCCAGAATATGCAGTTTTTCACTCTGGGATATGTTACAGAAAAAATGTGGAACTGGAGTCTTCCAACCTTCCAGTCATATTTCTCAGTGACAAGCATGGCTTACCAGAATGGGAAATTCACACCCAAGATATACTGGTAAATGCATTAATCAAGCAATTCTGATTGTAAGAAATAGTCTTTTTCCCTCCTGTGGAGGAAATAAAAACAGTTAATAATCCAGGCTTCAAGAAGAGCAGAGACTAATAAATCCATTCAACATGCTGGTCTCTTCCTCAGATTATTTTTTTCTCCCACTCTCTTCCTCAACAAGCTTGGAATTTAAAATTGCACTTCATTCATCTCCTGTCATTGGTTTTCCAAATTCCTTTAGTATGGCAGGAGTATTCTCACTCACACCGTTTGAGGAACTGAATCTGCTATATAATTTGGAGGTTCTGTAGAAAATGAAAATGAGGGGCTCCTTGTTCAAAAGTCACTACGAATTTCAAGATGGTGGGAGCACAACACTAAACCAAGTAAAGACTCCTTATAAGCAGGGAACCTGGCTACCATACAGACTCATGTGACCTCCCTGACAAACTTTTATTTTTTCATCAATGTTAAATGTTAATGTCAATTTTTTGTAACTTCAGTGTTTTTGAAGTATTCATAGTTTCTGGAAGCACATGGTGCACAAATGACCAAGTAGGGAGCAGAACTTGGGTCAGCAAACTCCGCAAGCTCTTCTTTATTCATGGGGTCAAACACCTGGTGTGGCTTATTTTCAAGGGTACAATGGCTGCTGGTCACGAGGTTCTGGGCTTTATATACAGCCTTAGCAGAGCCAGGTCATGGGAGGGGTTAGTTACTTTTGGCGGCCCTTCTGCATAGCAGGGGTCAGGGCCAGATCATGGCAGGAGTTTTGGTGGCAGGATCATTTAGGGCTGTGTGGAAGGACAGGGAGGTAACCATATCTTTCAGTGTCTAGATATTTTGTGATAATCATGACAATGACATAGATTTAACTTTCATATCTTTGCTGTTTAAAAGCAAAACCCAACAAACTTTAGACAAATTATACTAAACAGAGTTTACTTTAGCAAAGACTAATTTCAGTCAATCCTTAGAATCTAGAGAGGTGTAGAGATTTCCACCCAGAAATGTGAATAAACAATATTTGCAGACAAAAAAAGGCAGTACAGTCCAGAAACACCTTGATTGGTTACAGCTCAGCATTTGCCCAATATGGGCATGGTCAGAGATTATTTAAAGCTCAGATGCTATGAGTGACCTAGAATCACCTACTTGTTAAAGAATATACTCTTGCTTAGGTTGTAGTTTGCATACATAGTAGATTACATTGTGGTTCACTAAATAGGACTTCAAAGTGTTTAGGTAGTCTCAGACCAAATTTAATTTAATGTTTACATTCCTAGTACTCTAAAATTACTGTTGAAAAAAAAAAAAAAAAAAAAAAAAAAAAACTTCCCCCTCTTACAAACATGGTTGTGAGATAAATTATCTTTTTTTCCTTACAAATATATATGAACATTGTATTAGACTTCTATGGCAGGCAATTTTAAGTATTGGAGTATAAGCAGAACTTTTTCTCACAAATTGTAATGTAGGAAAAAGGGAAATAAGACAAATATACACACAAAATGTTACCTTGCTATCTTTTCACTATTTTCACCAATTTCTGATTTTCCATAATCTCTCCTGACTTAAGAATATGACTAGATTTTTGTTTCTTGAAATGACAGTATGCTGTAAATACACAGCATTAAAAGCAGTGGCACACATATTTTAAAGTATCAACTTCAGAGTTTTATCTGGCAAAGATCAAGCATTGCCACAAACGTTATCTCCCATCCTAGAGTTTGGCATCATTAAACAGTGTGTTATACCAGAGACGTCATAGAAACACTAATGATTTAAACTATGGCCATAGTATTTTAAATCATTTTTTAAAAATTAATTTTTATATATTTATGATTTAGCTAGCTTTTTTTATTTCTGTACCCAAAAGACCTGACAAGAACAATGTAGAGGATGAAAAGTTTATTTTGGCTCAGAGTTTCAGAGTTTCAGTCCATCCTAGGCTGACTCCATGGATCTAGGCCCAAGGTGAGACAGGACATCATGGAAGAAGGACGTAGCAGAAGAGAGCAACTAGGGACATGGCAACAAGGAAGCAAAGAGAGAGACCTCTGCTCACCAGGGAACAAAACATAAACCCCAAAGACAAACACCCAGTGACCTATTTCTTCCAGCCACATCCTACCAATCTATAGTTATCACCCAGTTGATCCACATCAGTGGATTAATCCAGGTCAGCAATGAATTAATAATTTGATCAACTTTATTCTTGTGACCATGTCAACTGTGGAGGGAAAAGGAAAAGGCCAGAATTTCTCTTAAGTTCTTAATACAGAAAGTGTCACATACTATTTCCACTCAGTTCATTAGCCAGAACTAATGAACTGCAAGGAGGTAGGAAGTATAGGCATCCAGGTGCTCAGTTAAAAGACGTGACTCCAATATTGGTAAGCACCTTAAATACTCAAAAAAAATTTTTTTTAATTAGAATGAAAAGCATAGAAAACATATTTTCAAGTGTTAGAGGTCTAAAAATTTATTCTACCATCAGTTTTGATTGGTAGTTTGTATCAGTATTGGATTCTATGGAATTCATTTAAACTGAATGTGAATACATTGTTCCATTGCCTATAATGATGCAAGTGACAAATATAGTTTAATCATTATTCTTGGCTCCTTGAATTCTATAATTTTGCAAGGATGTGTCCCATGAAAGGTATTTTACATTGGCATCAAATATCAACTTTAAAACTAATTTCTTTCCTTTCCAGAGACTTTTGCATCTTTGATAATTGCTCAAACCTTTTAATTCTTTCTATAAATATTATTATTTATTCGTAGAGCAACAGACTGAGCCTCCAGATTAATTAAATAAAATATGTCAGGATCTGGCAATAAAGTTCAGTGGTAGAGCAAGAGCTTAGTGTGGGCAAAGACCTGATTACAAATCCCAGAAGCAAAAATAAAAGAAAAATTCCTATTCTTATAAGCTTGAACTATACCCACGACCCTTATGTTTCACTCATATCTGACTTCTACTTTAAAAAGAAGATACTGTAGTTGAGTTTGTTAAGCATCACTTGTCTCACTGTTCATCTAAAGTCTTATCTACTTACCTCTACTTTCTGAGGTATAAGCATCACTTCTGCCCAAGTCTAACATCTTCACTCAACACTTTCGTGTGGATCTTCTCAACTTTTGCACACTTATTCCTCTAACAGGCCACTTTCACTTTCCACCTGATCTTCCAAAGGACTTGCATATTTGGTAATTCATACAGTATAAAATTAACCACTTTAAACAACTGGGTAGCATTCAGTATATTTGCAATATTCTGCAATCATGACATTTGTCTAGTTCCAAAATATATTACCTCAAAAGGAAAATCTATAATTAATATAAAAGCATTTACTTTACATTTCCTACACCTGTCCCCCTCTACACTTTGGAAAACACTGCACAATTTTTTTGTTGCTGTGTTTTTGTGTGGTTTATTTATTTGGTGGTACTAGGGAGCAAACCCAGAGTCTTGTGCATACAGACTTCATTCCATCTGTAAGTATTCATTTACTCTAGATAAATGGAATAATATAATAAGTCCTGTTCTATGTTTGGTTTCTTTCATGTAACATAATGTTATAGCATGTATCAAGCCTTCATTCCTTTTATGATTGAATAATATTATTGAATAGTAATCTATTATAAAGATTTACCACTTTTGTTTATCCATTTGTCAACTGATGCACGTCTTGGTTATTTCCATATTTTGGCTATTGTGAACACTGATGCTATGAATATCCATATAAAAGTTATTTGCTTGAGTATCTGTTTCCAATTTGGGGGTGGAGGGAGACTAAGGCATAGGAGTGGAATGGTGGGTCATCTGACAATTCCGTTTAAATTATGGCTAAACTACATCCTTTTAACAATGGCTACACTACATTCCTTCAGCAAGGTTCAAGAGTTTCTCCTTCTCCACCTCCTCAGCAGCACATATGATTTTCTTGTTTTTGTTTGTTCTTTTTGTTTTGTTTTTAACTACAGCTATGGTAGTGAACGTAAGCTGTATAATGTCATGGTTTTGATTTCCAATTCTGTGCTTTTTGGTCAATACTTTTTGTTAATTTTTAAATTGGGTTGTTTCTCTTGTTGTTGAGTTATAAGAATTCTTTCTATATTTTACATACTACAACTTTATAATAATGGTGATTTGAAAATATTTCCCCCCACTTTATAAACTGTATTTTCATTTTTTGTTAATAGTTTTGATGCATAAAAGACTTTAATTTTTAAAAAGTCAAATTTATCTACTTGTTTTTTTTTATTGCACTGGTCATACTTTTGGTGTCACATCTAGAAATTATTTGCCAAATCTAAGGTCCTGCAGATTCACCTGTTTTAAGAGATTTATTCTACATTTGCCATTAATCCATTCTGAGTTAACTTCTACAAATGGGTCCAACTTCATCCTTTTACACAGGAATAGCCATTGATCACAAAACAGTTTGTTGAAGAGACTATAATTTCTTCATTGTGTCTTCAAATATCAGTTTAACCCAAGTATCCATTGACAAATGAATGGATAAAGTAAATGTGTCATATATACAATGGATTATTATTCAGCTTTTTATAAAAAGAAGAAAACTCTGCCATTTTTGACATGTTTGAACCTGTAAGGTATTATGCTAAGTGAAATAGTCATTTACAGTAGGACATATACTTCAAGGTTCCACTTACATGAGACATTATAGTCAAACCTTACAAGCAGATCATAAAGTAGTGGTTGCCAGGAGCTAAAGAATAGAGGGAATGCAGAGTTCTTGATTGTTATGAACTTTCAGTTATGATGGATGAATAAGTTCTAGAGATCTGCTGTACAACATATTGTCTACAATTAACAATATAGTACTGTGTTCTTCGAAGCTCGTTAAGAGGGTAAATCTCATATTAAGTATTCTTACTGCAAAAAGCTTTACAAAAAATATAAGGCAACCTTGGGAGGAGTAGGCTATGTCCATTTAACTGTGATGATGGTATCACAATTATTTGCAAAATTCCAAACTCATCAAGTTTTACACATTAAATATGTGCAGTTCTTTGTATATCAGCAATATCATAATAAAGTTGTTAAAATTATGTGATATATGAGAATCATGAAGATATTACTTTCTACCTTATAGAATAATGTCAGCATATTAAATGGCATTAATGTCCGTAGAAACTAGAATAGCATCTACTATACTATGATTGCTAAATAAAAATCAGTTCTATCCTATTCTTTCTCTTTTCATATATTTCAGTTAGCCATCTTTTAAAATATGCATTATAGAAGATTGACATATATTCACAATTCTATTTTCACTGAACTTACCTGCAAAATCAAATGTAGACAATTTATAATTCCTTTCACATTATCTATCATTAGATGCCATTGCATACTGTCATATAAATATGTTCTTTTTTCAATGAATATTAAATCTTACTCAAGTTAAGAATTTATCTAAACACTTTAAATTCATGTCATTAATTATACTTCTAATCTAAAATTTATTAGGCCCAGCCCAGTGCTGCTGTGTGAGACTTCCACATTGGGGAGGCAGACCTAGAGACCCAGACTCAGCCCAGCCCAGCACCAGCCCACGGTCTAGTGCCCATGCTGTGGTTAACTATCTGTCAACACCTGGAGGTGCCTCTGCCCACTAAAAGGGATTATATCCAACATGAAGGCCACCATCCCTAGAGGGGCAGCACCTTCTTGGGTCACTGCATTATGAATTTCCTCCCAGACATCAAGCTACTGAATACAAGGAGGTTTGAGCAGTAATGTATAGTTTTAAGGAAGATTATTTTTATTAGTAGTAATATTACAATTATTCCTATTATACCTACTATTTTTCTTACTTTTCTTTTATTAATATTTTTCTCATTCTATTTTCCTCTAATCTATCTGTTTCCTTGTAGACTCTCTCCCTTTTCACATGCTAACATCCAATTTCTTTTATTTCCACTTTCACTACTCCTATGATAGTACCTCTATAGACACACTTCTTATCTCATTAACATTATATCTTACACCCCACCCCATCCTCTTTGTCCACCATTAGAAATCATGGTCCTTATTGCAAACCTATTGACTAAGTTGTAGATAATAATTGAGCTCATAATCTCTGTTTATTAAGACAATATGGTTAATATCTTAAAAGGGACTCTTTGCATTAAAAATGCATATTGTTTGTATGGTGTGCTGCTAATATTGATCTATCACTTCAGGGCGAGGTATTGGAAACATGCAGGGACACTATCAGTCTACAGAGGAGAAACTGCAATACCTCAGGTTTGCATGCCCAGAGGGGAAGATACATCAACAATATGAGAAAACAAGTGAAGAAAGTGTCCAAAACAAACCTAGATGCTACATCAATAAAATCCAATGAAAGTATGGCAGAAGAAATGTCAGAGAGGGGGCTCAAAGTGTACATAATTGAAATGATCAGAGAAACAAACAAGGAGATAAGAGAGCAAATGCAGGCATTGAATGATCGCACCAATTAACAGTTAAAAGAGCAAATGCAGGAAGCAAAAGATCATTTCAATAAAGAGCTAGAGATTCTGAAAATAAACCAAACAGAAATCCTTGATATGAAGGAAACAATAAACCAAATTAAAAACTCAATAGAAAGCATAACCAATAGGCTAGATCACCTAGAAAACAGAACCTCAGATATCTAAAACAAAATATTTAATCTTGAAAACAAAGTTGACCAAACAGGGAAGATGGTAAGAAATCATGAATGGAACCTCCAAGAATTATGGGATATCATGAAAAGACCAAATTTAAGAATTATTGGGATTGAGAAAGGCACAGAGGTACAAACCAAAGGAATGAACAATCTATTCAATGAAATAATATCAGATAATTTCCCAAATCTGAAGAATGAAATGGAAAATCAAATACAAGAAGCTTACAGGACACCAAATATACAAAATTACAACAGACCCACACCAAGGCACATTATAATGAAAATACCTAACATACATATAAAGATAGAACTTTAAATGCTACAAGAGAAAAAAATCAGATTACATTCAGGGGGAAACAAATATGGATATCAGCAGATTTCTTAAAAGCTAGAAGGGCCTGGAACAACATATTTCAAGCTCTGAAAGAAAATGGATGCCAACCAAGAATCTTATACCCAGCAAAACTTACCTTCAGATTTGATGATGAAATAAAATCCTTCCATAATAAACAAAAACTAAACAAATTTTACAAATAGAAAGCTGGCACTACAGAACATTCTCAGCAAAATATTCCATGAGGAAGAAATGAAAACCAATGATGTAAGTCAGCATAGGGAGGAACTACCCTTAAGGAAGAGTAAAGGAGAAACCAAGTCAAGGTAAAAACCAAAAATAAACCAAAATGACCAGGAATACAAATCATAACTCAATAATATCCCTGAATGTTAATGGCCTGAACTCATCAATCAAAAGACATAGACTGGCAGATTGGATTAGAAAGAAAGACCCAACAATATGCTGCCTTCAAGAGACTCATCTCATAGAAAAAGACATCCACAGACTAAATGTGAAAGGATGGGGAAAAACACACCATGCACATGGACTCAGTAAAAAAGTGGGGGTATCCATCCTTATATCAGATAAAGCAGACTTCAAGCCAAAATTAGTTAGCACGGATAAAGAAGGATATTTCATACTGTTTCAGAGAAGCATGAATCAGCAAGACATAACAATCATAAATATTTATGCCCCAAACAATGGCTCATCCATGTATGTCAAACAAATCCTTCTCAATTCCAAGAACCAAATAGACTACAGCACAATAATACTACATGACTTTAACACATCTCTCTCACCACTGGACAGATCTTCCAAACAAAAATTGAACAAAGAAATCATAAATCTCAATAACATACTAGATAATTTAGACTTAACAGACATATATAGAATATTCCATCCATCAATGAGCAAATATACTTTCTTCTCAGCAGCACATGGATCCTTCTCTAAAATAGACCATATATTATGCCACAAAGATACTCATAGCAAATACAAAAAGAGATACTACCTTGTATTCTATCACATCATAATAGAATGAAATTAGAAATCAATGACAAAATAAAAAAACAGAAACTACTCCAACACCTGGAATTAAATAATACACTATTGAATGATACATGGATAACAGAAGACATCAGGGAGGAAATAAAAAAATTCTTAGAGGTAAAGGAGAATGAAGATACAAAATATCAAAATCTCTGGGACACTATGAAAGCAGTACTAAGAGAAAAATTCATTGCATGGAGTGCATTCAATAAAAGATGGAAAAATCAACAAATAAACAACCTAAAACTATAGCCAAAACCCCTAGAAAAAGAAGAACAGATCAACACGAAAATAGTAGAAGACAGTAAATAGTTAAAATCAGAGCTGAAATAAATGAAATTGGAACAATCAAAAAAACTGACAAAGTAGAAAGTTGGTTCTTTGAAAAAAAAATTTGATAAACCCTTAGCCACGCTAACAAAGAGAAGGAGAGAGAAAACTCAAATTACTAAAATTCAGGATGAAAAATATCATGACAGACACCACTGAAATACAAAACAAAATTAGAAGCTATTTTGAAAATCTATACTCCAACAAAATATAAAATCTTCAAGACATTGAAAGGTTTCTAGACACATATGATCCACCCAAACTGAATCAGGAGGACATACACAATTTAACTAGATCAATTTTAAGCAATGAAATAGAAGAAGTCATCAAAAATCTACCAACAAAGAAAAGTGTAGGACCAGATGTATTCTCAACTGAGTTCTACAAGACCTTCAAAGAAGAGCTCATTCCAATACTCCTCAAAGCATTTCATGAAATAGAAGAGGAGAGACCCTTACAAACTCATTCTATGAAGCTAATATCACCCCCATACCAAAACCAGACAAAGACACATAGAGGAGAGAAAATTTCAGACCATATCCGTAAAGAACATAGATGCCAAAATTCTTAATAAAATTTTAGCAAATCACATACAAAAATATATTAAAAAGACAGTGCACCATGATCGAGTGTGTGTCATCCCAGGGATGCAATGTTGGTTCAACATCCGGAAATCAATAAATGCAATTCATCACATCAACAGACTTAAAGTTAAGAATCATATGATTATTTCAATAGGTGCAGAAAAAGCATTTGATAAAATACAGCACCAATTCATGCTCAAACACTAGAAAAAATAGGGATAGTAGGAACATTCCTCAACATTATAAAGGCTATCTATGCTAAGCTCACGGCCAACATCATACTAAATGGAGAAAAACTGAAAGCATTCCCCCTAAAAACTGGAACAAAGCAGGGATGCCCTCTTTCACCACTTCTATTCAACATTGTCTTTGAAACTCTAGGTAGAGCAATTAGATAGACCAAAGAAATTAAAGGAATACGAATAGGAAAAGAAGAACTCAAACTATCCCTATTTGCTGATGACATGATTCTATATTCAGAGGAGCTGAAAAATTCCACCAGAAAATTCTAGAACTAATAAATGAATTCAGTAAAGTAGTAGGATATAAAATCAATGCTCATAAATCTAATGCATTTTTATTCATAAGTGATGAATCCTTTGACAGAGAAATTAGGAAAACTACCCCATTCACAACAGCCTCAAAAAAATAAAATAAAATACTTGGGAATCAATCTAACAAAAGAGGTTTCTACAATGAGAACTACAGAACACTTATTAAAGAAATTAAAGAAAACCTTAGAAGATGGAAAGATCTCCCACGTTCTTGAATAGGCAGAATTAATATTGTCAAAATGGCCATAGTACCAAAAGTGCCATACAAATTCAATGCAATTCCAATTAAAATCCCAATGATGTATCACAGAATTAGAGCAAGCAATCTTTGAAATTCATTTGGAAGAATAAGAGACCCAGAATAGCTAAAGCAATCCTTGGCAGAAAGAGCGAAGCAGAGGGTATCACAATACCAGATCTTCAACTACACTACAGAGAAATAGTAACAAAAGTGGCATAGTATTGGCACCAAAATAGGTAGAACAATGGTACAGAATACAGGACACAGAGATAAACCCAAATAACTACAGTTTTCTCATACTAGACAAAGGTGCCAAAAACATACAATGGAGAAAAGATAGCCTCTTCAGTAAACGGTGCTGGGAAAACTGGAAATCCATATGCAGCAAAATGAAACTAAACCCTTATCTCTCACTCTGCACAAAACTCAATTCAAAATGGATCAAGGACCTTGGAATCAGACCAGAGACCCTGCATCTTATAGAAGAAAAAGTAGGTCCAAATCTTCAACATGTCAGCTTAGGAAGGATCAGACCTCCTTAACATGACTCCCAAAGCAAAAGAAATAAAAGCAGGATTCAATAATTGGGATAGATTCAATCTCAAAAGCTTTTTCTCAGCAAAGGAAACTATCAACAATGTGAAGAGCGAGCCTACAGAGTGGAAGAAAATCTTTGCCACACAAACTTGAGATAGAGCAGTAATCTCCAGAATCTATAAAGAACTCAAAAAGCTCTACACCAAGAACACAAATAACCCAATCAACAAATGGGCTAAGGAAAGTAGCAGACACTTCACAGAAGAAGATCTACAAGCAATCAACAAATATATGAAAAAATGTTCAACATCCCTAGTAATAAGAGAAATGCAAATCAAAACCACCCTAAGATTCCATCTCACCCCAATTAGAATGGCAACTATCAAGAATACCAGCAACAATAGGTGTTGGCAAGGATGTGGGGGAAAGGTACACTTATTCATTGCTGGTGGGGTTGCAAATTAATGTAACCACTCTGGGAAGAAGTGTAGAGATTCCTTAGAAAACACCAAATGGAACCACCATTTGACCCAGCTATCCCACTCCTTGGCATGTACCCAAAAGACTTAAAATCAGCATACTACAGTGATGCAGCCACATCACTGTTCATAGCTGCTCAATTCACAATATGTAGATTGTGGAACTAACCTAGATGACCTTCAAATGATGAATGGATAAAGAAACTGTAGTATATATACACAATGAAATATTACTCAGCCATAAAGAAGAATAAAATTATGTCATCTGCAAGTAAATGAGATGCAGTTGGAGAATATCATGTTAAGTGAGATAAGCCAATTCCAAAAAACCAAAGGCCAAATGATCTCTCTGATAAGTGAATGATGATGCATAATGGAGGGTAGGAAGGAGGCAAGTCTGGAGGAAGGATAGATAGTATAGAGGAAAAAGAGGGAAGTGTAGGGGTGCGGGGAAGGAAAAATAACAATGAGACAAATATTACCCTATGTGCATGTATGATTACACAAATGGTGCAACTCTACTTCGTGTACAACCAAGGAAACAACAGTTGTACCCCATTTGTATACAATGAATCAAAAATAAATAAATAATAATTTAAAAAATTTTAAAAAAGAATTACTTGATGTATAAAAAAATTATTAAGGAAATTTATAAAGCACCTAAGTTAAAACTTGTGTAATAGAATGTAAAAAACAAAATATTGGTTCAAAATCTGATAATGATTATTTCCCTGATATACAGGAAACTTAAAATTGCACAGGAAACTTAAAATTACCCAAGATCACCCAACTTATAAGAACATAACTGTTTTTCAGGCAGTCTGACCTCAATGTTCTGCTCTCAATCACTAGACTGATTTGTATTTTTCAGTATGTATAATTCATACTAACATATTAATCCTTTGAAAGAAAACAATTTACAACACTGTATTTTTAAAATTTGTTACAATATTTATTGTAAAATATACTTTTAATCTCATGAATTTTTGAGATTAAACTTTGAACCGTTTTAAACAATATGAAAATAGGTGGAAATGTTATTATATTTTATACTAAAACACCTTTATCAGAAGCAGTTTTTGTTTTTTCAAATTGCTTAAGTATCATTTTGAAAAATAAATAAGATAACAACTCCAAAGAAAAAAATTAAACAAGTAGGTCTTGCTCATAAATACTAATAAGCTTAGTAAGTTAATAAAATAGCTTTAACAATTACTTTCCAGTGATTTTCAAGTGATAATACCATTCAGTTCCTGTCTTCGAAATTGTTACATTCCTATGCTTATGCTTTTGTTAAATTTTTATGTTTTATCTTTACAATAATGAATTAATAATAAAATATTCTACCTAATGACACTATCCTTCTGTTAATTTTATTATTATATTAACATCAAACAACTAGAGTGATAAAAGTGAAGATTTTATGAATTCCCTACAAGAACCAAATTTTCTAAAGGTACTAAAAATGGAAATATCAACTACAAAGAAAATGGTTGATTTTTTGGATATCTTAAAGTGTACTTTGCATTAATATTTGGAAATATATACCCTGGTCTCTAAAATGAAATTGTTTAGAGTCTGGAAATTATAACTCCAGGAAACTATATCACCAGACATGATAAAGAAGTGATCACTTATGTGGTAAATTACTCTTAAATATCTGTGGTTTTTATTTTGTCCTTAATCAAATGGAGAAGTCAATTTTAAAACCCTAAAGCTCACAAATTGGCAGTTGTGCTATAAAATGTATTTCTATTTTAAATAAATAGGTTCCAAATACTTCTTTGGTTTGAATCAAAATGTCTATTTAAGCAAAGAAATTTTGAGAAAAATTTGTACAATAAAATAAATACTGATATTTTTCATGAATATTTCTAAGTTATAACTTCTAACCACATCTATTAGCAATATAACTGGGCATTTTTATAGAAAATAGAAATCCTATATGATGCTTTTATATTTGTTGCTCTTATGAAATAGTAGCATAAATTTAGTTTGGATTGAGGAGATATGCAATTCAGTCAAAAAATCTATCCCAAAAAATAAAATAGGTATTTTCTATTCCTACTAGATTATGCCACTTGTGACTTCAAAGGGTATTTCAATCTCACTATTAGTCAAGATTCTCCAAAGAAACATAACCAATGTGATAGGAAGACAGATAGATAGATGGATAGATATATGATAGATAGATACATAGATAGATAGATAGATAGATAGATAGATAGATAGATAGATAGATAATGAGGGTATTTCTTATGGGAAATGGCTCATACAATTATGAAGGCTAAGAAGTCCCATAACATACTGTCTACAAACTAGAGACACTAACAAGCCAATTGTGTAATTCAGTCCGAGTCTGCAGGAATGAACAGGAGAATCACTAATTTTGTTCCCAATCTGAGGTTAAAAGCTTGAGAACTGGGAAAATAAGTGTACTAGTGTAAGAATCTGAATCTAAAGATCTAGGATCCAGGACCTACATTGCCCAAAAGCAAAAGAAGAGGGATGCCCAAGCCTACAGAAAGAGAGATAATTCACTCTTCCTTCACCTTTTTTATCTATTTGGGCCCTCAGTGGATTGCTTGATGCTAACCCGCATAGACAGGTCACTCAGTATACTGATTTAAATGCTAGTCTCTTTCAGAAATACCTTCATAGGCACAACCAGGAATGTTCTGCCAGTTAGCTGAACATTCATCAGTTCAACCAAGTTGACACATAAGATTAACCATCACCATTATCATTTTTATCATCTTCATCAAGTTATTCTCTCTCAAATATAATTTTCTTTTTTCATGCACAGTATCAGGGTAACACTGCTTTCCTCATGAACATGCCAAACATCTAAGAATCAAATTACATCAATATCTTTTCTTTATATCCTTCTCTATACCTTAGTCTTTACTCAGATTTTAAATTTTTCCAAAACTTAATAATTTATTTACATTTATGTACTTTTAAAACTCAGATTCTCACCCTACTTTATTTTCTAACTCATTTCTTATCCACTCTTGGCATTAAGTCTTGAATAATTTTTTTTCTAAAATGCTAAACAAATAATATCACACTCCAGGAGAAATTTCTCCTAAGGTTTACTGTTTCTATAGACAAAAGAACAAATTTCTTAGCATATTAAGTCTTGGTACTCTAATTTCTTTTACTTTATGTTAAAAAATATGATGAACTGTATCTAGTTCCTCAGTAATATTTAGTATTTTCACATGCTTTTCTTTGCTAGAAGAAAAAGTCATGTAGCTTTTTAGAGGAGACACAGGCCGACTTTGTAAACAATTTTGTGGCTTGGGTTAGATCTTTGACATTGAAACCTAATTACAAAGACCAAAAATCATTTTGTTTCTGGTAATTGTTTAAATTACAGCTGGATGATGACTTCTTATAAGAATCTCAAATGCTACCTCATAACCATTATCGCATCAGATGGTTCAACAATTAATCCTACATCAAAAGAAACAGGAGGGGAAAACTCAAATGTAATTAGAGTTAATATTTTCCAGAGATCCTTCTGATCAATAGAATCAGGCAATCATGCAAACCTGAATCACTAGACTGATGTGCTTTGTCCTTGTACAGTGTGGTGGAGACTGAAAAAAAAGGAAAAGAAATGGCATTGGGGACAATTATCAACTCAGGTATAATGTTCCCTACTAAACAGAGGTTAAGAGAAATTGGACAAGGTTTTTTCGTGTACCTAATGGAAAAAGACAAGCACAGGTCTATTCTCTAACCAAGTCTGATGATAGTACAAAAGTCTCAGCCACCATAAAATAACCAGTCTCCTCCACCACCTAAAATGAATGACTGATATGTCCTTACCAATGACAACTCTTGCTCTAAATGCTTATTCCCATCACCTAGAATGAATTATCAAGAAATCTAGTCACTGCATTGCCTTCAATTTCTGACAACACTGAATCCTAGAACTTTCCTCCAAACCACCTAACACTAGTTTCGCCTTACCTAAATGCTTCTTCATGGGCATTTCCCTTGCGGTAGAAAACTAATATGCTTAACTCTGTCTGAACATAGGCAGTACTTTTGCGGCAGCCTCTGCACTTTGCACTTTAACAATACTTCATTCCTTTCTATGATTTACTCCCATATTCAATCATTCAGCTTTGTTTTTTTGTTTTTGTTTTTAGGAATAGGTGACTGAAGATATTTTATTGTTTATATTTCTTGTTCAGTGTTAAATTATCATACTCATCATACGATGTGCACAGAGAAAAGTATACCATGAGGGGCTCCTTACTTCCCAGCAGTCAAGGCATCATGGTATCTCAAGGCAATTATTGGGTTTTCAACATAAGGTTTTCCTTATAAAAACCTTCAGTTATTTCATATTGTCACATTTTCATCGTACTTACCTGGTTTATTCTATGTCCATTTCTTTTCTAAGTTTTAATCTCTAATAAGACTGTCCTAAACTCAAGGTTTGACCCTCTGTAATACAGCAAGAGTGGGTATGATAGTTAATTTTATATGTCCACTTTACTGAATTAAGGGGTGCCCAGATAGCACGTTTTTAAAACCATTATTTCTGGGTATGTATGAATGTTTTTAGAAGAGATTAGCATGTGCATCAGGAGACTGAACAAAGAGGACCTATCTACTCTCCCAGGGTGGGATAGGAATCGAAGGGCAAATTTATATTCTCTCTCTCTCTCTCTCTCTCTCTCTCTCTCTCTCTCTCTCTCTCTCTCTCTCTCTCTGTGTTTGTGTGTGTGTGTGTGTGTGTGTGTCTGTGTCTGTGTGTCTCTCTCTGCCTCCCCTCCCTCTCCCTTCCTCCTTCCCTCTCTTTCTCTTTCCTTGAACTGAGACATCCATCTTCTCTTGATCCAGACATGCGTAGTGCTGTTTCTTAGGCCCTCAACTTCAGACTGGGAGTTATTCCCTTGACTCCCCTAGTTCTTGGAACTTAATACTCAGACCATATTTTGCCATCAACTTTCCTGGGGATCCAAATTTCAGGTGGCATGGTGTGGGACTCCTTGGTTCCCATAATCACATGAGCCAATTCCCAGAATTTCTCTCTCTCTCAATTCTGTTTCTCTGGAGAATTCTTAAGAATACAGTGAATTTCCATTTAAATTCCATCTTGAAATGTATTAGTGGATTCTGGTTGCCCTCAGATTTGACTTAGAAAAATATGAAGATGTGTACAAGAATCACCTCTCCAATCTTTCCATTGCTCTCTCTACCTTTGCTCTCTATACTCCAATATTACTGATCACTTGAAGTTCCCTTGCTTCTTTATGGTATTGTTTACTCATTTTGTGTCTAATCTTTCCTCTCCCCACGTCTTTCCTCTTCCTAACTACATGCGTTTTAGACCTTGATGTATATGTCACTGCATTTAGAAAGACATTCCTGAGTATATTTAGATCCATTGAAGCACTGACCACCTAGCAATATATTATCGTACAGTCTTCTGTTCCAGCTTCTCTGTTCCAGTTTCCCTTTTCCCCATGAAGGGAACACACTCACAGTTCCATGAAGGCAGCAAGAACCAGGCCTTCCTTGATCACCTCAACAA